>NC_137669.1:8085899-8265899 GCF_963422515.1 Blennius ocellaris
CTGATTTGTTGCCAACAATTATGCGAGGGACCTTTGCAAAAAGGAAAGGGTTTAGTTTTGGTATAGTTAGTACTGTAATCATGATGCGATATCAACATTTTGCTATGGAATTACTTCAAATTGGGTTTGGAGCAGTTTGGAGCACTCAGTCAAGCTAAAAGTTTCCTATGATTCAAAGACCCCCAAATAATCTAAAGGTAATGGGTTAAAATGATGGTTGTAGATTTTTGTATTTGTAATTATGAACAAAAAGTGATTAAATGATTGTGTTGTTTGCACAGAAAAGCTACATGACAGAAGATTTGCCCTTTTTTGGGGTTCATGCGACAAATGTATGATCTTTAAAAACGTAGCACCATTTAAAAGATAAATAATGAAGTGTTCAAAACAACAACAAAAAAAACCATCTAATCTCCATATAATCTCCCACACAAACTCCCATAGCTCATTTAGGTGAATTTCTTTGCTCACATTGGTCATTTCCTTGTGACATATGAACGTAAAGCTCCTGCTCAGCTTTGATTTCCTCACCCAGCAATGTCTCCCGCACAGTGCTTCATTTCGCCCAAATGGCAGCGGTGCACTTTACTCCTTCTCATAATTCATAACGCATGCCTTCACGGAGACTAAACTCATCTGAGGAGGCGGCGCGCGCACACACACACACACACACACACACACACACACACACACACACACACACACACACACACACACACACACACACACACACACACACACACACGACACTGTCTACCGTTCATGCGGTGGCAAGCAGGATGGGACAATTGACCTAAAAAATAATAGATTCTGTATGAATAATCCAACACGTTCCACCTCATGCTTGTTGGCAATAATGCTCAGGTATTAATATTTCAGCTAAATTGACTTGCACTTCTGGACCGTGTCGGCTGGGTGTCTAGAACGACAGCCTGTCCTCTCTGTGGCTTCACAATCAGTTGGGAAAATCTGAAAATGCTCTCAGCTCCACAGCTGATGTGAGTTTAATGGAGAGTTAAGGATTGCGATTATGAGACACGGGGTTTGAGACGGAGACTTCTGTGCCACGAGGCGAGCTTAAGCAATCATTACTTTACACTTATGCGTGTCGGGATGGTAAACAGGACATTACTTTTGCAGGTAAACTTTACTTATCAGCGCGTGCTGATTGAAACACTCATTGTCTTTCTCCAGTGTCTGTGGATGTTATGCTGTTTATTAGCTGTGGTCCTCCTTCACTCACTGCAGAGCCGCTGTAAAGCAACGTGTCCGGATCAGGTGATGATCATGTGTCTCAGTCTGCTGTATCTGCTCTTCCATCACACACACACACACACACACACTGAACAGCATCCAGGAGGACATTTCACAGTATGGCGCGATGTGAACATTTTATCTGCTAGTCAGAGTTCAGTTAGTCTACGAGGCCTCCCATCAAAGACATTGTTTATTCACGGACAACAGGCGAATGTCACCCCTCGACGCCCTCTCCGGTTTCAAAGGGAACATCTGGTCCTGTGCACGTTTGACTCATTGTGGGGAGGTGGCAGGGGGGGATGTTTCATGGCTTGAGAGGCTTCCAGACTCTGATGCATCAGGTAATAAATGATCTCAGGAGACTTTTCACAAAAAAAAAAAAAAAAAAAAGTCAGGGTGGCGAAGACAAAGGAGGACAATAACACTGTGAGTTTTAATAGTCAAGACTGGCTGCAGGTCATCAGGCTCAGACTGCCGAGCGCCACCACAGACAGATGTCACTTTATGGCAGGGGTGTCAAACATAAGGCCTGTGGGCCAAAAGCGGCCCGCAAGAGGCTTCAAACCACCTTCAAATCACCAAATAGATTGGAGAAATATTAGAAGAAAACAGTGATTAACCCCTCCCTCCCCCATTAATTTCATAATAATAGCGACACAACATTGAGACTCAAGCTAAGATATCAATTATGCACCGCTGAAAGAAAACGACTCAATACAAAAATGCAAATATTTATAAAAACATGCATAACGCAACAACCGTATGAGATTTTTTGGGGGGGATATTTCACTGTATTTTGCACCAGAAAGTTTCATTAAATGTCTAATGTTGAGATTGCTGTCATTTTTCACCCTACCACTGCACATCAGATACGCCCCTTCACTGTCCATCTTTAAAACTCACTTTAAAACAAATCTTTATTCCTTAGCTTTTAACCCAGCTTCTGGCTTTGCCTCCATTTTTTTATTGTTTCCATTTTATAGTATTTATGATTTATTGTTTGCCCAATAATCCCTTTCCTGAGTCATTGGATTACAATCATTCGCGAGTGTGGGAGGATTTAGTTTGAAGCTTCTTTCCGAGGTAGAAAATGAGATGTGGTAACTGGAGATGTCCTGATTAGATCAGAAGTATCAGATCTGGGTTGATTTTGTTGTATTTAAAGTGATCTGCGATCAGCAATATTGAGGCAAACGATCACAGCTTACATTTTTTTTTAATCGTTTTTTGGGTGACAGCTGCTGTAGAACAAGTAACGTCAGTCATGGCACAACCCCACCGTAGCAGAACAGCTGCTTAAATGTCAAAAGTGCAAAATATTTAACAGCCACTTGCAATATTCGTGTTGCTGCAACATCTAAGAACATCTAATTAACTGTGCTTTCACATTGGCCGTATTTAGCAGACCAAATGCTCTGCGTATCCCAAAAGTTTAGACGGAGAAGGCTTCCGTAGTCTGATGAGTAATGCAGATGAAACCTCAGTACTTCCTGCCATCTTGACATTATGTCCCACAAAAAGCTTTACCGGAGCTGTACAACAAAGTATGTCACAAGATCGTTTAAAAGAAGAAGTGACCAGTGTTGGTTTCACTGGAGTCCTGTCGCTCTGAGGTTTGCTTCATGTCACTGCTGAGCCTCTTTGGATTGATTCTGACACCTTCAATCCACAGCGTGCTCAACAAGTCCATGTCACTTTTGAATCCCATAGAAAAACAGTTTTCAAGATTGAGAAATGCAAGTGTGGAAGTGCCTGATTCACTTTCCTCTGGGGTATCACAATCACCAGGATGTACGACGGTGAAGATGAAGTGAAAGAGAAACGACACGAGCATGTGATCAGTGGCAGCCTGCGCTGAATGAAGCCTGTTGAGTAACGTTAGAGGCTGTTTGATGATGTGAAAGTAGCAGTCAGAGGATCCGCTTCTCACACACGCAACCGCAAAAAACAGGAAGATGCACACTCTCCTGTTTCTGACTGTCAAACGCGACATGGTAAAAGCAAAATATGGTTACAACCAGTTTAGTTACTGCTCACTCGGCCTGCGATTCCATGAACTAAAATTCTCTTGTGTCAACAGGCCTCGTGACGCACTAGTCGCACTGACAAAATATTACATCGACTGTCTGCGTGTTATTTGTTGATCTCAGTTGTTTTTGTTTCTGTGAACTCAGTCCAATCAAATCCTTTCAAAAAGACTGTTCTTTTTCTTTTTATAAGTCATTTTTCATGATTTCCAATAGGAAAAACTCACTTTCCAGTCCAATATCATCTCATAACACGCTTATTGTGCCCAGACGACATGTTGAGTAATCATTAATGGTAAATAAATAAATAAATAAATGTATAAAAAAAATCAAGCGAGACCTTCAAGTTGGACCCAAACTCACTTGCACAACCTTCTCCATAAGAGGGCACTGGGACTTTTTCACCTCGTTCTGACCTACATTTGGCTCCAAAATAAACTGCAGCTGAGGACAGCAGCTTTTGGTCCGGAGCTCTTTGCTCTGCTCCGGTCCCCCCGGCTGGTGCTGCCACAGTCCCTGGTCTGAGTACATGACCGGCAGACAATAGACATTCTGTTCACTCACACACTCACGTACACACATGGACACGCACACAAGAGTGTCAACTTAGCCATGGCTCATTTAATCGTGGCCTTTCGTCCAGGCTGCGACCCTGAAGTAAGAGTCCCTAATGGGAGTTTCCAGCGTCGTGAATTCTTCCTCAGAGAGGAGAACAATGAGGGGGATCGATGGCACGGAGACCCGCTCACCGGCTGTTCCACCTGCTGCACGGGCAGTCACGTGCACGACGTCTTAAATGAGTTCTCCTTCCTGCCCACAGCGTGTCAGCACAGCTCAGTTAAACAGTAAACACAAACACCTTCGCGCTCACTCCGCCTGGAACCGCACATCACGTGAATTTCCTCCCCTCTCTCGGCAGCAGAGATGGTAAATGATGCTCAAGCAGTCACCCACACACTTTGCAAAAATACCCTGGTGCACATCCCGACTCACCATGATTCATTTTCACACTGTGTGGACACAAAAAGTCACTCCGCTGCTGAAACAATGTCAAACACAATACAAGTCTGCACGCACGCACAACACACGCGCACACACACACACGCACACACACACACACACACACACACACACACACACACACACACACACACACACACACACACACACACACACACACACACACACACACACACACACACAATTGCACAGTGGCAGCGGCAGAATCACACACAAACACAGTGCCCCCCCCCCCCCCCCTCTTTTCACTGCCAGCAGGGTAGTGGGAGATGTTAGTCAAAGGGGGAGGGGGGGTGTTGTGAGGACATGCTGAATGTTTGTGAGTGTATGAGTGTGTGTGAGAGAGGGGGGGGTGTCTTTGTGAGTGAGAGAGGTGGGAGGAGAAGCGGAGAGGGAGGGGGGACATGGCGTTCTATTTCCCATAGACCAACAGCTGCTGTCTTTAGAGCAGAAAGAGAGAGAGAGAGAGAGAGAGAGAGAGAGAGAGAGAGAGAGAGAGAGAGAGAGAGAGAGAGAGAGAGGAAGAGAGAGGAAGAGGGAGGGCTGAGTGGCGTGAGGCAGTGCGTGTGCTCAGTGTTTAGGTGAATCCACAGCCCTCTGGCTCACAGGGATAAAGGATCCTCACTGAAGAAGAGAGAGGAAAGAAACGTTTTTTTTTCCCCAGGTTTTTTTTTTAAAAAGAGGGCTTCTGCAGCAGTCTTTCTCCTCCCGTAAGCCACCAGCTGCCGGCGTCTGTTGTTTCCTCACCCTCCTCTTTTGTCCCCCCCCTCCCCTGCATCCATCTCTGCTTCACCTCGGTCCGGAGAGAAGGAAGGAAGAGCCGAGTCAGAGGCATCATCCTCCAGCACGCCCAGCCGGTGAGTTGTTGTTTCTTTTTTTTTACCTCTTCCCTCCCTCTCGCAGCATCACTCCCGTTGCACGCCGCACTGGTAGCAAGGAAGGCAGCCGGGCAGTCCCACCCTGCACCTCGAGGAGAGGCTGAGCAGGGATGTGGGTCAGACTCACGATGGAGGTTTGAGTTTGCTGGATTTTCGTGTGTGGAGATGGGAGCGGGCGTGAAGCGTGGACGGAGGCTCCCGGGGGGCAGGGTGGGAGTGTGTGCCATGAATTAAACCCTGCGGGGGGTGCTGGTCGACTGGGGCTTGTCCTCCTTCACTGCAGTGCCGAGCCAGAGCGGCACGGTCACTGCCTCAGGAACAGCCTCTCACACACACACACACACACACACACACACACACACACACACACACACACACACACACACACACACACACACACACACACACACACACACACACACACACACACACACACACACACACACACACACACACACACACACACACACATACACTACAACTCAGCATCTATTCTGTGTTCATCACTTCAAACCCATCAAGGGGAAAATAAAGTCTAATATGTGTATATTTCCAGTGATGGATGATGCTTTAGTCACAGGACATATGTGACCTAGAACCATCACAGCACATGCATCATATATCACATCGATGCAGTGGAATGATCTGTGCACAATGTGGATGAATTACATGTCAAGCAACCCCCCCCCCCCCCCCCCCCCCCCCCCCCCCCCCCTTCCTCCACTCGCCTTTTATCACACGCGCTTTGCATTCAGTGGACCGACTGTACAAATAGCACTCTGTTTTACACGGAGGCGGGCGTCTGAGGTGCGAGCGTGTGCGCCTCATTTTTCTGGGTAAAAACAATAGCCCCCAGATTGCACCGCTGATCCAGAAGGGGTGGGTGCATGCGACTGGAGTGGAAGACAGGGAGGAGGGAAGGAATAGAGGAAGGGAGGGAGGGGATGAAAAAAAAACTGAATGGAGGGATAAATGAATGAGGGGCCGAGGCTTTTCAGGAGAGTTTTGCTCTTTCAAATGTGATGTGGAGGAAGAAAAAAAAAGGAAAAAGAAGACATCTGGAGGAGGGGAGGGCGCTCATGAGGTCTGGTGGTGATGGGAGCGGGTGAAGCCACCTTCACTGTGCTACCATGTGACTCTGCAGGTCTTCTTTGTGTGAGTGTGTGCAGAAGATTGGATGAGAGAGTGATAAAACTGTGTGTGTGTGTGTGTGTGTGTGTGTGTGTGTGTGCGTGCGTGCGTGCGTGTGTGTGTGTGTGTGAGAGAGAGAGAGAGAGAGAGAGAGAGAGAGATTGAAGGTTCTGGTCTGTCCATCCTTCCTGTAATCTGGTGACTGGTTGTAATCCATGTCAGCAGATGATGTACTGCCATGTTGACGTTTATTAAGTATTACGCCACACACACATACATGTACGCACACACTGTAAATGGGTTTACGCATCGAGCATACAATGCAAATCATGTCCTGCATGCATGCGTGCCTTATCTTCAGTGGGTGATATGTTGGTGCATTTGCATCTGCGCACACACACACACACACACACACACACACACACACACACACACACACACACACACACACACACACACACACACACACACACACACACACACACACACACACACACACACACACACACACACGTCAAGCATGCGTGTAGACATAATCACACCTTCATGTACCTTCATTAAAATGCATGGCACATTTCACTATGTACACTGACACACGTCTGTTTAAAGTGTTGTTCATACAGATGTTCATGGATTTATGATTACAGAATACGAGTGTGTGTGTGTGTGCGTGTGTGATGTTATATGGTGGGAGACGCGATGGGGGCTGCTGTGGTATTTACTCCGCTGTTGCTAGGACACTCCCTTTGAACATTCCAAGCGAGGCTTCTGATTGGCTCGTGGCGATGATGCAAGATTCCTTCACCCCAAATCTTTCCTGAGCGCCCATAGAAACATGCCCGTCTGCATTTCCTCCACTCTCCTCGTCACTCTCTCCATCCCCGCCACTTCCTCCTTTCTCCATTAACACCCTCTCACTCTTTTTCCTCTCTGTCCCTTCCCTCTATTCACTTCCCCCGTCTCTCTTTCTCCCTGTCAATTAATTCCTGCTCTCAATAATTCCCTCCTCCAATCAAGTCCTCCTCAGATCTCCCGTTTCTGTCACTTCCGTCTCGCTCGTCCAGTCACAGCGCTCGTCGCAAAATGGTGTTGACAGCGCGCGGCGTCGCCACCATCGGCCTCACCCGCCGTCTTGCGGAGGATTATTCCTCCCCATGTTTCACTACGTCCCATTTCCTCCCCCTTTTTGTTATATTCAATCTGCCTCCTTGTGTCAAGATGATCGGGTCTGACAAGGCGGAAAACCAAACTGGGGGTGGAGGTCTGGAAGTGAGTGTGTGTGTGTGTGTGTGTGTGTGTGTGTGTGTGTGTGTGTGTGTGTGTGTGTGTGTGTGTGTGTGTGTGTGTGTGTGCATGGTTCATGTACATCACCTCTTTATTTCTACAGTATGTACAGTCGGCTCGTCTTATCTTTGCAATTACAGTGGAGACCGTCAACCTTGTGGCTGTGGCGTGTCGGGTTCTACATACAGTAGTGAGGGGAGGGAGAGGAACAGGAGGGTATGTGAGGTTAGCGAGAAAGGAAGCGGGTGAATGGGGGGGGGCAAAGATGTGCCGCGTTCGTCTTGTTTCCTGCTCTTATTTGTCACTTTGGAAGAAGAGCTGTCAACACAGCCCATCAGGCGTGATAATGCCTAATGATCGTCAGCAGCCTGCGCTGAACTCCACCCTCCTGAGGTCACGGCATCGTCTCACCTGACAGTCTATGAATGAGGAAGGATGTGCGACGACGAAGGGGAAAATGTGCGTCGCTGCTCGCATGCGTAGTGATTCATGGCTGAAAATGGACATAATGTAATCAGGCGTTTCGAAGAAGTGCTTGTCTCTTGACGCCGTGATGTGAACATTTGACACAAATCTGCTTGAATTTTCTTTTTTTTTTAACGTGAAACCATATTAGAACGTTCTGCAGATGGTTCCCTGTTCTTGAAAAGTGAAGTGACCAGAGACGGGAGGACGGACGGCCATGTTGCGTTCAATCCTCGTAATAAAAGACAACCTCGTCCATATGCTTGTCCATGTGGCTCCGCTGATTCTCCTCAAAACGCCTGACAATCCACAGTTTTATCCCCACACTTCTAATCTTTCCCGGCCCATCTGTCCAACAGCAACATCTGTTATTCTGACATCTGCCACTCCGACTCACTCCCTTTGTGTTCCTCTCAGTGCGGAATAATGTACGAGAGCTGAAATAAATTCAGGAATCTGAGATGCAATCCCGTCTCTACCTGATAATCTGGGCGGCATTTAATCCGGCGCTGTCAGGAATTAGGGATTATTCCCACAGAGCTGAGATGATCCTGTTAAAGGGGCACCGGGTGGGGTGACAGGGGAGGCTGTGAGAGAGGCTGAGTCCGATTATGGAACGTAGCGCGGTGTCGGAAAAATTAAGTTCTCATTAGACGAGACAGCAAGAAGTTCGCTAAAAGTCACGGGTGAGGATAGAAACACTCAGACAAACTCAATAAAACATCTCTTTTACAGCCTTGATTCTTGGGTCGGAGTCTTGCTCCGTCACCTTTAGCTTCCCGCTGCGAACATCATTGCTTTCATGCTACCGTGCATGACCAGGTGGAGCACAGCCAAATGTACCGGTACTCTTCCTGAAAGTGCTCTTCCCTCGACACGCAGGCATAGAAAAAAAGAGGCTGCAGTTCACTTTTGAGGGAACATTGTGATTTTTTTTGTTGTTGTTTTTTTCTTTTTAAGAGGAAGATCTTGTGTCTGTTTGAAGAGTATTTACCACATTAGAGTTGAGTCAGAGGACACACCGGGGATGAAAGAGGGAAACTGTGCCGGTTTCGATGCAATCTTACACTCTCAGGACTCCTCCACGTTAGCTTGACTCTTAAGGCGGTTAGTGCAGAAGATCGATGCTATTGTCGTGTTTATAACGCTGAGTCAGCGGGTTGGTTGCTTAGTTTAGCAAAAAAAAAAGAAAAAAAGAAAGGGGAACAAAAAAAAAAAAGACAAGGAACCAAACGGAAAAGTGCTCACCCAGAAATAAAATTTTTTTGTCTGTGGTCCTTACCAGAAATTATGACCTATAATTCATCACAAGCCGAGATTAGTTTTTGACTCAAATATATATTAATTTGAACACTGTGCCAAATTCCCAACTTAATTTCGCTGGCTTCTGCAGAAATCACACTTGTGACTCGACACTTAATTGAATATTCCAACTGACATGGATTCTTTAATTAAACACGTATCTATGAAGCGACTCACTGCATCAGTGACAAAGAGGACTGCTGTGAGATCGAGTTGCTCCGGACATCTGATAACTCATCGATCATATTGGATCACGTCCCCAAACTGCTGAAGAATCTGCCGCGGCGGCGAAACTTTTCCCGAAACATCGCTGAGGCACAGCGACGACTCCAGCGAATCCCCAGCCTCTTCGAACCAGACGTGACTCGGCTTGTCAAACTTAGCTATTTCTGTGGCAGTGACGGACGGACGGGGGAGGGTGAATCTCTGGCTGTAATCAGATTACCTCACATCTGCTCACTCGGGCCTCACGACAATACTGTGGCCTGTAGTTTATAGATGCGATCAATCGCTGCCCACTGACATCAATAAGCAGGCCAAATGCTCAGCCTCTGGTCATATTTAAGATCAATATCCCCAATTCAGTAGGTGAAGCTGATCTGAGCTGAAGGAGGGCCTGAGGAGGGCGGGCTGCTGCGCACAGGAAGCGATACGATATTGCAATTAGTGTGTAATAAGTGAGGAGACACATTATCTACTTAGCGGCTCCGGCTATCTTAATAAGTTCTGATACAGCCGAGTGTTTGCTTATTGAGGCTCGGAGTAAATTCACTCACAGGAGAGAGGGACTGTTTGTCTATGAGGCAAATGAATGAATGAGTGAATTGTGTGTGTGTGTGTGTTTTAAATTGAAACATCCTAACCCTAACCCATCCCAAGTGTTACCCAAGTAAATATACACCATTGTGAGCCATTTATACACTATGAAATATGATTAAAAACATTACGAAAAACAAAATCACACATATTCCATCATTGTCAGTTTAAAAAAAAGTCTTTAAATTGGATTCATTTGTTAAAATTAGTTTCATGCTATTGAGAGTCTTGCATTACTTCACATTACTTCACATTTTTTGACTTATACATCACTTATACTAGACATGTTCAAAAAACGTAAATAGTTTAGTCTGTTCATGGTGTTGTCCATAATAAGGCCCTGTTGACATCACAACATTTTCAGGCGAAAATGGAAAACTTTCTTCGCGTTTTTAGTGCCCGTTTACCCGACAGCGGTGCTCTGAGCCACTGAAAATGCGACTTTTCGAAAAAGGTGGAACTATTCAAAAGTGCTCTGACTCGACTTCCATGTAAACAGGGGAAAATGCTAATTTTTGAAAACGCTCCGACTCCGTTGCCGTTGCAACCAGGGGCGCAAGGCAACTTTTCTGTAAAACTGAACTGAGCATTTGTGCCACGAATGTCACATAAGTCCAAGGGACTATATGTAGGAATGTCTGGATCGGCAAGAAAATAACAAATATCATCTAAGTTTGTGAGGTTTGATAAAGTTTCAAAAATAAAAGTCAAGCTGAAAGGATTGTGGATGGAAACATCAATAAAAAGGTTTGTGCAGGTATTTCTGTATTATGTATGACCTACACAACAAACAACAGAGCTTTCTGAGAGCATGAGAAATGCCGTTATCAAAGGGCTCCGGGAGCTACAAAGTCACCACTGAAAATCCTCAGAATTCCCATTTTATCGAGAAGTTTCACAGTGTTTCAGAAGCCTCCTGGACACGACGCTGAGAAGAGCCTCAATGAGAGTCGGTGCTGCTTTCAGTCTGTATTAGATCCCTCAACCAGCACGTGAGAGAAAGTTAGCTCAAAGATGCAAGACAAACCTCTGAGGCGGACCACAAAGGATGGATAAAATAACTGAATTTGTCACTGCTGATTAAACATTGCAGACAGCGAAACAAACAGTTTAACAGTATTAAAAAGCGAGCTGGGATATAGATTTAAGGGTAAGACCAAATAAGCTCAGCTTCTTGATTAACTTTTTATACACTATAGCTGTTATATGGGTACCTGACCTGTGTTTATAATTGTGCATGTATACGTAAATATGCTTGAAACTAAATTGTTATACTTTCTATGTCTGGAAAAACAAACCAAATCATCAGCACAGATGCTGATGATTTGAAAGTAAAGCATGGAGGCGGCACCATCAGACTGTGGGGCTGCCTTGTTTCCTCTGCTGCAGAAAACTCTGGTAGTTTTGAAGCATGATATCAAGGGGGTGGTTGAAAAGGTGAATATTTTTTCCAACTTAAATGTTTGAAAAACACTTGAAAAGTTCAGAAATTTTAAAAAGAAGAAAATCATTGCTGCCAGAAATTCTGCAAACAAATACAAGTTCAGGACACCAGTGACTGTGCCAAGAGCACATTTTGTGTTTGGACTTATCATACAAAGAGAAAACTATTGTTCTTGTTCTTTTTCAGTGAAATTTGGACAATTTGTTAAGACATTTCAGTAACTTGGCTAATTTGCATAAATCTTGTGTCGATGTGAATGATTCTGCACAGATAAAAGTCAGGAGTGTAAAATAATTCTGACAACTGTATATTCATCCATTTAATTATGTTTGTCTGTTGTTACATGAGAGATGGGGATTTTCGTTGTTCTCTAGGTTCCTTTTGACATTTTCTTGATTGTTTTGCATTCGTTTGTCACGACATCCCAACATGTTGTTTCAAGTGGGTCGGCAAAAAACAAGTATTCATCTTTGT
This sequence comes from Blennius ocellaris, assembly GCF_963422515.1. NCBI lineage: Eukaryota > Metazoa > Chordata > Actinopteri > Blenniiformes > Blenniidae > Blennius > Blennius ocellaris. The sequence continues at coordinate 8,097,998 of NC_137669.1, forward strand.
ACTCACTCTACTCGTTTTTGTTCACTTTATAGTGTTACTTCATTAGATTAGACATGTTGTGTACTGTATGCTCTCCCTAGGATAGAATTTTGTTTCTGATTAATGAGTGTAATTAAAGTTTGATATTTCACTTTTAACTGGCCATCAGGCAACAATATATATCATCATCTCTAGATACCTGTGATTAATGCAAAATAATCCCATTAGTGCTTTAATGAATTATCTGCCCGCGGGAACACAGATAGAATAATACAGTTGGTATAGTAGCGAGTAATGTTTAATTGTCACGTCGTTAAGGTGGAGTTTTAGGCAACGTCGACAGATCCGATTAAAGAAGTTTATTCTGTAACTTTAAAAATATATTAAAAGAAAAACACGAAGCAGTATTTACCTGTGATTAATACAAAACAATGTGTCAATGAGACAGGCAGGAATTGTTTTGATAGTCAGAATGCAAAGTCTAAACACGTGCAAGTTTGATGTCATATCTTGACTGAAATAATAACATGAATGCTGAAAATGTCAGGTTCTTGCAGGGGGATAATAATTTCTCATTACGGCAACAGTGTCAGTTTCTCATGCATGTTCTAGTCAGAAAAGGACATTACATAAAATTGCAGATTATTTCATGTAGAAATATCACCGACACACCTTCCTGATCCTTGTTCCAAACATATTGTTATGTAAAAATCCAACAACCACTGGGAGAAAAAGCTTTAAATAGCACAAAACGTTCTCCTGTTAGATGACAGTATATCATACAATCAAGACAGTGTATATACACGGCTTTCTTCTTGAAACATAGCATTTGTAGTGATCATTCGTCAACGCTATTTTCAGGATCCATGAGCTGAGGCTTTTCTCAACGACGAGAAAAATGAGCTTGACAGGTGGATCCCTGATAATCGAGGAGGGTGGGGCTTGTCAGATGTCAGCGTGTTATCACGACTGTTTCGTGTGTTCCTGCGAGCTTGTGAGTGTGTGTGTATGTGTGTGTGTGTGTGTGTGTGTTCGTTCGTTCACGTGTGCAGTCCAGATCTGTCATGGGCAAACGAGGATGCTGGCAAGCGATACTTCTTCTCTGTGTTTGATCAGGCTTGTGAGACTAAAACCCTCTGACGATTTCTCTTCCGCACACACACACACACACACACACACACACACACACACACACACACACACACACACACACACACACACACACACACACACACACACACACACACACACACACACACACACACACACACACACACACACACACACACACACAGCACGCTAATTAGTTTAACTAAAATCTGCGAGGATTTATCGACTGTATACATCACTCTTTTTAGCATCAAACCGCAAAGACAGAGCAGGCATGTAACCTAAAAATAACTCCCTGGACAGAAATAAACAAGAAGAATCATGCCGAGATTCAAACCAGTTCATTCTCATCCCGTTCCATGAATTCTTTTTTTTTCCCCCTGCGTCAGCTCAAGCCCATGCCTCACGCTGAAGACAATTTCTGATATCCGAGAGCTACCGCTGCTCTCCGGCCCCTCCCAGCGGGACATGGGGTAGTGTAACGCTGCATCCTCTGCCATGTGAGCCACACTGCAGCAGCGTGATGGAGCATCGCCTCCGCCAAGGACGAGCCGGACCGATCGTCTTCCTGCGAGAGCCAGACGAGCTCAATTTAGATCAGAGGTCACGGCGGGGTCAGGGGTCATCTCGTACGATCCTTCGCTTAGGATCACGTGCCCTCGTTCCACACTTCACGGTGAATCTCACTGTGGTCATTTCCCCGTCACCGCATAGCGCCAGGCATGTTATTTTTAGCTCGTTCACACGAGCTGTTTTCAGAAATGTTGTGATAAATGTAGTGCAGGTGAAATCTAAATCTAAAAGAGCTTTAATTTGAATCTCCTGGAATCAAAAGAATCTGTGATTCACATAGCTCTGGTCTGTGCAGAATACATTTCCCACAACATTCATGCGTAAATGGATGAAGAGCTTGATGGAGAAATTTGCTTTTTTTGGGGGGGGGGGTGAAATTAAAATGGTTTACACAAAAACTAGACACATTTGCATTGGTGTCAGTTGTATTCATGACATTTTTTGTACAATTGTGTTGTTCCTCAACACTCTCATAGTCCTCGTGGTCTCAACGTCATCAAAAGTAATTCCCAGAAATGTATTTATCGCACCGGTCAAAAAATGCGTCATGAAGATTAAAGAAAAGCACATAAGTCACTCTGGACTATGTCGCATTTATTATGAAGTGTAACTCATAATTCAATCCGAGCATCTGATTAATGGCGAATGCGTTAAGTGAATATCCCGCACAGGTATTCAACCTGTTGTTCGTGTGATAACATTAATGATTCATTAATGATGAAGGAAACCATTCAACGTGTATGTGATATTGTGTATCTTGATGAACGGATTGAATTATGTATGAAATATGGGGAAATAATATGTTGATTATAATTATAAAAGTGAACTAACGGAGAGGAGCTTCACAGCGCAGCTGACGACAGCTGTCGTGGACGAGTTGTCTGTTCAGCGCTGCGGGCGGGCAGCGGCCCTGCTCGCCGACTTTATGTCTTTAAAAAACATGTGTTTTTAGTCCAATCGTTTATTTTTTCTTCCCCCGCCGCGATTTTAAACCGTTAAGTCACTTTTGTTGTGTCTATGTGTTTTTATGTGTAAAAATAAATTACTCTTCATCCTAGGTCACTGAAATGTTACAAGTAATTCACTTATTATAATAAGTCGTCTATCTGGGATTCGTCTATCTGGGATGACACCGAATGCTGAGTGTGTCGAGTGCTATGCATGCTTACGTCAAAGTTAGCGGGTCATGCAATGACTGAGTGAAATTTGTGGCTAATTTAGATTTTTTGGGTGTTTTTTTTCACATTACAATACAAAAGACATGCTTTCTGTCTAGACACGCTATAGAGGCAAAAACATGAAAATGGAGTACAGCTCCAAAAAGATAAGAAACGACAGAAACTTCTAAACTCGTGGGAATAGTGGGTGGGACACGCCGACAAAGCAGCAGGCAGTTAAGTGGAGAGACAGGAAGGTAATGAACGGCCCGAACGAGTGAAGGAGAGTTGAAGGAGATGGGAGTATCATGAGACAGCGAGACGCCAGGGAGTTGAGTTCAAACTGCATTCACGTGCTGTTTTATAGAAGCCCTTGTCCTTTTGTAACTCACTCGCAGTTTAACACACACACACACACGCACACGCACACGCACACGCACACGCACGTGTTTTGTTCAATCTGTCGAACCTGATCTATGTGAATCAAATGTATCTCTGTTGAATTAGACCCATTTCAGTCAGCTAACTTGGTGGAGGGACGACTATTTTTTTGGGGGGAGGGATTTCAAAGTATATTTGACACATTTGGAAGGATTATTAAGTGTATTTGACACAAAAACATGAAATATTAAGTATACTTGACACAAACGCATAAACATTGGCAGCTCAGATGCGGTCTTCAGAAATACGGTTTTCAGAAATGTATTTCTGAAAACAAATAAGCCGTAAAGTTAAAACCCCGCTTCATAGATGGCGGCTTTGAGTGATGCGTTCAGGTGCATCACGTAAGTGCGCCCTCCGACATGTTAAGGAGCCGCCCTGACCTACACAACGCAGCCTGTAAGCGGTCCATCAAGGACAAAGGGTGGCGTCCTGGGCAGATGTGTATCTCACCTGTCTTTGTTTACACACAGCAGGGGTCCCGGGAGAGGGAGTCAGCTATGATATTGTCCAAAACACACACACACACAAACACCCCTATAAATCAGGCCCATGTCGAGCTCTAAAAGCCTTAGTGTTGTTTTCGATAGCCGCTGATTGGAATCAAACATTACAAATAAAGATAACCGGGACTTAAGAGTGCATCCGTCTATGCGCCGACAGCAAACACACAGATCCAAAACTGCTATTAAATCTAAAATGTAAATCTATAATTTTTCCAGCCCGGCTTTGCCAAGGTTCAAAATGCCCCAGAGCCAAGCAGAAGAGGGTCTTGAAATATTAATGGCTACATTAAATATCAGCCATACATTAATCTCTGTGATGGAGAAGAGAAAGACAACAAGAGCACTGAAGACGAATCACACCACTGAAAATGTCTATAATGTGGGACACTTTGACAAACACGATATAGCCACGAATTAATATACAACAGAAACCATGACAGCATTTAACACGGAGACATCAGAACTCTATTTCTTTATCCACCCTTGAGCTAATAAGCCATGAAATCCTCCAGTTGCTGCCCCATTTTTTTTTTTTTTTTTTTATTGCGCTCGGAAAAAAAAAAGATCACACTGAAGCATGTTAAACAATGGAAATAGATTCAAATACTGCTTAAACATTCTATACCACCTTTCATCCTTGGCTATTTCTCCCCGTGTCTCACGCTATCATCCTCTTTTCTTTGTCAGCTTCACAACGCAGACTCGCAAGGCTCATTGGCTGGGATCCTTTTATGAGGCATCGTGCTCCGCTTTGCACTGGTGGACTTGTGTGTGTGTGTGTGTGTGTGAAGGAGAGAGAGAAAGAGAGGAAGAGAGAGAGAGGGAGAAGGGGGAGGGGTGGCGGAGGAGAGTCGTAACCTCTTCCTTCGATTTCCATCTCTCATTTGCTGTCTGCCATTCCGACCATCGCTCTCACGCTCTGTGCTCCATTCCCCCTTTTATTCTCCTTTTCCACTTCACCTCAGTGAGGGACGCGATATCTATTATTGCGTGCGTGTGTGTGTGTGTGTGTGTGTGTGTGTGTGTGTGTGTGTGTGTGTGTGTGTGTGTGTGTGTGTGTGTGTGCATTAGGGCCTGAGACAAATTGGCAGTAGCATTCCATCAGCGGTCAATCTTTAGCGATGGTCGAGCTGAATTTGACACTGCCACCTCTCATTTTACCGAAAGTGGCTCTTTGTTATATTTATTTTCTCCGTCCGTCCTTCCTTCCTTTCTTCCTTCCTTCCAACGCCGCCTCAATAAAGCATACTTAAATACACTCGGTCATTTCACTTCACCAGCAAGCAAATCTTCTCGACTTCTTTATTTTTTATCCTCTGATCGATTCCGCTCCTTTCCCCTTCAGACCTCCATGTGAGGCCGCTGCAGCCCCCTGCACTCGCCTTTATCTTTAGGGAGAGTGGGCTCGGCATAAAGCACCAGACGATAGCACGAAGGATACAAAAGACACACAAAAAGAACAGGAGGTCAAAAGGGTGTGCAGCAAGGAGATGAGTGAACGAGCGTCTGCTTTAAAGAGGAGCGCTGGGTGAAGAGGAGCTGGTTAAAAGGGAGGGGTGGGGTGGGGGTGGGGGTGGGGTGTCGAGAGGGTGGGCAAAAGGTTGAGAAAAAGCGAGCGAGCAAGAAGGTTAATGATCGTCAGGCCCAGAGATAACATGAGCCGAGTCTTCACAGGTGGCTGGACTTGCTGAAGGGACTGAAGAGATAAAATGTCCTTTTACCTTCAGCAAGTCCAGTTGCGTTTCAAGATAAGAGAGAAAAAGACACCATGACCTCGAAGGGTCTTCAAAGACAATGTGAGCTGAGCAACATTGCGAGCAGATCCATCTTTGCTCTTTGTTTATACGGTGTCTGGTTCTCACTTTGCTTTTTGACGAGCAGTGTCTGTACATTCGGAGTTTGTCCCCTGCATATTTTCTCGACGTGTCTCACAGCGTCTGCTCTCTGCAGACTGTCGAGTAGGCTAATATTTGATTACCACGACGCTGATTCATTGTAGGGCTCACCAAGTGGCAGCATTGATATTGAGGTCTTCCTGGAATCTCATTGATTGGTTTTGACCATATATATATTCACAGAGATGAACAGAAAATGAAAAGACACGCCTTAGGGACTTAGTGGAGAAAGCTATGGTGTATGTTTTGCTTTTAATATTTTATGCATCCGTACGTTTATATGAGTTCCCCTAGAAATCCTAATGCTGTGTTTCTTAAGACATCCATTGGCGGGGGGAAACAGTTAGATCCACCCAGTTGTGTCTGGGATATGGTCACCTCTCCCTGCTACCATAACCTGGAAACAGCAGGTATGAACGATGGATAGAAGGATGGACGGAGATAGAAGCGTACACTTCTAGAATCAGCATGATCCTTAATGAACTGTAGAAAATAAGTCTCAAAGACCCAATGCTAAGCAAACAGTTTTACTGAGGGGTTTAGTCATTCATCCAACCATCTTATATACCTGGTTTAGTCTCCTGTCTCTGACAGAAATGGGAGATTTTGGGTTATAAATAACCTAACATACATGTCTTTTTTTTTGGAAGATACCAGAGAACCAATAGAAAACTCATTGAGGACGAGCAAACTCCACAAAGAAACGCATAGAATCAAAGCCAGTGTTCACTATTCCGCCACCATGCAGCGCTGTTCAAGGCGGATTAATGATAATTGAGGTTTGTGGTCAGATTCGTGATTGCTTGAGAAGGCAAACAGATTTCACTGACCTCTGACTAATTAGAAGAATGGAAAACTGAAAAATTCGTCAGAATGTGTAGTATTGCCAGCATTGGTAAGAGTTTGTGTTCGTCCAATCAACGCAGACATAATGAGCTCTCTTGACTGTGTCTGCCTCGCGATGTCCAGCGAAGGGCACTTTTGAACTCTGCCCCGATAAGACGAGATCAATAAGCATCAGCCAATTAACAACAATCAGTCGGAAGAAAAACTCTGTCCGTGAGGCCGGGAACATGTCATCCCAGGAGTGGGCCGGTAGTTTACAGCCCCCACAGAGTGGTGAAGCAATTGATTCAGAGTCTCACACACACTCAAGAGATTGAGGAGAGCACAGTCCATCACTCCATCCGTCCAATCCGCCTAATTGATAACTCCGACCGCGCGCCCGGCTGTGTGTTGTTGCCATGAGAATCGGAAGCTATATTTCCCCAGCAACTATTCTGCAAATATCCCCGCCTTTCTTCTTGGGCTGATTCGATGACGCAAGGGCGGCGGGCAGTAGCGTTAACGCTTTGCACCAGTCGGTCGGTAAGTCGGCGCTCGACCCGCACGAGATGAACGACGAGCGAGATGAGCTCACGAGGCTGAAGCAGGGAAGACAGAGAGACGAGAGAGGAATCTTCAAGGTTTCCTCGCTGGACTCACCGCTTTCTTTTTTTAGTTTGTTGAGTGTTTTCAACACTCTAAACTCAGAACTGCTGTGGGGAGATTTTCACAGCTCAAATAGTATTACTCTATCAAGGGCATCGTGGGACACTTCGCGCTGCATGTTTGTAGGATAAAAGCGAACCAAATGGCTGCCGACAGTGTGTTTGCTCACTGATGAATTCACTGAGAATCATCAGTCTCCTCTTCTGCTGCCGAGCCTCTTAACTCGGTCCTCGTTCACTTTCTTGAGCATTTTTCAACCAGTGATCGTCATTGGTGGGTTTTTTTTTGTCGTTGCAAAAATGACAAAGCCGTGTGGAAATATGAACAAGGAGAAAGGATAAAACTATATGAATAATACACTGTAGTGAACTAGACATACACATAAAGCACAACACTATTTACTTCAGACAAAATAAAGGCGCCTAACGGCACCACCGAGGAGATGAGTTTTCAAGGTTCCTTCCACACAAAGTCGCCGTTTTCGTGAAGCCGCTAACTTTTTAAACAAGCAATGGGTAAATGGGGAAAATGCTGATGAGCATCTCCGTCTTTAAAATGCTGTCATCTCAGTACCACCTCCACCCTTAAGCTCCAGGCAGTAACCCTGACGACCAACAACAGTTGTGATTGTGCGAGAGAAGCTAGTTATGGATTTTACAACATATTTTCATCTTCTGTGTAAAGTTTTAAATTCCAGACAAAAATGACTCTCCTCCTTATAGTCCAAGGGTATGAAGTTATAGTGTTTTTTGTGAATTATGCACAATCAAGGTCTTTATACTCGATGGATGGATCTATGCTGTTTTTTTCAACTTGCAATAATGTAGTAAATTGATATGCAAATAGACGTTAAAAGCAGACACAAATGCACATAATTCTAAAACACGGATATAAATCTTCCAGTATTGGCTTACCGTATATTCATGACTATGAGGAGCACATATTTTTTATTGTTTGACTGGTGATAAAGCTTATATATGAATCAGTACTGACTATCTGGGTACTGTATGACAAGCTGCTGTTACAATACCACAGAAAACTCTCCATCACTACTGGGATTGATGGACAGTACCAGTAAAATGTAGCCAAAAAGAAAAAAACTACAACAGCAGAATTCATCTATCAATAGATCAGTACGAAAGCAGTAGGATAATACATTTTGAGATTTATAGCTCGATTCATATTGCATAGTATTTGCACAATTGCTTTCAGTATTAGAATAATATAAACCTATATAAATAATTGAAAACATACGGTGGCTGTTCAAATAAAACCAGCCGGGCTGTGATTTCCGCCCGTTTAAATCTTGATGCAACGCGAGTTTGATAACCTGGTCACGCTCTCTGCACTGCAAATTCATAATGGAACACATTCCCAGTGTTGTGGTCTTTGTTAATAACTCTTCATTTCTTCCTCTCCGTCAGGTGGTGGGTGCTGATGCTGTAACCACCGCGTGGAGCTGACAAGCCCTGGTTGATGCAGTGAAGTGTTCCAGTGGGATAAACATAAGCGAAGGTAGGAACGGGAGGCGGGGGAGCCACAGAGTTCACCAAGCAGGAAGGCAAGAGAGTTAAGGAGGAGATTGAAAAGTGGAAAAGCAGTGAAGGAGCGCCACATGGGCCAGTCGTAGGGAGAGGTGCCGCAATTTGGGAACGAGGACACGTGTGTCCGTTGTGTACAGTGCAGCTGCCGAGCGGTGATTCACACGGCGCTGAATGGCCAGCCGGTGACAGGCAGGCAGGAGCGATGGTGGTTGGCTGCGCGCATCCCAGGGAGGAAAAGGGAGTTTGGGCTGGTATTGCTGGTGAGTTGATAGAGGCTTGACTTGGCAAAGGCATGCGGCGCTGTTTCTGCGCTCAATAAATCCACAAAGATGAAGCTCCCGGGCAGTCACAAGAGGGATCTTTCAGCGAGAGCTGAAAGGAGGCTTGGGGGGGGGGGGGGCTCAGCGCCACCGCCTGGCTCTTGGTCCAGGACCACGTTTGGTGTTTCAGGCCCATACGGGAGCCGAGCCGTGGCTTTATTCGGGCTCGAGGAGCCCCTCGCTTTGGTTTCTCTTGCCGGACTACAGATGAGAGCAGTGTGTGTGTGTGTGTGTGTGTGTGTGTGCGTGTGTGTGTGTGTGTGTGTGTGCGTGTGTGTGTGTGTGCGTGTGTGTGTGTGTGTGTGTGTGTTGTGCGGTTGCATAAGAGAAGCACTTTGCTCCACTTTCATGCTGACTGCAAACACTGTGTGTGTGTGTGTGTGTGTGTGTGTGTGTGTGGGTGATCGCGAAACTGCAACCAGTGGTCACCAAACACACTCCCAAATGCGCAGCATACAACATCCAATAGTGGCGCAGTGCCAAAGGTTTAATGGCAAACGTGTGTCTGTTACGATTTTAGATTTTTTTTTTTGGCCACCTAAGGGCCACCAGTGAGACTGAATGGCACCATGACGGCGATGTGCTGTGACACGACAAGTCCAGAGGAGCCGGGAGAGTGCTGCTGAGTGCTGAAACAGAGAAGTGAGAGAGGAAAGAAAGCCGGGGGGTTGGATATATTTGAGGAAACCATTCTGACGTCAAATACAAAAAGAGTTCAAGGAGGCTTTGTATGAATTGGAATTATAGAGATGTCTCATTGAGGAGATAAAGGTAAACAACATGGAGCACACACTCATACTGACAACAGCAGAGTGAGAGGAAAAGAAAACAAGAGAGTAGCATCTGAAAAAGAAAATGAAAACAAAAAAAACCCCCACATGCCTTTAAATAGACCGACGAAAAAGAGAAGTGTGAAGTGGACCAACGCATACAGAGAGACAGAAAGAGAGCGCGAGAGCAGAAGTTTCTTGAAGGAAAAACCAGGGCCACTGTGGGACGACAGTTATCACCCGGAGCCGAGCTCACCTGGGATTTACTCACAGCAACGGGCGCAGAGACGCCAAGAAAGGTGGAAGAGAGGAGGACGGGCGAGCAAAGATAAAGGACGAGACAAAGCAGCCATAGGAACAGAGGGTAAGGAAACAGACGGCGATGCAAGGCGAGGTGGATGTTTATTATAATTCCAAGACAAACGTCTCATGAGCTGCAACATCCAGAGGATTAGTGCTGTAAGCAAACTGACCCGGTGTGCGAGAGCGAGCTGGATGCTTTTGTTTCTTTCTTTCTCTCTCTCTCTTTTTTTTTTTTCTGTTCCCCTCCATCTTCAGCTGAGACGAGCAGACGATATTACCAGGCCAACAGTATCCTGGCAACCATCAGCCGAGCTCCGCTCGCAGGATGGACCGCATGCTGCTCCAGACTCGAGCGTTAATGTGTGTGTGTGTTTGTGTGTGTGTGTGTGTGTGTGTACGTGGCTGGTGCTTGGCCACCTCTGTGACATACACACACACACATACACACACACACACACAAACACTAGCTAAGCATTCGCATGTCAGAAATCTGTCGCCACGATCTTGATCTTGTCCTTCGCGATCACCTTGTGAGGACGAGCGTCTCTTATTCATGTATTCGTAGCAGGTTCGTCGGCGCCTGGTAGCAGGTGGCGTAAAAGTCAGGAGGAGAATCGGGGCGGCGTTTCACACACTCGGAGCGACGCTCTCGGGTGACAGCAGTGACGCAGCTCGGACTCCTGACTGTAGACGGACACACAATACAAGAGATGCGGTGTTCATGTGGAAGCTTAAAGCCCGTCAGCAGGCCGCCTCAGAGGCTGGGCGCTGTAACTCCATCCCTCCTCTGTGTGCAGCTCAGTGCTGCATTGCAACACCCTTTTTCTTGCTGAGTAACAGCAAATGCGAGTCTTTCTATTTTTTTTTCAGGTAGGTGGCATCTCATAAACATGCTAATGCTGGCCATAAATCAGTCTTGAAGGGGGGGGGCACTTCTGTGAACATAGCATGTAAACACTGCGGGTACAGCAGAGGAAGCGAAACTTGGCAGATGTTTAACTTCTGCTGCGATCAAGAAGGGACGAGACTAGTAAAGAGAGAGGCTTTCCGACTCGCGCTTCATTTTTGAATTATCAATCCCTCTTTTTACAGAGTTGCTGTACATACATACACAAGGCCACATGAGGTCTTTCAGCCCACACATTGTTCGGCGTCCATTTACCATGAATGTTCCCTTTATGCCTCTTTAAATGTAGAACCGTCACACACTGTTACGGTATTCTTCATACATTTTGAAAATGAGAGACACAATTGCGTTTTGCACCCCGATTGGGCAGGGAACATGTTGTGCACAAGGGAAACTTGTGGTCGCGCCATTGATAACAATGTTACCTTGAACCACGTTGCACATTGCAGTGGCCTCGTTCTGCAAAACGATGCACCTTGCCACAAAGCCAAAATGTTTGCAACATCTGTGACGAGCAGAGCCGTTTCTTTTTTTGGCCTGGAGTTTCCAGGAGCTACAAAACATCTAAAACAACAATAACATGTTAGGATGTTGATGCGTATACAGTATGAATCATAAAATGATCAACGATAGAAATAAAAAAATGGGATGGAAGTGTTTATGTTTTGTCATTTTTGTGAACGCTACAACGAGACACGAAAGAGACGCTTAAAGCTCAGAGACTGGGGATTTTAGAATCCTGTGGTAGACAAACGACTCTTATCCATAAAGGTCCATTTCACAACTTCCAGGACTTAAAAGGCTAACTTGGTGTCAGACACTAAAGAACACATCATTGAGTAAATTGATGGTTTCGGGTAGCATAATGTCACCTATACTATCCCCTTGTGTTTTTATTCTGCTTATTGTTTTCTAATAGACGACCGTCGTAATAATCCCAGTAACAGTGATGCCAAAGACAGAATAATCTGTGATTGTTTTATCAGGATGAATCACGCTCTCGTAGGTTGGTGCCAGATTACTTCGGAGAGCTTCTGATGAATTAGGAAAAAAGTGCTTATATCACACATGATCTGAAGCACATAAAAATGAAATTATACTCCGATGCACCTGATACGATGCTCTTTGGTTTGGTCCTCTATATGAAGCTTGTTCAATTGTTTACGCTGCCCGACATTATTATCTAATCAAGCTTGCATCATTGGCTTCATAAAGCTCTGGCATCTGGCCTTTTGGTGTATGAGGTATATAGAGCTTGACATAAAGTCTCTATACACTGCTGTACATAAAGAGCATTAGAGGAGAAGAGTCTGAACATGGCAGGCTTTTATTAGGTTACTATAGTAATGTAAAAGGATTAAAACCATCGCTCCAGCTCCACCGACTCCACGTGAGTGAGCTAAATGACTCACCGCAGGATTCCGGCCTTCCTCTAATTGAATACAGCGTACGCTTGCACATGGAATGCAAACTGTGATGGGTGTCGTTTGTGACGGGACTGTCAGACTCTGTTCTGGAGACGTTGCTCCGGCAGGGAGAAGGACGGAAAGGCAAAAGACGAAGGGATAATGAGAGAAGTGCAGATGAGTTCATTTAAAAGAAAAAGGCTAAACCAGTGACCACCTGCTGTGTTCTCCATGTTGCATGTTGTTGTGTTTTCTTACGGGTTGCCAGGTTCTGCGTACTGTATGCATTTTGTTGTTTCCTCCCTGTGCAGGTCGCCAGCCATGGGGAACCTCATTAAGGTCCTTGGCAAGGATTTAGAGAACTGTCCACATTTTTTCCTGGACTTTGAAAGTAAGTGAGCGCCAGGGTGTGTGCACGTGTCTGTGTGCTTGAACAGTGAGTGCACGTTCATGTGTGTTTGCGTATGTGCGTGCGTGTGCGTGTCTACGCGAGTGTGTGTGGAGCGGAGGTGCGCAGCCGGAGGTTGGCGGGTGGGGGTCAGGGGAGGTGTGTTCGGATGCGAGCTGCTGAGTTGCTGATGGTGTGACGGAGGGCTGCTGAGGGTGCGGTTTGTCATTATCAGACGCTCTTTAGTCCCACTCTCGGCACGACACTCCAGATTATGAGGCACAATCAAGCATGTGAGTAACTCATGAAAGATCAAGTGAAACCAAACACAATCGCTAAACTGAAACGGAGATTTTGCCACCGAAAATCAATACACCGGATCTTAGGGGAAAAACTATCTAATCCATAGTTGCCGTGTTTCGCCTCTTAGAGAATGAGTGTCATCTTGAAGGGGAACAACACGAGGTTACAACTGTTTCTATGTTCCTGGCTGATAGACTTCTAAACATCCCCATTACCCCGATTGGTAATGAGATGTGTAATGTAGAAAGAATTACAATGTTTGGCTTCATTGTTCTTGAATCAAAGCTCTAGAAGTCCAAGCTGCTTTCACTTCTCAACCCTTCTTAACTTTGTTCAATGCAATTAAAATTAACAATCTCTTTTCATTTTTTTGCCGTCTGCTGGGAAAAGAATGACTTAAGGAGTGCTACAGACTGTCATGGAAACTCTTTTCTTTTTAGTATCAAGACACTACTTATAAACTACTTATATTATGCAAGATTTTTACACTAATTAGCAACAGTTAAGCTGAATTTGTGTAGTTGTGTGAGTATGAAATGTGCCAGGTAATCAACTGCAAAGACGAAGACTTCCCTCATATAAAGCCGCAGTCATTCATTAAGAAACGCAACACTTAAGTTTTATTTCACGCTCAACTACATGAACTGAGCTGCAGAAAGTTTCTGTTTAATCACATTGATCAGTAATCTATAATCTCAAATAATAAACGTGAGGCATTCAGGAAATATTAGTTAATTGTCATTTTGAATTCAAAATCGTCAGCTGCGCTTACAAAACAGGCAAACAGAAGAAGAAGAAAACTGACGAGAACGAAATAACGATCAAAAAGCGTATATATCTAATTAAACTACAACGATTTGGATGCCAGAAAAATAAATGTTGGTATATCAGGCTTGTTCCATTTAAATAAAGGCATTTGGTCATTTTAAACTAAAAACCCGTTAATTTGACAAGTTGTACAAATGTAATTTCGTATTTCCTTCCTTGCATGAATAATAGTCAGAAACAGTGAAAATCAACCTGAGAACATACAAGATGACATTTAGCAGGCTGCAGCAACAAAAACCTGTATAAATATAAATCTACCTATTATTTTCCATATTTATCTTCCGCATGCTGTTAACCAGCTTAATCAATGAAATTAATAGTGAAAGTTTTTCCACAGTACAGAAATTAAAGCTGAACAATGTTAATCAAATCATATTTATAGAAGCTTTGGAGGTGATTTTTAGTTTCAAATGCTTCGATATGAATGTAAGAATTTCTCAAAAATGATCAGAAGTAACTGGAGGGTACAATCATGTGTTGTTGTTTTTTTTATTCATTATTCTTTTGTTGTTTTTTGCACTATACATGCTTAGATCAAATTAGTACTTACAAACATGTCCCAGTCACAAACGCCTAAAGAACCCGTTGAGAGTGGGATTAAAGACACCCTGCATCCATGTTGCCATGCTTCACCCAGGACATAACTCCCATCATGCCATTACAACAACCTCCTCTCATCCAGTCTCCCACCTCCTTGCATGCCACACATGCACACACACGCACAACTCACACACAAACACACACACATACACCCATGTGCGCACAACCCCGACACCCATCCCCTCATCACCCACAGACTTCTCCCCTCTCTCTGTTCCAGGGGGCTCATGGGAAACCTCCTGAAAGTGCTGGCTTGCACCGAACTTGAGCATGGCCCAATAGTTTTCCTTGACTTTGAACGTGAGACCATCCGCTTCTTATTTTTTTGAGTTATCCCTTTCTCTTCGTTGCCTTTGTTCCGTCACTCCATCCATCTCAGCTGACCATCCTGTGTCATCTTCGCAATCTGATTTACCCCCCCGCTTTTTTTAAAATCCTCCCTCTCCTCCTTATTGATTTCTGCTCCGGGGACTGGCATTTGAAAGTCGTCTGGCTTCTGTCTTTTAAGGGTCTTTTCCACGCACGCCGTATCAAGACAGATGCACAACGGCATGGCGACGCTGTTGAAAAATTGACAACTTTGATCCCCCGAGCTTCGAAAAAAAAAAAGCGAGGGTGGGGTGGGGCGCAGCGTAAATGCCAGTCCTGTGTGGGTTTCTGTTGCTTGGAGATGACGGCAGCTCACAAAGAGTCTGTCGTCATCCCTCCGCCTCCTCATCACTTCGTCTCCTATTGTGTGACCTGCTGCGTGTCTGAAAGAACGAGTGAATGAAAAAGACCAGCAAATAAAATCACCTCCCGTCCTTCCTTTGCTCACCCCCCACCCCCCCCTCCCCCCGTCGGTAATTTCTAAACTCTGCAGTGTGAAAACATCCATCCTAACAAGTCAATTTTGCTCCCCAGTGTGGAAATCTTTAGATTATTTGCTGCTACGAAAGCAGCTTAACACTGGTGTGTTGACGTCCACAATGCTGCTTCCCTCGAGACCGCGCGTCGAAAAAACAAATTCCTGCTAAATAAACTGTTAAGAGGATATTTTGCACTGTCTCCTAACATATTCGGCCCCTCCTCAGCTACTTTGCCCTCCTAACAGCTGTCTTCCTCCTCCTCCTCCTCCTCCTCCTCCTCCTCCTCCTCCTCCTCCTCCTCCTCCTCCTCCTCCTCCTCCTCCTCCTCCTCTATGTTTAAAGTGGGAGTGGAAGAGCTCACTTCTGGCAAAGACGTCAGCTGTCAAATAGCTTGAATCTCCACTTCATTCATTGAGCCTGTGATTCACTTGACTTCAAAAGCAAGTGGAATGAGTTAGCCCCCCCCACGCCAACCCTCCTTCTCCCCAACCTTCCGCTCTCTCTCCTCGCCCGCCCCAGTGCCATCTGTGAGCTCTCCTCCTCAACCTGGACACACATTCACCTCTGTCACACAGTTTGGTTTCCACTGCTGCACCCTGGATGCTAATCGTTCCATCCCATGAAAACCTTTGGGAGGACAAGGAGAAAGTCTGACGACAAGAAAACATTTGCCCTCCGGTTTCAAGCATGTCCGACTCAGGAAGTAATAAGAAAACTACCAACTATCAAATCTAAATCTATCGAATGAACATTAAATTCATGGTTTTGCAGTGAGGGCTTCTGGTGGTTTCCTTTTGGACCTTTTGACCAGGAAAAAGTGACTCTTAATTTACTTTACAGTGGCTGATAGATCAAATTCTGTATATATGTCATCTTATTCTAAATACAACAGGTAAACACCACATGCTTCCACAATGACATAAAACGTGGTGCAGTCAATGGATAACAACTATTTTAAATGAGATGAAGTGTGATAATCAGCTTCTTGCAAACATGTTTGCATATAGAAGAGACTAAGTTTTGGAACATTAAAGTGTACAGCAAACTGTTGAACTGAAACAACTGTGATTTTTCCAGCAAGGTGGTCAGAAAAACCCACCCTCATATTGCCTCAATCTCACACACTGGGTCTTCTGATGTCTTCTCTCCTTGGCCCGTGCATAAAGGAACTGAACATATCAGCCCCGAGGCCAAAACAAATACAAATCGAATCAATTTAATATCAATTCAATTTATGTGTTGGCCAACAACAGTCTCACCCCCTGCGCTTTAATGTGGTTAAGTCAAAATCTTATTAAAATGTATAAAAACAACAATTCCCGCTTCAGTGAATAAGAATCGAAAAAAGGAGCCGGAAGAAAAACGTCAACAGAGGCCATTTCAAAGATGTCAGCTCTCAATCGGTTACAATTAGAGGGTATTAAAAAGAGACTTGATCAATAAACCTGGGCTGAAAGGGCAGAAACCACATCTCCCATAGCTTTGAATGGACTAGAAATGTGAATTTAAGTTTTAAGCTACTTTCCAGTGGCCTTGAACCTCAGAATTCCTTGGTAAAGAAGTAATAAAATATAGGCAGTGTCTTTTATTTTGTAGGTGGTAAACTCGAGTTGAGCACAAGGCTGTCCACAGTGGGATATATTATCATAAACAGTGTTGTAACACTGTTTTGACAGACATTTTTTTGTGTCATTATAATGACTTGCATATGAAGCTAACCTATTTCTCAGAACTAAACATCACAATATTAAAAAAAAAAAAAAAAAAAAAAAAAAAACCATCACAATATTTAAATGTTCCAGTTTTACTGGATGTAGTCGAGACCAAGGCCGCTCTCGATATACTACACCACCAGTTGGATACGTTAATAATGTTTTCTGTCTTTTTATTAAGGTGACCCTATTCTAAATTTGAAATTTTGAACTCTGAGGCAACTGAATAGCACCATGACCCCTTAAGCGTCCTATCTTGTCCTGCTAAGCTACACTAATTGCGAACATTTTTTTTTACTTGAAAGCGATTCAACCCTCTCGTATCAATCGTAGTAAAGATTTCCCCCTTCAGTGGTTCGAATTAAATTACAGCCATTCAATTACCACTGAGCAAACATAAAGATGTTGTTGTTTACTAGAAGAAGGAAGGAACACATTTAGACGGAAGTTTCCTAAATAGTAACACTGCTGTGTTTATGAAGCCAGCCGTGGGTGTGCGCGTGGAGGTGAGCAAATATTCCATGATTACCGTTTCCCTGCAGGGAGGCACTGCCGCGAGGGGGGGGGGCAAAAATAATCAGCAGTGTGGCCGCATGTGGCGAGCAATCCCACCGCTCATTTTTCTACCTGAGTCACTGGGAAAGACACGTAAACCAAAATGTGTCGATGACTCATGAGGACTGATGCAAAACAATGCGTCCTTTTAAAGTCCACATCCCTTCCTGGGTGACTGGGAACAGCCCTGCGGCACAACACTGAAACTGTGCCGCTGAAGAGTGTGCACGTGTGATAAGAAAGATGAAGCATGCCCAGAGGTTGTCCTCCCTGCTGCTCGTGTGTTTTTAGCGTTCTTCACAATTAAAGCTCAAGGGCAAAAAGAAAAAGAAAAAAAAATGAAGGAGGAAAGCAGAAATTGTCTTCCCATTCATAAAAGAGGAAGGGTGGGGGGGTGGGACTAAGTGAGAAAAAGATGGATCAGACTATTACATCAGTCGATGGGGCAATTACACCTATCCGGGTATATATCTATATATCTATATCTATATATCACTGCTGACTGGACTGAGGAGATGATTACAGTTCAGAAGGCAGATATGATGTATAAGCAGTGAAATCCAGCCACTTTGAAAAGGGCCTGGAAACCATCAGAAATGTTAAACTATTAGTTCCCTGAAGTGGAACTGGTTGAGCTGTAACCAAACCTCGCTGTGTGACAGAGCGCACCTGTCAAGTCTCACCTGCTAATTCTTTTCAGTAAAATCATTTATACACTTTCCTGGATCCTGACCTTTGAAGCTCACGGCTGCAGCGATTACTTAAGTCCACTCGGAGTAAATAAAGCCGTTTTCCTCAGGTTTCTACCTGCCGTTCTTCTCTGGATTCAACACTAACCTTCTTTCTTTCTTCAAACATTCCCTCCCCTCCTCCGTCACTCCTCCCCTCCCCGTTTCCCTCCTCAGATGCCCAGCCCACGGAGGCGGAGACGGCCGTGTGGAACCAGGTCAGCGCCGTGCTGGAGGAGGCTCATGGGATCCTGGCCGAGCTGCAGTCCTATAACGGCGCGGGGCAGGAGATACGAGAAGTGAGCACGCGGCGGTGGGACGAGCCCCGACAACACGTCTGGCTCGTAGGGAGATGCGCACCAGATATAGACGGACACAGAAACGTCTCATGTGATGTCTTTGCAACACACAGTGCAGGGATTCTGGGGTTTTTTGTTTTTTTTTCTGTGATAGTCGTTGATAGTTCGCCACAATTATAAGTGCCGAATCATTTCCTCGCCCTACTTCCCCATGTTGAGGCCTTGGGAAACTGTGTTCAGCCCCTCCCTGCTCCACGCCTTTGTATGAATTTCACTTTCTTCTTTTAACATTTTACCTGCAGCCACGTTAGAAAAACCTCAGCCGCTGTCCAGGCCAGCTGCGATTACTGACTGTTTCAGTATTTCCAGCAATGAGAGAAATTCTTCACGCTTCCAGCAAAAAGAAAGTCCACATTTTAATGAAAAAAACCAAACTGCTCGCCGTGATTGTATCGTTATTACTGTCGGGCAAATATGACTGGAAGTACATATTCAAATCTCCATCAGGGATTTTCAAAGTTAACTCCTTGTTGGTGAACATAAAACTCTTTTCCAACTCCATTTAGATGATTTCTTCAATGAAACCGTATAAAAGCCTTAAAGAGGCTGAAGTGAATTTTGCTTACGGTGCTTTTTACCACTTCGTCCTTTGGCTTCAACAAACATTCACACTCTAAATGGTCACGGCGACCATGTGAGGGAATTCATCCACCAACCTTTGGATTGTTCTACCTGAGCCACAGCCATTTACGTCAGTTCAGACTTTTTTATTTTCTTGATCATTTCTCACAGAACCTTCATGCCTTAAACTCGACTAAAGCACTTTTTTTTAGCAAGAAGGAAACACAATCTAATATATTAGAGTCACAACCACTTCATGAAAATCTAATTTAAAGGATTAATCTCCACTGTTCCTTCTGAAGTCTCGATCTTATTTCATTGTATTGGCCTTTTTTTCATTTCAGGTTCAATAAACGCTAATCATAATTTGATGTAACTGTTTTGATAATTGCAGTTATATATAAAGGCTTACCAGATATTTACTACTGCAAGAACAATTGCATGTTTTTTTTGGTCGAGGCACTCCAAATGCTTTAAAAAAAAAACTCCCACATGCACACGCGCACTTGATCTAAGTATGTGATTATTTATTACCTGACATTTAGTTTCTAAATATAATTCAAATCTAAATGCACTGCGCACTCTCGTCTCATTTGTGTCTGCTAAACACTGCAGTGCCCTGCTGTTTCAGGATATGAATTAGTAACCATCAAAATGGATATTCATAGGTGGTTTTTAAACATTCACGTTGGTGGAAACAAGTGTGTACGAAGTGAACAATAAGAAGTACCTGTGTGTCAGTTGATTTGGCGAAGAATGTTGAAGCTATCTTGCTCTGGCACATTGTGTTAAACCGTGACGGATCCAGGTTTGAGTGGTCAAACCAGCCAGAATGTCAGGAATTCAATTGATACGATAAAATCAACCTCGTTTCTATCTCGAGTTTCGGAGAAAGTGAAAAGGTTTTTTTTTTTTTTACTAAAGTCGGACGTGGCTGTAAGGGAGTCCGCAGCGAGGAGATGCGAAGGTTTTTTTAGTCATTTTCGGAAAGTAACATCTGCTTGTCTCCCTTGCCCACAGGCCATCCAGAACCCAGGCGACCTGGCTCTCCAGGAGAAGGCCTGGAACGCAGTCTGCCCCCTGGTGGCCAAGCTGAAGCGGTTCTACGAGTTCTCTCTCCGTCTGGGTGAGTGAGGGGGGGGGGGGGGGGGGGGGGGGGGTTTACACAAGTTCTTATCAGCAGCAGCACTACTGCAACTGTCGGTCAAGGTGTGATGTGGGTTATAGAAGCTTTTCTAACATCCGTCCCCCTTCCGCAAAAGCTGTCACATCTCTCTTTGTTTATCACACTTTGCGGCAAGCATGTGTGAAATGACTGGGCTCTTATTGTCATCTGCAGCTCTTGCAGTGCATAAGCGCGCTCAGATTTGTCTTAGATTACTCCCGCATGTCAACACAGCAGTTACAGGGTGTGTGACTGGGATTATATGTGACAGACTGTGCTGTTCACACTTCCTGACAAACATTGTGAGGGGAAAAGAAAGAAAGAAAGAAAAAAAAAAAAGCTCCCTTGCTGGGGTGCATGCAGCTTTTCTATAAGGACGGGGGGAGTTCATGTGGAGGGGGGGTGGGATGAGGCGAGCGGGGTTACAGTACACTTTGAGTTTGACAGTGTTCTGTAACACACTCACTCGTATGCCGTCATGTCCTCCCTGCCATCACTGCAGCATCCTGACCTGGCAGCCAGGCAGCCGTTGCTACGGAAACAGTACATGTTCGTCCAGCAGATAGAGAGACAGAGAGAGAGAGAGAGAGAGAGAGAGAGAGAGAGAGAGAGAGAGAGAGAGAGAGAGAGAGAGAGAAGTATGAGTAGAGAAATGGAGTTGTGCTGCCGCCTCTGCTTTGCCTTCCAATAATACATTGATCTCAGGGACATTGTGTTCTCAGCTTACCAAACAACGGGGGCTGACTAATAATTGATGATAATGTATCAGCGCTAATGCATCGATGTACAAAAACACCACCTCGGAGGTACAAAGGATCGAAGCCTAATGGCTCAGGGTAAAATCTAAACACCTTTCCCCCCCTTTTTTTTTTGTTTAAAGCTTCATCCTTCACTTGAAGGAAGAGACTAAGAAGCCACGTGTCCAGCAAACAAGCAGCTGTGGCGTCTCCTCACGCCGTCCGTCACGATAAGCTGTCAGAGGGGTTAGGGGCCGCGCTGCACTCACAGCAGGAGGGACCCCGGGGTTTACGCCCTGGCCCTTTAGATGAAACACTTCAGTGTTGTATTTATAGAAGGCCCCTTATACATTTTTAATGCGGAGGAAGGGATGGGGCCTTGGGAGGATTTGCTGCGGAGGCATTACTACGACGTAGAACCTCTGGGGGTCCGGCTCGGCCTTCTCATTTGTCTCATCCCGCAAAGCAGCAAAGTGGCTTGGTTCGACACTGCATGCAGCACCGGGGATATGCATGTCCACTGACGCGCTGGCCAGAGGGATCAGTCCGGTGCAATACTCCCGAGAGACATGCGTTCAGTTAGTGTGAGGGAGAAATATCCCAGCGTCTGTGGTGACAGGGGGCGAAAAGAGTCTGTCAGGGTTAGACGAGCTCTCTTCTTAGACAACAACAGCAAACAAATAAAGAGTGAAAGCCACTTTCCCCTCTTGAGCCAAGCATTAAAGACCCCATGAATGGAAAGTTAATTCATTCCCTTGATTTCATGTAAATTCGTCTGCATTTATCAGCCCAACAACTCACAAAACAAAAATCACATCAAATTTTCCTCTTTCAGTAAAATATCGCCAAATGTCTGATGACTCATGCTGCACTTAGTAGAGTTTAATAACCCTACATGCAATAGAGATGCAAATGCAGCTTAGCGGGGGTCTCCCGTGCATTAAAAGCGGCACCAGTGTGAGTAATGGGGGTGTATTTTGCACCAAGAGCGATTCTAGAAGCCACCTGCCCTCTCAACTTTTACAGGAAATATTAAAAGAAATACTGAAATCTCATAGCACTCCACAATTTCTGGAGGTCGTTGAATGAAGATTTCTTTGTAGAGCTTCACAGCGTGAATTTTTTTTTTTTTGCTTAAGTTAAAGCCGGTTGACCAGCGGCGCTGAGCCCAAAGGTCTGCTATTCTGCTTGATGTCCGCCCCTACTGTGAAAAAAGTGCAGAATCCAACAGGGAAACCCCCCGTTATCACAGAAAGAGATGACAAAACCCTCTTATCTGTTTGTATTGCTCCAAATTTGTGTTTTATTTTGTTTTCAAGTTTACGACATGAAAGAGTCTTATGATCCTGGCCGGATCTCAGAGAATTGCAGTAGTCGGATCAAAAAAAAAAAAAACACCCCAGAAAAAGCTGGAGAAAAGGAATTTCCGACATAGAAATGTGTTTCCTTTGCAGAGAATGCCTTGCGCAGTCTACTGGAGGCGCTGACGAGCCCGCCCTACGCCCCCATGCAGCACCTGGAGAGAGAGCAGGCCCTGGCCAAACAGTTCGCCGAGATCCTTCATTTCACACTCAGCTTTGATGAACTGAAGGTGGGAGGAATCACTTCTCGGCGTAATTACAGTCCTCCGACACCGACCTGCATCGCACCGGCAAATCAATACCTACCTTTAAGCCCCGCCACCTTTTTTCCTCTCGCCACGCAGATGACAAATCCAGCCATTCAGAACGACTTCAGCTACTACAGGAGGACTATAAGTAGGAACAGGCTGAACAACCAGCAGGTGAGGAGACGCGATCCGGCCCAGGCGGTTGTTGCTGTTGCATACGTGATCAAACGTCGAGCCAA
Source organism: Blennius ocellaris (assembly GCF_963422515.1). Lineage (NCBI taxonomy): Eukaryota > Metazoa > Chordata > Actinopteri > Blenniiformes > Blenniidae > Blennius > Blennius ocellaris. Next base: position 8,121,032 of record NC_137669.1, read on the forward strand.
AGCAACATGGCCTCACTTTCGCTCTTTAATCTTTAATGAGTCAAGTGGAGGTGTTCCCTTCCTCCGAACAACACAAAGAGATGTACAATCAATATTTCATCTGGTATTGGAGGTACACAAATTAGAAGCCGGATTGGCTTCATCATTACACTCATTTTGCCAGCATGCGAGACGCGATGATTGGATTCGTGCAGCTCCTGATTAATGCTAATGCTAAGCCTCCCATGTTTGACATCTGTTTTCTTTCTCGTGTGTGTGTGTGTGTGTGTGTGTGTGTGTGTGTGTGTGTGTGTGTGTGTGTGTGTGTGTGTGTGTGTGTGTGTGTGTGTGGCTTTGCAGCTGGAAGCAGAGAACGAGGTGAACAACGAGATGGCCAACCGAATGTCCCTCTTCTACGCAGAGGCAACACCAATGCTGAAGACTCTGAGCAATGCCACCACCAAGTTTGTTTCAGAGGTACGTCCTCCAAATGATCGACATCTAGTACGTGGAGTACAGGATTAGAGTCGGGTAAACTTCATACAAGACTGTTTTGCCAACTTTCTGCATCAAGTTTAGACATTGAGATACAACTGCAAACTGCTGCCTTGTCTAAGAGTGCTGCTTCCCCTCTGAGACCAGACTATGCATTTGTAAATTGATGCACTGTTGTTAGTTCAGTCCATTATCGCACTTATTATCGCCACCGCGGCGCAAGCCCGGCGCCAATTGTGGGGCGATGCGTTTCCGCGACTACCGAGTGTGACGGCATGAGGAGCGTCACGTTTCTATGACAACCGAGCGTGTCGACGAGGGGTTGCGAACTGAATGGTGTTTCCCCACTTAGTGCTGCTTCTTGAATCCCATTTATTTCTGCGCCAGCGCTTCCGGTCTTAATGAGGGCATAACTCATTTTGACATTCTCAACACAACGTTTTTCGGCACATTGTGATTAAGGCTCTTTCCTATGAGGCGTTGGCCTGACGCTGCAAATGCATCACTGTTCCTGGGTTAGGGTTAGGGTTTTGGACCAGGGTTTGGTCGTAACCTTTTAATCTGAACCAACAAGCAAATTACAGGCAATATTCTGAAGCATTTTAAACGTGTCCTGGTTTCTCGTCTGTTTAAGCTGTGAAACATCCGAGCCGTCTCCCCAGGCACCCTCTGCATCAAATCTCTCCACCGCCTCCGTTCCTCCGCTGTCAAAACACAGTTCTCGTGTTAGGGTGGGAGCAGTCATTTGCTAACTTTACACCGTAGTGCGTCCTGATGGGACACACCTCTGAGAAAATCCTTTTGGGACTCATGCAAAATGTAGAGGACATGCTGCTGATGGGTGCCTTTTACCAGAGCGGCTTCAGAGGCCTCTGACTCTTTGCCTCCACCTTGTGGTGGAACATTTTGTCCAGATGGCGCAGGAACACGTCCTCACCATGGAAAACAATGTCCACTTTTGCTCCAATCTCCCTTGTGTCTTTCCCTAGAATAAGACCTTGCCCATAGAGGACACCACGGACTGCCTGAGCACCATGGCCTGTGTGTGCCGCGTCATGCTGGAGACCCCGTGAGTGCTCTATCACACTTCCTTTCCCTTTTCCAGTTCAATCCCTTCTTCCTCAATCCATCTCCTTCTTGCTCTCGACGAAGGTCAGAGGATTAAGTTTTAATTAAGAGGCCTTTTCAGAGAGTCTCACATGTGAGAACCCGATTCTATTGACTGAACGAGTTTGACTCGCAGAGTCCTTCATGCCAAATTCAAGACAATTCAATCTTCCTTATTCGACGTGTGTCTCTGTGAACGAAACACCGTCAGTAATTGGTTCTCTCTCCTTTTGTACTTGCTCTGACGCACTGTCCCACTGTTCGCCAGCTCTAAATTTAACAAACGTTAACTGAAGACTCTTCGGGTAATCACTTTGCTCCGCGACCGTCTCCTTCACAGGGAGTACCGCTGTCGGTTCACCAACACAGACACCATGCTGTTCTGCATGAGAGTGATGGTGGGCGTCATCATCCTGTACGACCACGTTCACCCCGTCGGAGCGTTCGCCAAGACCTCCAAAATCGACGTGAGTCCAACACGCTGTGACACGCACACAATCACAGGCCCAATCATTTGGGTTGTATATGACTTATTAAAAGTACAGCAGTGGGACCATTCTCACACACCTCAACGATCAAAAGTCATCAGTGTTTCACCATCATCAGTAAAAACCTTCTCAACAAGTGTCCTAAGATGATTTATTCAAACTTGATTGAATAAGTTAGTTACAGCTGATCAATGGTTCTCATGAAAACTTTCAAATTAGATCAATCAATCTAAATTGGATTGGCCACTAAAAGCTTTCATGGTTTAATTCTTACTGAGGGAGTCCGCAGATGAAATAATAGGCTTTATTTTATAAGTACATTTAAGTGAACCTGTCTGAGCAGTACAAGCTTAATCAGACACAACACTGTTCTCTGCTCTAAAGAGGGGCTGGATACCAGAACGGTGGAAGCTAAACAGGCGAGCATTGATGAGTTTAATGTGCACAATCTGAACCCAAGTTGGGTTTGCAAAGTGTAAAAATGAAGACTAATTATGATTAGAAGATTAATTGTTTTTTGAGTTTGTGGAAAAATGCATGCGTCAGAAATCTTGTGATTTGAGAAACAACAGGCAGGATTGAACTTTAAAAAAAAATTTCTTTAGAAAACATCAGCTTTTTCATTATAGGTTTTGCAAAGAGTACATCAAATTGAAGAATTTTCAGTATGCATTTATATATTTCTTGCAAGAAACTACAGGAAACAGTTAGTGTGTTTGAGCGGTGTGGTGAAATTATCAAATTGTGCATAATGCATCTTTCTTGTTCCCGTCCTAATTCCGGCGGCCACTAGAGGTCGCCTCATACCATTACATAAAACATTCAATCTCCCTGAGCTCCTGGAGAAGACAAAAAAAAAAAATGTTTCTTCACCTCAAAGTGCAGACGCATGTCTGCTTCCCGGAGAAGTAATTTGCCTTTAATAAATGTGTGTTTGAAAAGCTGCTGACCTTTCCTGAATGTTTTGCGGTGTGCAGATGAAGGGCTGCATCAAGGTGCTGAAAGAACAACCGTCCAACAGTGTGGAGGGACTTCTGAATGCACTGAGGTGCGTATAACCAGAGCAAGGCGTCCGCCTCGAGACCAAGCCGCTACGCGAGACATCTCAACGCTTCTTCTCTCTCCAGGTATACAACACGACATCTAAACGATGACAGCACCTCCAAACAAATCAGGGCCCTCCTGCAATGAAAGACCGAGGCGAGTGACGGAGAGAGAGGAAGAATGAAGGAGAAGAAGGAGGAAGAGGAGGAGGAAACAACCGCCTGTGGCTGATAAACCTGTTTGTTTACAACGAACAAAGAAATTCATCTCCAGGTTAAGAGCGACCTGATGATACTAAGAGAAAAATAATTATATATATTGTCAGCTGTCCATCATTCTGTCTCTCATTTTGTAAAGTAATAAAAGAGAAAAAAAAGCCAGAAAAGAAGATTATAGATATATATTAAAAGAAGCGAAACTCAAGCAGCAGATGAAGAGTTGGTAGGGTTAAGAGAAGAAGCTATATTGGAGGATTTACAGTCAGAACCAAACTGAAAATGGAGAAAAAAAAGAAGAAGAAGAAGGGTTCATGTTGCAGCAGTAGTCTGACAAGTATTTTTGCACACACTTTGAAAACAATGCCATCTCCTCTCCCCTGAAATCTGACCCCAAAACTGGTTCCCTGATACTTTCCTGTGTCCCTCCCTTTCACACACACACACACACACACACACACACACACACACACACACACACACACACACACACACACACACACACACACACACACACACACACACACACACACACACACACACACACACACACACACACACGGCTGAACTGGAGGGGCTTCCAGCCATGCAGGCGCGCCGCGGCCTCTCCGTCGCCCCCAGCTGCACCGATCCCTCACCGTTCGGGCGGACCGTGAAGCAATGTGATGGATTCCCTCCGGAGATTTGCTTCCGCCTGTTTCGGTGCAGCTGGAGGAGAGGAGACAAGTGACGAGAGCCCTCTTTCTTCCCACTCATCCAACCTCCCTGCCGGAGATGTGGTTTTTCCTTGGCACAACAACAACAACAACAACAACAAAAAGACTGATACACTCATATGTGCCCCGACGCTGTTTATGTTCCAGCACAAAAAAGCATCTCGTGACTTGTCTGGCTTTACTTGAACAAAGTCGTCCACTCCGTCTTTCTCTCCATGGTGCTAACGTGGTTCAGAGGTCACGGTCATTGCTTGTTAGGCATCATTTGGCTGTCGCCAACGCAGGACATCAAATAGGCTCGATCTCAGATCTGTGCGTTCACATTTCGTGAAACGAGGTTTGGCGACACTCGTAGAACCCCAGCGAACCACAGCACACTTTAATCTCTTCACCCAGTGCCAAAGCTGATTGGTTATACGCTTTTATAACGCCACTGAACCGGGCCGGGGGCGAGCCGGAGGGGTGTCGTCCATCCACCTTCTTGCGAGGACTTGAACCGGCCCCGAGCTGACAGGAGGCGAAGTCACAGACACACATACACACGTTTTTTTTTCCGGAGAGAGCCGAGACGTTCCCGTGTAAATACGGGAGGCTTTTCTCAACGGGCATCCACGCGGCCCACTTGGGTCCTCAAGGAAAAATAAAAAATCACAACCAGTGTCAAACGCCTGCATTCACCGAGACTTCTTCCTTTTCCAGTGTGAGGTCGAAGCCATTCACTAAGTGGGATAATAAAGTGAAAACAACAGAAAAAAAAAATTAATAAAAACGATTTAAAAGTAAGTGCTGTACTTTGGATGTCTATAGCCCTTAGTCTAACTTAATTTGATCTTCTAATATATTTTCTATACAGGGGTATGTGCACAAGCATATTCTGTATAAATACATAGATGGCATGTTGTAAAAGTTCTGACAGAAAAACGTGTAAATAAGGTGTTTTTATTCATTTTTAATTGTTCAGTGACGCTGAAATTGGGTATGTGTTGTCTCTCAGAGTTACCATGCGTTTTGGCTTGGGCCATCGGACTTGCCGTAGTCATAGGTTTCAGAACTTCAGCTTCATAAATGGCGAGTGAACCGGAGGGAGGGGAGGGATGCTACGGTGTGGGGGAAGGGGCAGTGGGTGGGGGTGGGGGCCGTCCATTTGCTTGTTATTTTGTATATTTTGTGCAACAATAAACTTGTCATTTATTACATTCAAAAAAAGCCATGTGCCGTGTCTCTACGTGGGAGGAATTGCGAGTTTTGCAAATTATCGCAACACAACTGAGGAGCATGGAGTTGATTTGATATAATGCCATGTTTATGGATGATTGCAGAATTTGTTTTTTTGTTTTTTTAAACAGCCTCATCAATCTGTTATACCTCTTTGTACAAGTTATTCCGAGGGGTGTGCAGCTTGTTGACTGTGGACATGTTTTCTGTGAATCACAGGATTTCAAAACAGTACCAGTCAAAAGTTTGAACACACCTTCTCATTCAGTGTTTTTTTTTTCTTCCCTTTATTATTATTTACATTGTAGATTCTCACTGATGGCGTCAAAACTATGAATGGACACGAATGGAATTACGTGCTAAACAAAAACGTGGGAAATAGGTCAAAAACGTGTTTTATATTTTAGATTCTTCAAAATAACCTTGCTCACTCTTGACATTCTCTGGGTGAGCTTCATAGGAAAACCATTTCGTCACCTGAAATGGTTTTCCCAGCAGTTTCGAAGGCGTTCCACGGAGAGGGCGAACACTTGTTCGGCCTTTTGCCTTCACGCCGCGCTCCATCTCACCTCTGATATCGGTACTGGGTTGAGGTCAGGAGACTGTGGCGCCCCGGTCATCTGGCAGCACCGCGTCACTCTGGCGGTGTGTTTAGTGTCATTGTCCTGTTGGAAAAAAAAAAATCAATGCTGGTTCAACTAAAACACGAACCGGATGGGATGGCATATCATGCTGCGGTCACCATGCTGGTTCAGTGTGTCGAACATTTTGAATAAATCCCCAACAGTGTCACCAGCAAAGCCACCCCCCCCCCCCCCCCCCACACACACACACACCATCACACCTCCTCCTCCATGCTTCACGGTGGGTACCACGAATGTAGAAACCATCTGTTCACTTTGGTTTTTTGTTTTTTTTTAGCTTCGCTGCGTTGTTTCCTAGCTGCTTTTTGATAACACAGGCCTGATTCACACAGTCTCCTCTGAACTCTGTGTGGCATTTATCTGGCCTCTAATCTGAGGTGCTGTTAACTTATGATGTCTGAGGCTGGAGACCCGGACGAACTGTTCCTCAGCAGCAGAAGTCACTCCTGCTCTTCCTTTCCTGGGCGGCTCCTCATGCGAGCCACTTTCTTCGAGGAGCTTGATGGTTTTTGCGACTGCACTTGCGGACACGTCCACATTTTTTTTTTGGCAATTTGCTGGACTGACCGACCTTCAGTTCTTCAAGTAATGATGGACTGTCGTTTCTCTATAATTAGCCGATTGGTTCTTGCCATAATAGGAATTTTAAGAGTTGACAAATAGGGCTGTCAGCTCTGTACCGACCTGACTACTGCACAACACGACTGATGGTCCCAACCACAGTAAGAAGGCAAGAAATCCCACAATTGAACCCCGAAAAAGGGTGAAGAGCCGTGAAGAGAAAACCTCGCCATGAAGGATATTCAGAGAAAGTCAAGGGTTTACAGAGTTCATTCATAGAGTTGTTGCTTTCAGTGAGAATCTACAATGTAGTTGATAAAATAAAGAAAAAAAAAACATTGAATGGGAAGGTGTGTCCAAACGACTGACTGGTAGACACTATCCATCCACTGGGAGGAATTCGTGGTTCAGTATCTTGCTCAAGGACACGCCATAAGGAAACGGGGAGTCAAACCTGCAACGTTTCAATTGAGAGACGACCCACGCTACCAGCCTGCCACACAGCAACCGCGTAAGACAACCGTCCTCCATCCACACTCACTAAACATGCAAAGGAAGAACATGCAGACTCCACATGGACAGGCATGCACTGACACCTTTATAACTGTCATTATTGAAATTAAATGATCAAACAATAACAAAGGAAAACCACTCAGACTGAACTAAATTAATAACGCAAGTGACACGTTGGTCCAACAAGGTGTATTTAATCCTCCAGAGGTGGTTTTAATGTGAGCTCTCCCATACAGAGCTGCCACTTATCAGGACTTTTTGTTTTTAATCACAAAGAATTGTGAGTGACTTATGGTACACAGTGTTCTCCCCCTGCAGGGTGTTATTCCCACATCCTCACCACAAGGGTGCAGCAAAAGATCACTTTCCAAAAAGCAGTCAAACCAGGCCAATTAGGACACACGCACAGATGTAGCCAGCACGATGTGGACCGAATGATAAATATTTTACATTAATTAAAATGTGAAAGCTGGTCAGTAATTAGCAACACTTAGCTCTAAAGCAGCATTAAAAGGTTGTAAACGTGAGGTATAAATACTGTGTATATATTTGTCGTTCATAGTGGTGAAGTTGTTGCCACAGCAACCAGGTGTAACTTAGCGCTGTGTGGAGTTTGCATGCTCTTCCTGTGCACACATGCAGATTGTTGTTGTTTTTGTTTTTTTTTACCCCATAATCCAAAGACATGCTTATTTCTGACACCTGGTACACAATTGTCATGATCTGGGATGAAGCGGGTTCACTCGACGGATGGGCGAGAGGTTTCTGCCGTCGGTGTGCGATGTAAAACCCAGCATATTTAATCGAGGATATGACTGCAGTCCATTCAGCCCTGCAAGATCTGTTTGTGCTGTACAGTACAGCTGCTGCAAGGTGGAAAGTAGGGCAGGGGGGCACAGGAGAGCCTGTCAGAGAGTATAAATGGAAAAGACAGCAGCATGCTGACACCGTACCGTCTCCGAAGGTGAAACACAACTGCTGGGAGAAAACAAACGGGCACTTAACAAGTAATCAGATGTCAAACACAAGGTGAATGAGGTGAGTGAGGTGTCTTGTGGGTTTCGAAAGACGGTGCCGAGTGTGTTTGTGGCGTGCAGCGGCTTTGGCTTTGTGCCCCAACTGTCGTGTAATAAATAAGGAACTAAGTGTCTCACATTACTTCCCTAACATTTAAATTCAAAACACACACAGGCACCCTGTTCAGACCTCGTTTAATGTTCATCACGGCAGACGACGCAGAAACTACGAAACAACACTGGCTAAAGTCAGACCTGCAGGGTGACTGAGGTTGTACAGTTCGCACCTTTTTGACCCAGCACACCTTTTCAATCCTTCGGCGCGCACTGTGCCTTGCCGCAAAAGCAGCCGTCCACCCACCCATCACCCTCACTTCAAACCCCCGGTGGTGCCACGGATGAGTCGTCGTCATCAAGCATGAAGTCAAGTTTGATCGCGTCCGAGGAAAACTTCAGTTGGACTCAACGGTCGGACTTATCAGATATAACGCCGAAGTTCTACTGAAACGCCCCCCGCCCCCCTCAAGTCAAATATCTTGGCGCCCTTTCTCTTTCTCCCCTCCCGATGCCGCGCCACAGTTTGGCCCGGACTCATCAAGCGTTAACCGTTAACCGCCACGAGGAGGGAACACCTTATCAAGCGAACTGGGAGTGATACAGTGGTTTCCCTCCACTGGCTTCCCCTTACCGCCTCTCAACACACACACACACACACACACACACACACACACACACACACACACACACACACACACACACACACACACACACACACACACACACACACACACACACACACACACACACACACACACACACACACACACACACACACACACACACACACACACACACACAAACAGCCTTTCCTCCCCCTTCGTTTCCCTTTGTCCATTGTCTCACTCTTACACACCTAACTGATCTCCTGTCATGCTTCATATCAGCAAACATTCGCCAACCACAATGTAAATCGGCGCCAGCGAGCCAACTGTTGTACAAGTGTGCCAACCAACTGTGCTGAGCAACAGATCTGTGGTGTGTGTGTGTGGGTGTGTGTGTGTGATCTATTCAGTGGAAATGCATCATTCAGTGCTAATGCAACACATTTTGCACTTCACTGGAGGACCGCTACTGCACTTAAATTCATTTTTGGGCTGAAAAATCACAATCTTGATATAAAGCGTGCCCGTCAATGTTTATTCATTCTGCTCTATTCATGCGAGGTAAATACAAATAACTTGGAAATGCATCAAAGCAAAAATAAGTTTGTGATCATCAAAAAGAGAGAAAGCAACCGGTGATAACAGGAAGGAGATGTGAGATGTTTAAAGATAAGAGCTGCAGATCACCCTCACAGTGAGTTACATCCCCTCTTCACTGTTTTGAATGAACTGATCTTCTAAAAGTTCTTTGAAAGATTTTGATGCTTGGTGCTCTGAGGAAACCTGTTCCAGTAAATCAGTGACGCAATTGGAGGCAGAGACGATTTAGAGCAGGGGTGACAAACATAAGGCCGGTGGGCCAAACCACCGAGAAAATCATAAAGATTTCAATTAAAAAAAGTTTTTAATTTTGAAAGAGTAGCGGACACAACATAACACTGAGACCCAAGATGAGATATCGGTGACGCCACCATCAAAGAAAGCAAACTATCAAACTAGCCTCAAAATGAAGCTGTCAGGGTGACTTTGTAAAGAAATATGCAAACTGCTAAAGCTATATGGGTTTTGTTGTTGTTTTTTTTAACATTTAAATGTATTTTGCACCAGAAAGTATCATTAAAATTGGCTTCAGGTTGAGATTGCTGTCATTTTAGGAAGTAATTGTTCTTGTGAAAACATAGACATCGTCTATATTCTGCGCCTCAACAAAGAAAAACTTTAAAGTTTTAATATTTAAACGTTGATATGACACTGTTGGAACAGTCCAGCCCACTTGAGATGAAGTCGGTCTTGTACGTATGTGGCCCCTGAACTAAAATGTGTGTCGACACCCCTGATCTAGAGCCTTTTTCGATGAATAAGAAGAATTTATGTTATGTCAGAACCTTGAGATGAGCTGAACATGTTTCATATCTCTGCGAGGGGAACCTCAGCAGCATTCCTTCATATGATGATATCTCATGTGTGGGCATGCGATCGCCGAGTCTTGACGTAAGTCGAACAATCGTACCACGTGCGTAAATACCTAATTTAGGTGGGAAATACATTACCAAATGTGCAAAGGCAGGCCCTTGAATGCTGCATTCATGCCACAGCCACACGCAACCTGCAACAACAGAACTTGCAGATATTTAATAATCGATAGCCCACTTTACATAACTTCTTCACCCGGGATCAAATGTCACACATGCTGTATGTTTGCTGCATGACAGCAGTGCTCCTTTCAGCAGGAAGCTGGTGAAGTTCAGCCGCGGCAGCAGATCTGGGATCTGCCGCGTCGCAGTGCTTTGAAACACACCGAGAGTAGAGGAGGAGAATTTATAGTATTCGTGGGATTGAGACACTTTGCTGAATCCAGAGTTGTTTGGGTTTTTAGTTGTTTTTTTTCCCTCCTCTTAGCATGTTGAAAAGTATAACTTCTTCATAAAACAGGACCCTTTGTTAGAAACGGCATGAAGGAAGGAGGGGTGAAGGCATGTACGTGTGTGTGTGTGTGTGTACAACAGCTGCTATTGGTCTACATGCCATCTAAAGTTACACATGGTTACATAACACACTAAAAACATGAAGCAGCCATGTGCTGCTACACACATGCACATCTGTCTCACAATACCTGTGGGAGGCCTGAAACTGGACCGCGGTGAAGGTTTACGAGTGGAAATGGTTCAGGACATCGGGTTTTCATGAAATGTGCAGAATTCGGTGTCAGAATTGAAAAGCATTTAAAAACCCATGATATCTATGTTGCCCTCTCGTTATTGTTTATGGGGGTTTGCGATACAAGCAGAAGAGGTTAAAGAAATGTGCTTTGGCTTTGGCTTTCTCCGTTGACGAAAATCCGAACCTCTTCACGTTCTACTTGATGTGTGATTAAGTTATGTCAGGGATCCATAGGGGATATACCTCTCCATTAAATAGCACCCTGGGCTGGAGGCTGAAACATGAAAATGAGGTAAAACAACAAAGAGAAACAGTCATTTAATGCTTTTTGTCAATTATTATAATAATCTGCACATTATTGTGATGCGGCTCCACATTAGATGAGCAGAAGTCATGCTTATAGGAAGAACAAATAGAGGAAAGCTGTGTATCGCGGCAAACATGATGTCGCTGGGAATCTGTTTCAAAACAACCGTGTTACAGTAACATGTTACTTTAAAATAACATCATTTCCAACGTTGGACAGCCGTGAGGAAAAGTGGACAACAAGCCCGGCTATGTTACCTGGTTTATCAAAACGGTTCTTTACCCAGGCACAAACATAACGTACGCGACACCCCCAGCCTGGCCTCATGTAAAATATGGCCGTTATAAATACTGCACGGAGGAAAATACAAACCACATGTGCAACTTCAAGTGGCTGCAGCAGTCAGGACTGGTTCAGGGGTGGAAGTCGGTTAATAAAAAAGACGGACGGAGTTTAACCTGGAGCTGTCATAGTGAGACAAGGCTGGAGATTCGAAATAGAGCAAAATACACGCGAAACTGGATAAAAAGCACAACATTAACCTGTTTCTTAATGATCATGAACTTCATGTTGAAGAATCTAAAAACCCTAAAATGACTCCGTTTTCAGGACTTCACGCGACAAGCAGATTGTAGTCCAGAGTGCGAGTGGCTAATACCGACGGGCTGCAGCAGCCTGGCGTGGAGCTCCACTCATCTCCCGCTCACACGCCGTCTTTCCACGCTGGCAGCAGAAGCGTTAAGTGCTGCAGTAGGGGAGGATCCCGGAGACGCCCTCTCGCGCGCCGATTTGCATAACGGGCGGGAAGCTCGGGCCCTTTGTTGCTGCTGAGCCCAGCCAAAGCCCCGCCCACAAAACGCCGCACTGGCGGGAAAAAGCCGGCTCCAGCTCTCAACTCAGTGACAACAGAGGAACCCAGATGCTCTCTCTCTCTCTCTCTATGTCTCTCTCTCTCTATGTCTCTCTCTCTCTCTCTCACACTCTTTGTCTCACACAGTGTATGAGGAGTACATTGCTCCCAGCACACACACACACACACACACACACACACACACACACACACACACACACACACACACACACACACACACACACACACACACACACACACACACACACACACACACACACACACACACACACACACACACACACACACACACACACACACAACACACACCATAAAAATGAGCGCAGGTTCTCACACACCAGGCTTTATGAGCCCACACGCCCCGGAGAGGACTCACTGAAGAGTGCGAGGACTTGAGACATTTGAACAAACCACCAGACACAATAAATGCCCAAAATAAGCCGAGAAGACAATGGAAAAGGAGAATATGCACCGTGTGCCCTCCCAGGAACTGCCCTGGGAAAAGAGTTCACAGGGTTGGTGGAAAAACAGGAAGGCATGTCAGGCACTGGATTGGGGAGGGAGCAATAAGAAGGGAAGAGAGGAGGGGAGGGGAAAAAAGAAAAGAAAAGTGGAGAGCGGCCCCCGCATTGCATAACCAGGCAGGAAATATGCAGCAGGGAGAGAGTGAGAGCAGGGCAGAGAGACTATAGGAAGCCGAGCATACACTGCACCTATGACACTCTCCTTAAAGGCTTTTCACATCTGATCACATCTCCGCTTCCTTCTGTCGCTCTCTCGCGAACGGCGGCCGCGAGAGGAACCAGACAGCATGACGAAAAGAGAGCGAGGGCGCTGCATGAACCCATTGAACTCCACACACACACACACACACATACACACACACACATCAATAAATAATGGTCTGCACTTGCTGCAGGATGCATACAACACAGTGAAATGTTAGAAAAACTGCATCTCAGGTTTGGGCTGCAACTGTGTGTATGTGTGTATGTATATGCTTCACAGATTAAACACACACACACACACACACACACACACACACACACACACACACACACACACACACACACACCCCTGTTTAGGGAAAGCACGGCGGTGTGAAGCGGCAGTGGTGGGCGTGTTCGCTGTCATATCGGTAATATGAAACATGACAAACACAAACCTCTCGCATGCCCACAACACAATGCCTTCTTATCTGATTTGAGTCACACCTGAGAGTGTTGTGTTTCTCGCTCACTTACGCAACTCCAGAATTTTGTCTCCTTCCTGCCTCACAACACGGTGTGACACTGACCCTGAGCATGCACAGGCACACGCCGATCTCTCTCTCTCTCTCTCTTTTTTTTAAAAAGGGAAAACAATGTCAGAGGACACAAATATGGGGCTCAAATAGACACACTGAAATGACCTTTTAATTCTTACAGCCGTCTTTGCCCGCCGCGACAACAAGAGATAATCGTAGTCCTTCACATTCCGCCCGCTGAGATTATGAAGGGGTTTGTGGCGTCTACCAGTTCCGTTTTTAACCAGGAACGCTCAGATTCTGCATTCGCTGCCAGGGTCCGACTGCAGCTGCGCCTCAATCTGATTAGCCGCTCGCATGTCTGCCCTCATGCGTCGGTGCGTGTGAATATTTCCCTCGTCTCGCCAGAGCCAGATGGCAGGGAATGTTTAGTCAAATGGGATTAGAGATTAGGATTAAGTGGACTTCAAATTACCTAGACGCGCAGTCACTGGATGACACACTACTACAGCGGGGTGTGAGGTGGAGAGGCCACACACACACAACACACACATACACAAACACAGTCAGCATCGCTGACACTGCAGAGAGTGATAACTCAAAACAACAACAAAAAACCCCACCAAAACATCAACATTAACTTTACAATAAAAGTACTTAACCTTCTGGCTTGTTTACCAGGGATCACAATATTTTAGTAACTGTAGACATAACGCACAACTGCAACTCAAGACGAGACACAAGTGACGCAGCAGCGCGAGCACGCTACCTCAGAGAAGCATCAAGGATGATATTGAGGTGGAACTTGTGAAAACACGGCACTGCAGACCTTGTGTGTCCTGAGAAGAGACTCGTCGAGAAAGAAACACAGGATCTCAGAACATTTGTCAGAGCTGGACAGCCAATTAAAATGTGTTTGGGGACATTTTCCCGCAATTTGCGCCAGGAGGTTTTTTTTAACCGCAACAACTGCACCCATCTATCTTGAAAAAGGTTCTGTAAAAAGCCAAAGTCAAAAGGCTGTTTATAATGGACTCTCTTGTCTTTACACTCAACCACACAGAAGAGTAGCTGTTGTCAATATTTATGAAGTAATTGTGACTGAACTTTTTGTAGATTACAATGAATGTGGACTGTGATTCAGAAAAAAAGAGGTCCATCTGTTTACACTGCTTACACTCAAAAAACATACATCTACACATTTTACCATAATGGAAGCAGTACATTCCATTTACACAACCAATAGTGATTTCAAAAATGGTGCTTTTCTTTTTTGCACAATTTGAGAATAATTTTTAATTACCTAGGAATTTCTTGAAAAAAAATGGTCTGTTTCCATCAGTTTTCATGATGTTAAATAAAAATGACTTACATTTTTCATTGAATAAATGCAATGTGCTCCATTCAAAGTGAGCAATGACATGTTTAGAGTTTTAATTTAAGTGTTAGGTCTGAATGCTGCTTTCAACACTGTTGACCACAACATACTGCTGAAAAGACCACATTTTTTATTTATTTATATATATATATATATATATATATATACATACTTTTTTTTTTTTTAAATCCCACCTTATATCACTATTATTTGCTTTGTTTGAAGCACAACAACTTACCTCATGTCTGATGCTGAGACAGTAAACAAATCTGTCTCAATTAAAGTAGTAGCCTCCAAGCCGCGCCCACACGCTCCTGTCGACCAATCAGAGCTGCTTCAGAGAACCGAGCCATCACGTGCCGATTATTTCCTAACGTAATAAAATAAGCATTTACTTGTGCACATTTCGTTCTACCAAATGACTGCCGTAGAATGTAAAATTAATATTGAGTTCTTAGAAAATAATCTTTAAGTCTGAACTAAAGCTAATTCAGTTTCGTCACATAGAGCAACACGATTCAACCAGTAAAGGAAAACTATCAAAGCACTCACGTGTTGCGATATGACATCTCATGGAAGAGCACTACTTCCTTCAAACGATGTGTTGCACTACAACAGAAGGCTTGACTTTACCTCCAAAGCTAGATTTATCTCTGATTAAGTTCTCGGCTGCTAAAGCTAATGCTAACACGGGCTGAAGCGACTCGACCTCTTTCTTCGCTGGGAGGAAAAGCTATAGATGTATCGCGACACTGACACCTAGCGGCAGAGCGAGGAAACGCTTCACTTGTTGACAGGCGCACGAACACTTTAAGCAATATTAAAAAAAAAAAAACCTTGCCTATTTTTCCAAATTATGTCTGATATTTTTAAAAGGTTAATGTATTTATAAAGAACCATTCAGTCCCAAGGAAATTAACAATGCTTTACAAAGAATATATTATAAGTGATTAAGAATCTTAAGTGATTAGGATCATGAAATGCATGAAAAAAATAATCAAGAAAGGTGCAAAAGGGACAATAAAAATATGAACAATTGTTTATTGGAAAGCCCGAGCAAATAATAGTGTTAGTGTTTTAAGTCCTGATTTAAAAGAAGCGAGTGTATCAGCAGTCTTCGGGAAGTTTGTTCCAGATGATGAGCGTAGGAACTAAAAGCTGCACGACCTTGTTTCGTAAAATTCTTCTTGCGGACCTCAAGGGGTCTGGATATTTCATATTGTACAAGTAAAGCTGAGATACATTCAGACTCGAGACCATTCAAAGCTTTATAGAACAGAAGTAGTAGTTTTTGAAGTAGATTCTTTCACACACAAGCAGCCAGTGCAGATTGATGCTCAGGTGTAACGTGCTCCACCCGCTTTGTGTTGGAGACGACTCTGGATGAGCTGCACCTGTAAACAGTTACAATAACCCAACCTGTTGGAAATAAACGCATGAACAAGTTTCTAAAAATGAAACAATATAGTTCTATAGTGAGATAGAAAATATGTTCACAAATTCCTATTCTTGTATCCCTAAATTTGTAGGAAAAAATAGTCAATGATCATTTCGTTTCATCATCCATCATCATGCAGAAGCCACAGTTGAGGACAAACGGCAAAAAAAAACGTTGCGTAAACTGTTAATGCTCGGCACACTGTAGACAGTGCACGCAGTGTAAAGCCAGTACCACACTCTAAAGCTCCGCGGTAAACAGGCCAGACAGCGAGCATCTATAGACTGCAGCATGTGTTACATAAGTCAGCCTGCAGTTCCCCCAGTGCCGGGCCTCATGTATAGGACAGTGTGTGCTCTGTGAACATACACAGCTACTGAGCGGCTACAGGGCTGGGAGAGACGGAGAGGGAGGGAGAGAGAGAGAGCGGTGAAACTGGGTGAATTATTGTGCGGCTCACTGACTGATGCAGCTATACATACAAACACACACAGCAGTCATCAAACCAAGAACTCAATGCAAAGAGGCCCACTCTGAAAGGACTTTTGAGCGTGTGAGCGTGTGTGTGTGGGAGGGGGGCGGGGGGTTCCTATTTCAAAGCCTGTTTAGTCCGTAATGAACTCACTGAGTGCATGTATGTGCGTACGTACGTGTGTGTGTGTGTCTGTAGGTGATCCTCCACGTCGCAGTACGCAAAGCACTAATTAGCCTCGTGACCGCAGACGCGGCACCACTTCTACACTTGCGCGAGATTCAAGCGGCTTTATGCCACGGAATTGCGCAAGCCCGCTTTCTTTAAACCGCGGCGTGATTCAGCAGTGCCTGGAGGCGCCAGGCCAGACTGGCCGAGGCTCTCCAGATAAGAACATACCAACACATCGTGGAGTCACCACAGAGAATGCGAGACATTTGAAAGAGCATCAGATGACCGATTATCACAAATCTTGCCCTCATGCAGAGAGAACTCATTGTTTGGATCCGTGCAATTAAAGATGATTAAGATGGAACAAACATCACCGGAGGGGAAAGAAAAACAAGTTGGAAGAGAGAGAGAGAGAGAGAGAGAGAAGGGTTATAAAACAGACACCAGTTGCACAGTGACCTTTACTATCAACGTGACTCCCTTACTACTGTACGGTAAGCCCCCAGTAAGCTTGAGAACTGACCCAGTTCAGAAAGAGGGAATGTGGGACACACACACACACACACACTTCCAGCTATTATATAGCTAGGAATATTTTTAGTCATGTTGATGAGGTCAAGTGGTGGGAGCCTGTGAACCGAAGGAACAGTTTCCAAGGTTGAAACCGTAGAGGAAGCGACGACGGGAGTGGTGGCCAGGAATGTGTGAGAAGCGGCTGGTGATCTCCGAGACGTGACAGAGAGAGAGAGAGAGAGAGAGCGAGAGAGAGAGTGAGAGAGAAAGAAAGAAAGCGTGGCAGGTGAGAAGATGGAAAAGGGAGAGTCTTAAGATGCCCTTTGGCGCCGCGCCAGGTATTGTGTAAGCGGTTTTACAAGCAAGGCGGACGCGGCACACCTTGGTCTGAAAAGAGGCACTCGAAGAACAAAAAACCTGCAATCGCTGCTGCGAACACACTTTGAACTGCAGGTTTACACAACTCGGAGGGGCTGAAATGGGCTGGGCTCAGCCCCGACTGACAGACAACCGCATAAATCAGGGACGGGTCATTATCAAACAAAGTCCCCGGGAGGTGTAATTCATGGCAATAAAACAAGGTGGCAGCAGGCAAACAAAGCACAGTTAAACCGCTGCTGGAGCTCAAAGGGATGAAGATGAAGCCATTGCTGATGGCATAAGAAAACATCTCGTACTCACTTTAAAGATTTGAGGGTTGTTTTTTTTATTTTTTCTCCTCAAATGACTTAGTTCCAGAATAATTGGTTTCTTTCAAAGTAAAATAGGATTGTGTTGAAGGATGAGTTTCATTAAAAATTAAAAAAAAAAAAAAAAATTGAATGAGAATTCAGTTAAGGCACACTGTGTAAAAGTAGAAAAATATATCTATCTTTAACAACAAATATCTTCAAGGATTTGAACATTTCCCGTTTTCACTTCAAAGTCCACACACAAAAAGTAAAGTGCTCCAAGGATCAATGTTGTCCAATGACAGATGATCCAGCTTGCATTTAAAAAGTGTTAAGAGTTCTATTCGTGTCCACAGAAAGCAGGAGCGCGGCGCTAAAGGAGCTGGAAGGAGAGCCCTGCAGTCACCGGCTGAGTGAAAGCGAATGCAGTCCAGCGTCAGAGCGTCACAGGGACTTCCTTGCGTGTCGCCGTGGCGTCTTCGGTGGCGTCCCGAGAGGTCTGGCTGCAGCCCGGGGCAACAGCTCCACCGTCGTCTCCCGGGGGCGACTCCCCTGCGGCCGCGTCGCTTCCTTGGGACCGAACAACGGCTGGGTCGGACCGCCGCTTTTTCCTCACGTGATAGTGATGCTTCTTGGACTTCAGGTGAGCTGCGGGTGCAGATGAAGACATGTTGGAACCAAGCCGTTTCTGCCTGTGAAGCGCCGCGCTTCTCCAGGGTCGCCTCGGCGTGCCTCACCTGCCCATTCCAGGTCGCCGATGACGAGTTTGTCACACAGGTCACACGTGTTGTGGCTCCGTTTGTTTCTCTGCTGTGGCCCTTGTACCACGATCGGTGCGACGGTCGGCTCTTCGCCCTGGTAAGAGTGAGCAGAAACACACACGGGTGTGTTAGGAGGTACCCAGTCAAAGATCAAAGAAGAAATGAGGTGGGAGAGAATCAACAGAAGAAGACGAAAATGTGTTGGCGCGATATGGTTCCGCCATCGTTCACGCAGGTGAATCAAGAACGGGCGTCATGGCTGGACTCGACACACTCATGCTACGCGTCACGTCAGTGATGCTGGAAAGCCTCCACGCTATTGAGAATCACACAGGAGGGAGGCGCGCTGCCGCCTCTGTTTAGCTCGGAGCGAAAACAATGCATTTAGCGCTTTTCAGCGCAGTGACGAATGTGACACGAGAGATAACCGCCACAAAACAACATAGCAGCAAATGGAGATTATTATGGGAAGAAAAAAAAAAGTAGGTTTTTCAATAGATACAGACTTGAAAAAAAGCAGGGAAAAAAAAAAAAAAAGACAGACACAGCTCCCTGCAGCAGAAGGCTGTCACTCGGGTCTATTGGGGCCCCACCTTACTGAGACTGTCCAGTATCTGCAGTGCAGGGTCCAGCACGGTCTCCTCCCACCTCGACACGTCCGTCACATCCAGGCCGTACACCGCCGGGATGTTGTCTCCTGGTCCTGCACACACACACACACACACACACACACACACACACACACACACACACACACACACACACACACACACACACACACACACACACACACACACACACACACACACACACACACACACACACACACACACACACAGAGGTCAAGCACACAGTAAGCACACATTATGCATTTTACAAGGCCAACGCAGGCTGCCAATTAACATAATAAAGGCTCTTCAAAGCTGATATTCAAATCCGTCTTGGTGATTTATTGTTATTGGGTGGGTGAAACACCCAGACCACCACCTTCAGATCGCCACCCACCGTAACCAAGTCGCGTGAATGGCAACGCCGCTTTTTGATGTATGAAAAGCTCATTTTAAAACACACGTAGGCATTAAAATGTAGAATAACTAATCGACGCTTCATGTCAATACGCCTTCTTTGTGAAATGACTTCGGAGGGTTTGGCTGAACATTAAGAAAGATTGAGCTGGACCAGCGCAAAGTGGGAAATGCGCACGAGCCGTGATGTGCTGGAGCCGCACCCTGAGGCTCCGTCAACCTGCTGACTCACACTGGCTCGATAATGTCTCTCCCTCCTCTCTCCTCCCACCCTTCTCTCCTGAGCGCCATCCCTCTTCCTTTCACCATCAGTCTTGCTTTGGCTTTCACTCACTCTCTCTCTCTAACTGTTACACCCCCGTGTTTCTATTTTGCATCAGTCAGCAGTCTGCAGGCCAGGCCTCAGCACTAAACAGGAGCACCAGACCCCCCCCCCCCCCAATCTGTCTGTCTGAGTGCATCATGATCCCCTGTCCTGCACTGACACACATGTAGAGAAAGTGACTTTTAAACTTTTAACACCTGCAAAGTCATATCTAATTATCATCCAGCCGGTGGGAAAGGAAGGGTTAATATGAGCGTGCGCTGCACTCCAGCTCACGTTAACCACGGGTTGTTTTCAGCGTTTGTATTTTAGGAAAAAAAGGGATCAAACCCATCTTTATTGTACGGGCAGCAGGAGACGTCTACATCCAGCCGAAGAGTCTTCGTGGCTCTGACAAATACCATCAGACGCTGGCAGCCATGATTTGAAATGACCTTCCTGGCTTTTCAAACACGGCTGCTTGATTTTTCTTCAGAGGTTAAACCTCCGTGCCAGAGAGCACGCTATCACAGAGAGTAAGGAGGGCACAGAATTGCAATGACACCGAACTTAAACGACACAACTCGGACTGATCCAAGAGTTTGGCGGAAAAAAAACCCTCAAAACTGGTGCAGTGTAACCTGACTTTTGAAAATGTATTGCAATGTAATGGCTGTAAATTCAGTCAGCATGTTATAGTAAAAGAAGGAACTGTTCTAGTAATTGGTTACTAACCAACCAATCTGGCAGTGTTGGGAAACATCAAGTTTCATCAAGTTAATAATGCAACCAGACTGGTAATCAATACGCCTCATTTTTCAGGACCTTTTGGGGTTTCGTTCACCTGGAAAATCCGAAAATCAACAGTTAGGAAGATTTGTCTCCAGTGTGCTTTGGAATTTTGACTGTGGCTTCTGGTGAGGGGCGTGAGATCAAACGACGATACTCCACACAAGGTGTAAGTGAGACCTCGCTGCAGCACGACCAACCGAGATGGTACGGCAGCTCACATGTCAGAAGGGAAGTAAAAGGACGCCAGATCATCTTCCCCACCACAGCTGAGTCATGTGCAAAGATGCACACAACCGCCGTGCTTCAGAAAAAGACACGTAGAGATCCGGCTGTTGTCTGATGCTACGGGTGTCCGAGGCCTCGTGGCCACATGTTCAAGTAGAAATGGAAACATTAAGTTAAGTTTCGGTTTTCCATTTACACAACAGTGGAGCCACTGAACACACAACTTTTTTGAAAACGCTCCAACTGCATCTCCATGGAAAAGACGGACAAAGCAACTTTTCTGCACAGAAAGATCACCGCTGCGTTGACCCGGAAGTGGCGGACACTGCGGTACAGAACGGGGTCCATAACACTCTCCACTGATGTCAAAGAAGAAACAAAACTGGCCTCAGTTCAAATCAACTGCCTGTTTGCTTTATAAATTCTATGTGCGAAAGCCACACTTGTGTAAATTAATCCCATTAACCTGTAAAGTAGTGTTAGGCAACTCAATTATGGCTTAATCCTTTTCACACACGCTGAACTGTGGATATGAGGGCAGCAGACGCCCTGCAGACTCGAGTTGCAAACTCTGCTGGGAACCGCGCGGGCCGCCCGTTTAATATTGCAGAGGAACACGGAGTAACTGTACGTCTGGTCTTCTATACAGCTAACTGAACTGACCCTGGCAGAAAACCCCGTGTGACAGACAGAGCGAGAGAGCGAGAGAGCGAGAGAGAGAATCTGCACACGGCCACACCCAGGAGCTTAGCATATAAAACCAATTTACCTGACAAGTGGTATTTCAGTCGCTTCTTTCTAGTAGGAATTGGTTCAGTTTGGTCCAAAGGGAAACGTTCTACTTTTTACAAGTAAAAAAGAACGACGTATTTTGAAAAGGGTCTTTGAAGGGACACTTACGTGTTAATCTGTGTGTTTAAACAGCTCGGCGGCAACTCATTTTTAACTGTGCTTACTGTTAAACAAAAATCGCATCCTGAATGTGTCTCCGAGTCAGATGGAAAGTCTTTTGTGTTCGCGGCACAATAGCAGGCAGGTGGCGGGTGCCACCTGGCATACCTATGCCACATGCACAGTTGCCGGTCTGTCTTTCAGGTGGTCTGATAAAGGCTTACGACCCCAACAGTCATCGACTGCCCTCCTGCTGTCTGTGCATGTCCCTACTTTTTTTTTTCTCTCTCTCTCTCTCTCTCCCGCTTTCATCCAATTCAACACCAGTAGCCTCCCACAGGGCAGAGTGTGCGCAGTGTTGGTAAATAAAAGAGGAGACGGCGTCGGGAGGCTTGCCAGATGCTGGATGGTTACCTCTGTCGCCTCCCTCCATCATCACTCTTGTTTCGGATCTGGTGAAATTTAACTCTGCTAATCCGCCCCGTTCTGAATGAGAGTTGATAAGAAACGCTGACGGGACAAAGAAAAACGGGGCGGCGGGTGCACACACACACACACACACACACACACCAGCCCAGAAACTCTAACTGTGGCCGTTTGCTTTCAGGCACTCGGGGGAGACGGCTTTGCCAACAAGAGGGAGTGTAATCTGTCGCCGGGCAGCTGCTTGCCAGTGCTGAGTGTTCGTGCGTGCGTGTTGAAACAGTCGTCCACCTGTTGCAACAAGGCGGGCCAGAAGTCATTTGCCGTCCTCTTGTTTACTAAGAGAGGATGTGTGCCTGTGTGTGTGTGTGCGCTTTGCTATAAAAACTTGGTTGTGGTGTGGCGTGCCCCCCCCCCCTCTTCAACCGGCCCAGCTGTGCTCCTTTTGGCGGCCGTCCACTTTGGAAACAAGGCAGCTGCCCCTATTCACTCCTGCAGCCTCCTTCCTCCTTTCCTACGGTTCCCCCTCGCTTGTCCAATTCCACCGCCTCCTTTTGTTTACCTGTTGTTTATGGCCGACACTTCCAGACAGGTCAAGTGCTTCGGTTCTCCTGCATTCATGCGACCGCAGCCTTGCTATATTTGGTTTCTACTTAGTCACTTCGACTTCAAGTAGTTTCTTTGTTCACATGCTAGCTACCGTCACATCTCGTACTAATCACCGACGCAGTATAAACAAGGGATCACATGACATGCTGCATGCGACCAAGGCCACTCCGAGTAATGAGTCGATCCCACATCCGACACTGCAAGGCCACTTATTAGCTCTGAGACGTCCTTTGTTTTGTTTTTACGGCCCCCGACGTTAGTGTTTGGGTTCACTCTCGCCACTCTCGTAGGAGGCAGACAGCTGTTCCAGATAAGAAAGCTCTAAAAATACACCACGCAGCTACAAGGAGATGTTTGTGTTCCGGCTTGGTAGGGACCAAAAACTGAGCTTAAAGGAGGCTTGTGGTGTAAAAAAAAATGCGACGAGAACAACAGGTTGATTGTATTATTTCAACTCAACGGCGCAGGATTAGTTTTATTTTCTGCGCAGTGTCCAAAACATTCTTTTGGGATGAATCAGCGGAAGTGATGGGCCGGCTACCAGTCCCAGATCTACCCAGGCTTGTGTCTAATCTCAATTTGGATTTGGTCTGACACCCGGCTCCCCTGAGCGGGATAAAGTAAAGAATGGCTGAATGACTTTATCGAGCCTTTAAATCTGGAGGTAGAGAAGCAGAGGGAGATTTGTGAACAGAGCACATTTGGAAACAGCCGACATTGACCGTCGTTGCCACTGATGGTCCAACAGTCAACACAATCAAGCTGGATATCACAACTTCCTGTTTAAGTTAAAATT
Source organism: Blennius ocellaris (assembly GCF_963422515.1). Classification (NCBI taxonomy): domain Eukaryota; kingdom Metazoa; phylum Chordata; class Actinopteri; order Blenniiformes; family Blenniidae; genus Blennius; species Blennius ocellaris. The sequence continues at coordinate 8,144,740 of NC_137669.1, forward strand.
GAAAGTATTTCAGATTTAGTTCCGTAATGGTCTGATACTCGTTTTCTACTCGGGCAAAACAGTGACGAATGCATTTGGATTTATACTCACTCCCCCAATTAAGAAAAAAGTGGCTCACAAACAACTGCAAGTGTAAATAAGCAACTGTTTGCTACTAATAATGCAGCACAAGCTTAAGGGATTATAACACCTCAGTGATACGATCACAGCTTCCAGGCAGCTTGAACTCAAGTCACTTCAGCTCTTTTTTCCCAGTAAGATGGTGAGATAGTTTAGTGTGAATGTGCATATTTTAATACATTTGAGAGAATTTGTGATTTTATTTTGGGTTTTTCTTTTTTTTTTTTTTTTTATCACAATGGAGTTGTGTTTGGTAATGGATGACAGTCTGTGCTGACTCACATGAGTCCTGCGGTGCTTTTATGAGTCACTGTGGGGGGGGGGGGGGGGGGGGTTAAATGCATTAAGGGCCCCCGTCTGGACCGGCACCGAGGCCAATGTGGTTGCATACCCCGACCACACCCCTGCTATTTCTGTTCTGTACTCAAGCTCTGGTTCTGTGACAACGGGGCAACAATCTGGATTGTGTTTTACCGTTGTAAAAAGGCATCACGACATGCGTATATGGAAACGTATGAACTCCCGTGTCTCACTTGAACCCTCTGTGACTTTCCCCCGTCTTCCCCGGCTCTCTCTCCCCCGCCTGGAGGAGGTCACGGAGAGGTCTCTGTGGCAACAACAACACCGGCTTGGGCTTTGTCACCACGGGAGAGGGATGTGTTTGTATGTGTACGTGGAGGCTTCGAACTTGCTGGAAGACAAGAGTGTAAAGTCGCCCCACACCTGTTGCCTCAGCTGGATCAGATTACCTTCACTCTCGATCCACCCAGCTCTCCATGTGGCGTCCCCCCCCCCGCCCCCCCTCAGCCTCCATACATCCTTCGCTCGCTCGCTCACTCTTGGGACTAAATGATACCAATACCCCTGTTACTTAACACTCACCGGGCCTCGGTCAAACTACACCTGCGTATCCCGGTTACAGGTGGAGTGTGTGTGCGTGTGTGTGTGCGTGTGTGTGTGTGTGTGTGCTCGCGTCTTTAGGGAGTTGATACAAAAACACTTGACGATAAAAAGCTACACCTTAACAATATTAATTGAACATAAAACTGTAAATACACAAATCCAAACAAGCCGTGCGGACGCACTCATATGCAGATTCGGTTTTAGTTAAATCGAGGTGGATTTCCGCCGAGCCGGATGAGCCGGGGGTTTTTAAATCCCCACTGCATCCGAGGTTGAACGCGTCGAGAGCGACGGCGGCAGCGGAAAAGTATTTAAGAAGCTGAACGCCCACCTGCTCTCTCAGACTGCCACCGCTAAATGCTTCAAGAGTGAACCGTAAAAGTGGGTTAAAGCTGTGGCTTCCAGGCATGCGTCGCTGCCTCTTTCCGTGCATTTACACGCAGAGTCAACATTCGGGGTCCTTTGCTGGCGTCTCCTCCTGCCTGCCGCATTGTGCGTGCCTGACTGCGCCTCTGTCTGTCACTTCACATCGGGCGTCTCTGTGCGACCCGCTGCTGGTCTCTGTGAGCTCGGCCCGCCCGGACCCCGTCGACCCCGCGTTTGTGTGGTCGGGGCAAATTCCCAGCAGCTCTGCAACGCTTCAAGAGATTAGCCTGCTCAGCTGAGGCCTGCTGGCATCTGTGCGAGTGTGTGTGAAGCTCAGACAGGAGGGGGTGTGGGGGGGAGGCAGTCGGGGGGGTGTCAGCAGTCTCAGCAGGACAGAGAAGTCAATGGAGAGGAGGCAGGAGAGAATGAGAGAGGTTAAACAGCAAAGTCTTGGGTTACAGGAACACCAATTCGGGATTGGACACAAGGACTGGGCTGTTCTGAAGATTCAAACTGTAAGCACCCTCAAAAGTCGATTATACCAACAAGGAGGACTACACTACTCGCGTGACCTTTAAAAAAAAAAATATGGGTCTATTCTCACATTTCGTCCACTTGAACGTGGACATTTGATCCAACATGATCATTTTAATCCATCATCGAGATTAAAACAGATTCTAGGAACAGAAACAGTATGATTAAAGTGAAAGATCCGATTAATAATTAGTGTGTATTTACCAAACACACAGTGTAAACCCAACATAAATCTGATCATGCCTTTTGTTACAAAAAGCAACCTTGCTAAATCTCACTATGCAAGATCACATTCTTCGTCGACGAGGCTGTCCTTTAAAGGCTTCGTGTCGTGCCACAGCGAGCAGTGGTTAGATATTAACAGAATGTTTCACCCCAGCCTTGCATGTTTCCCCTACGAACACTGAAAGTAGAAAATGAATGCAAGGTTTGTTTAAGGCGTCTGCAGTGACTTCGCTCCCGGTTGCAAACGCATGGTGCATTTCACCCATGTTGCATCTGGAAACAATAGTAATGTTTCACTCAGAAATTGAAGACCGTATGTACACTGACTAATAAAGTTACAACCAGCCGTGACAATGGCTGGGATCATGCGTGAACACAAGTGGAATCTGTGCTGCATGTAGCAAAAGTTACAATAGCACGTCTACATTCCCCACCCATTCCCACCTCCAGGAGTAATATATGGTCAGACCCCAAAACAGTCGCATGTGCAACAACACAGGCAGATCACTGCATATGTAAAAAGAAAAAGCAAAAAAAAAAAAAAAAAAAAACCCCAGCAACGCAGGAAAACGACACACATGTGATGGTGGCCATATGGTGTATGCAGTGGGCAGGCGGGCGGTGAGAAAGAGGGGTATTGAGGTTTATGGCCTGCCGTAGCTTTAAGCCACTTGGGCCTAACAGGATTAGGAGGCTGGGTTACTGCAGGGCAAGCGACCAGTGGGACAGCGAGGCCAGTTCTCAAGTTTTTGGGTTTGGGGAGCGCACGCTCGGCCCTTTGCAGTGCGTTTTAAAACACACCTCACGACTCGGGGTGGCAATAAGGGTGAGAAAATTGGCACCTGCCAAACACAAGTTGGTTCCGACTGTTTGGTGGGCACGACTCTGGCAGGGAAGCAAACGCCACAGCTCATTTATATGTATTTGGACACATGAGGGAGTTCAGTGGTGGGAGGGTAGGAAAAAAAAGAGGCATTAGTGAGTCTTAGTTGCAGGTGTGCATTGGGAATAAATCCAGAAACAATATCCTGGATGCTGCAGGCAACCAAATGTTTACAAAAAATAGGCAAGTTTGATGCCTACTTTTTACAAATAATGATCAAAAAGTAAATTCTCGTTGAACCAGTCCTTTAAAATAGAAACATTTCCGAAAAATGGAAATATAATTATATGATTAATGAACTGACAAAAAAAGGACTAAAGAGACAGACATGTACTGCACCTCTGTGCCTTGCAACACAATACTGTAGCTGAGAAGCTTATTGTGTGTCTAATGGAGCGCATGAATCTCATCTTGTTAAAGAGAGTGCTGATTGCTTAGGAACTAGGCTGTTTAGGACAACACGCACACACACACACAGGAAGGAGGGTACTCACGTTTAAGAAAGCGGTTACGGACCCATTTATTCTGTTTGCGAGCGTAACGCCTCGTCGCGATCTTCAAAGCTTCTATACCTGGAGGGAGTTACAAGGAAGTGGTTGTAAATTAGGCAGAAATGAGAGACTGAGAGCAAGAGAGGAGGGAGGGAATTGATTCTTATGGTTGATCGGTCAACCAGTCCACCACAAGCTCAGTGACTTTGATTCGGTATTTTTCCTGACCTTTGTCTCGCAGTGTGTCTTTCTCCTGCTGTGTGCAGCTTTCAGGAGCAGTCAGGTAGTCATGAAACTCCTTGAAGCCGATAGACTGGAAAATCCCATGTTGGTAGTCCTGACTGAGAAAAGGAGAGGGGAGAGGAAATGGCATCTATGAATAAAAATGATCTCCAGTGTCTCTGCTGGTGACTCATTTCACTTTTTCCTTCTAAAGATAACTGGTCAGAGCAATCTGGAAAAACACCACAATGTAGGCCGAGTGGCGCAAATGCAGTACTTAAGCAGATGTTACCAACATCTCCATCATTGAGGATTGCAGTGAGATCCAATGGTCTGGTCAGACTATAGGGGGAGTTGATAATGCAGTTAGTGTGAGGTCTGTGTGAGGCTATCGTGTTTTCGATCCCGTTACTGGCAGGTGAGCGGACGTTTTTAGAAAATCAAACTGCAGAAACACAATGCCTGTGTGGTGCAACGGCGTATAGGTCAGCACACTCAAATGCAAGCAGCAAATCAATATTAGAAAAATAAAAAGCCTTCTGGTTAAAGGATTGGCTTTATTCTTTTCGTCAAACACAATGTAGAACAAATATTACCGCCACAATCATGGGGGGGGGGGGGGGGGGTCATTTTTAGAGGCTTTAATTTATGTGCTTGCAAGTGAAACAAGAAGAGGAAATAACAAAAACAAATCTGGCCAGACGGGCCGAGACAGAAATTTGAGAATAGCCACAGAGCGCAGGAAATGTAGAGTCAATGGAGGGAAGAAAAGAAAGAGAGAGGAAGGGAGGGGAGGGGTGGGGGGAGATTTGACCTTGATGTCTGGCCACAGCAGCCCAGCCGGGGATGGAGACATGAGGGTAAAAGAGACAGAGACAGAGAGAGAGAGAGAGAGAGAGAGAGAGAGAGCGAAAGAGAGAGAGCGAGAGAGCGAAAGAGAGAGAGCGAGAGAGCGAGAGAGCGAGAGAGCGAGAGAGCGAGAGAGCGAGAGAGCGAGAGAGCGAGAGAGCGAGAGAGAGAGAGAGAGAGAGGGACAGACAGAGAGCGAGAGACAGAAAGAGAGACAGAGAGAGAGAGAGAGAGAGAGAGAGAGAGAAGAGGGGGTGGAGGGAGTAAAGTGCAAGGATGATCAGATTGCTGAGAGGGCAATAGTGGAAGAGATGGGGGGATGCAGACAGAAGGGGGGTGGGGGTGTGAGGAGGGAAAGGAGGAGGCTGGTTGGTTGGTGAGGTGTGATATGGGGTGATAAAAAGAAAGGGGGGACGAGAGAAGGGAACCAGCAGCTTTCCTGGGCACCGTTCCATCAATGCATCAACTCCCCGCAGCCACACCCCATCGTGCGCACACACACACACACACACACACACACACACACACACACACATACACGCAATATCGATACCTGCAGTGCTCATATACTGAATAAAGCTCAAATGCAAGCATGCATATGAGCTTTATGCCCACATGCTGCATATACAACATACCAAAGTAATTTTTGGGGATAACTGACCAGGTACAATAAAGTCTGTGTTTGACTGATAATTAAAAAAAAGATGTGGAACATAAGAAATCCACCAAACTCCCCACCAATCTCATCTGCAAAGTGAATAATACAAAACTGGTATTACAATTTAATGCCGTATCCCCCTCCCAACGCGCCATATGGTGAGTAGGTAGCAAGATCTAAAAATGCCCCAGTGAGGATAATGGAAAGTTTGTTCCCCGCCAAAGAAAGTGCTCGTTACTCAAAGTAAAAAAAAAATAATAATAAAACACTTGGTGAGGCAGTTGCCGCCCGCTCATGTGTGAGAATGTCAATCATGATGACTTTCCTCGATGCTCGCAGTGGTAATTCAAGGGCAGTCATTCAAATATCTTAAACCTGGAAATCTTCCACACACAAGATGAACAATGCAGTCAAACTCAGAAAAGAAAGGCACTTTCGCATTCAATGTGCGTCGCAACAGCTGTGGGCTTATTGGTGACTCTTCATCAGCTGCACCAAAAGGAAGAGCAATTTCTCTGCTTTTCTAAACGGGTTCTTCCCAATTTCTGGCAGCCCTTCCTCCGGCTTGTTGTGGTTCAGACCGCAACCATCTGTGGCGATTTCTGGTGGATTCATTCCTCACTGTGGATGAATGGAGCTGACAAATCATGGAGGAGATGACACAATCCCTGCAAAGCCACTTTGAGTCTTCCAACATTTTACATTTCAGACATGGCAGCTTCGGAGGATTAACATCAACAAGCGGCAGCCTGACAAGTAACAGAGATGGCTGCTGTAACACAGGCGCGCGGGGGGGGTTGGTTGTGGTTTGTGGGGCTGCACAGTGGCGTCGTGGTTAGCACTCTCACGTCTCAGCCGAAATAGGCTCAGGTTAGATTCTGGTCTTGAGGGGCCTTTTGTTGTAGAGTCTTTTGGGGGTTGTTTTTTTTCTTCAGGTACTCCGGTTTAATCCCACCACATGTGTAGATTAGCGTCTCTGAATTACTCATAGCTGTGAACGTGCGCGTCTGTGGTTGTACTGGCAACCTGTCATGGATCAGGTGTGACTGGAAATCCAAAAACCATGTCCGGGTAACCAGACATATCACCACTTCCAGGTCAGCAGCTTGCGGTTAGCGTTGAGAAAAAGTCGACTCAGCAGTTGGTAATTATGTGAAAGTCAATTAAGATTATTGATCTTGATAATCTTTAAATTCTCCTCTCTTCAGACGACACTGCACACAGGGTATACTTTGTTCCAGGGCCACTGTGAAGACTGTTACAACTCCCAAGGAGCTGAAGTAATAAGCACAGATCACCAGACTCTCCTGGTGCTGCTAATGTGGGATGAAGTGGGGCTTATCTTGGCAATTATTAATAATCACTGGACATCCTAAAGAAATATCAGTCCCGTCTGAGCTGAACGCACATCAGTGTGGGCTGGCGCTTAAATTGGTCTGCGGGCCTCATGGGAAAAGGCAGAACGCGGTGACCTGTCAAGATTGGGAAGGAAAAATAAATAGCTGGATAGTTGTTTGGTGGAGTTTACTCTGCTGGGAGGACAGGACCTAAATCAAGGTCCAGACTTGATTCAGATAAGATGATCACAATGTGGTGTGTTGCGCGGATGCAGAGCTCTTGTATCAAAAGTAAGAACAAAAGTGGGGGAAAAATGGATGAAATTGTAAAAAATTATCAGATTTAAACCAATTAATTTTTTCTTTTCAGTCATTACTTCTAATGATGCGGTCAAAATATTTGGAAAGCGGCCGCCTCTCCGACGCTCCTGTTAGCTTTAACCAGAGATGTATTTGTGGCACCTAAAGAAACAGCATGTTGGTCGTTAATCTTGACTGTTTAGCTGCTCCTTTTTTTGTGGATTAATCTGTTTCTTTCAAGACAAGGTGCTCTGCCTTGTTGGCATTGAATAGAAAAGCTGAATAACATGCGCATACCACCATTGAGCTCCAACTGATGTGGATCTTACATCTCAGTCGACAAACCTGATTTCGATAATAAAGAAATGGTAACACACGAGTTACTTTTCAATGGATGGATACAGTTCCTCCACTTTTTTCAGTGACTAAGAAGATATATTTTTGGTAACTGGCCCAACACTGGTGCCATACAAGACTGCGGGGTTTAGATTTGATGTTAAAATAGGTGTGACTAAATAGAGAATGGAATTTTTAAAACAGAATTTTAAATATGATTCGAAAAAAGATGGAGGGGTAGCAGAAATGATATTTCCTCATGAAAAACACCCTCGGGGGCAATTCAGGCTGAATAAGAGCAGTTTACGTTCAGCAAATGTAAGCATGACCAGAGAGAAATTAAAGACAGCGGGCTTGAGTCTTTACTGAAGTGAATAAAAGTTGGATAATTATCTGACTAATAAAATATTAATCATTGGCTATAGCTGGAAATTTTATATCTTGCACAGATAGGCTTGTGTAATATGTCTGCTTATGGCGCAGATAAACATCTGCACTGTAGAAGATTCATGAATCAGCCAGGCAAGGAAAAAAAGAAAAAAAAAAGAAAAGGAGTACAACTTCCATCGGAAGAAAAGGGTCCTTGATATCAGTTCGCCTTGAAGACAAGACTCACAACTGCCTGTTCTTGGTAGAACAAAATAGAGGCTTCAGAGAATTAATAGTAACGCATACTGAGAAGGTTTTCAAGAGGGGAAAACCATAAAAGGATCTTATAGATACCAGGATAAAGCCTGCAGATGAAACGCCAAAGCAGCATACAGCTTTTATTCAGAAGGGGGTGGAAAAGGGGGCCGAGAAGTTAAGCCCAGACTTTGATAAGAGACGTCTTGTCCCACGGGTGTTTAAGGAAAACTGCAGCAATTACATAAAGGAGGAGCCGCTGCCAGGTCTGGGGAATTACCTCCACTGAGGCCACCTGGGAGCAGGTCAGTTCAGGACCGACGCATGAGGGTCTGAGAGCCGAGGCCAGTTAAGTTCACAAATCTCTGCAGTCCGAGCCTGATCTCTGCGCGGGGACAGCAAATCAAAGCACTTTCGTCACTTCCAGAATAGCACGGAAGGAGTCTGGACGGATGTTGTTGCGTAATGGGTAATACAGACACCGCGTTTCACAAAAATAAGCAAGCTTGTGTGTTTAAGAGTCAAACCCAGTGATGAAAAATAACAAAAACAGTCGAACGGAGGAACAAGTGGTTGTGTTTACTGAGCAGGAAGGATTTTTCCTCCTTCCTAAATTTTCTTACCCGTCGTCCTTGATTTTCTTCTGATTGTAGCGGACGTGGAAATCTTTGAGCTCGTCTATCAATCCTGCAGACAACATCTCATCAACCCGACTGTCCAGCCGCTTGTCCAGAGCTGAGAGGAAAAAAGAAAGGCAAACATTTTAATATGGCAAATGCAGCATGAAATTTAAGACGGACGATATTGTTTTGAGCCATTTCGGCTGCCATTTCTTGTTCCCCTGACGGTTTCCTCGCCTTACTTTCCATGTCGGCGTGCAGCCAGAAGATGCAGGGGTCGGAGTATCTGAGCGGCCCTCCCAGCCCGTCGCCTCCCTCCTGCCCCCGCTGCTCCTCCAGCCAGCGGCTGTGGGGGACGCCCGTCTCTTCATGGATTTGAAGACTCCTGCAGAAGCAAAGCAGAAACAATTTGTAATTGACCTTTTTGTAAACAAAACCCAAGTGACGAGCCATTCCCCGCTAATTCCTCTGGTTCTAACGTCCCCTTCCCGACACCCTACCCACTGGCAGAGAAATCGAATAATGCAAACCATCGTCACAACAGAAAAGCAACAAGCCTGTGAAATCTCTGTCGTTTCCTCCTCTGAACAGGACAGTGATGAGCCTGTACAATCACACCGAGCTCGCCGCTCCTTCGAGAGGCTGAGATTTAAAACCAAAGCAGGCTCTTTAGTCACGCCTGGCTGCACTCTGAGGTTATGAGGAAAAGATGAATCCTGTCATCCGCTGTCAACTTAAAGAACAGGGTAACCTAACCTGCTCACACAAAAGACCGGCGCACACACTGCGTTGACTCATCAGCTGTGTGCGCGTGTGTGCGTGCGTGCGTGTGTGTGTTACGACTTGGCTGTATTGTCAGATTGAGATGAGCCATTAACGATCTTCTAAAAAAAAAACAAAACCATGACAACCCTGAATGGCACAAGTTAACACAACCCATAATGTAACACATTCAACCATGTGTTTGAAATTGGATCATTGGCTACATTTATCCAGCTTTTGTCTTGGCTCTATGGGCTCATTTTTCTCTGGATCTGTGCCAAATAATTGGCAGTATTTTAGAATGAACCATGTTGTCGTTTTTAGAGTGAAACTAAGGAATATCGCTCTGACTTCCATTTACCGGAGCCTTGAAGGTCCCACATTACACAGTTTTTCAACAATTTCACATTGAGGTCAGACAACATTGCATTCATACTGTATTTCCCCAAATCTAGCTTTGGCCGGAAGTTCAGCCGGTCTAAAAGTCCCTCTAGTGAGCTCCACTGACAACAGGCCATTTCTGTGTCTGTACCTTTAAATGCTTACGAGTTGTGCTGCTCGAGGGAGCAGATCGCCATTTAACAGGGAAACCAATTAATCTGCAACACTGTTGCAATTTACTAATGTGTTTCTGAATACGTTACGTAGTTTGGTCGAATGTGTTGATACAGTTACTAACAAGTAGTTAACGCTAGCTCATGCTAACTGGAAGGGTAACACTATTTTTTTGGTTTTTCATATTACACTGAATTTATTCAGATTCAGTTATCTTTGTAAATTTCCATCTCCCTGTGGGAGGGTCAAAGTGAGTATTTAGTATCCACTACCGGAGGGAGTGGTTGTTTCCCCACATGACATCATTAAGGGAAACATCTCTGGATGGCCTGTATGAGCACACATTCACTAAAAAGTGGAGCAAGTGAGGGAGATGACAGACTTGCACACTTCTGGGGCCTCATACACAGGCTATGAAGAGACATATTACTGTTAGAAAACCATTACAAAGTGAAGCTAGCATAATATGGGACCTTTAAAACAAGACAAAAAGACTTGTATCCGTCCGACAGCCTACCTGGCTATCTTGCGCTTGTCATTGGGATGCAGCATGGCCGCCATTGCTGGATCCACCTTCTCCAGGCGTTTATGTAACTCGGCTCCTCCCAACCTCTCCAGCTCCAACTTCCCGTTTTGATCTCCTTTGTCCGGCTGCACGTTTTCCTACAATAAAGACATTTTTCTTCAACTTCAACTTTAAAGCAGCTTTCCTTGAGGCTCCTGCAGATAAATATTTCAGCTTCTCGGCGTGGTTTAAAGGTCCTCTCACACCTGTTTGTGCACATCGCTGGAAAGAAATCCAAGTAGAGTGTTTTTTGGTCTGAACACATGTCTGGAGGGAATTTTATATACATTAATGAATTCTCAATAATGGGTAATGCAAATAGAAATTAAGAGAAGCTAAGGTCGCCTCGGGCAGTTTTATTAACATTGAATTATTATTCTGCAGGAACTCCAGTCACATTTTCCTTATACAACATCTTTACACTATAAAACTTGAGTACACTGTGGATCAATGGTAACTACGGTCATGAGATTTAGAGCATTGGAGTCATACTCACTGCTGTATCCACCAGGACTCTCCACAGCAGAGACTCGATGTAATAGTTGGTTCCTCCCACGATGATTGGCAGTTTGTTGCTGCGGCGCATGCCGTCTATGTTGGAGTGCGTTAAGGAGGGAGCCAATATGCCTGAGTGATCGCTGGGCGAAGCACTATCAATGAACGCACCACAATCATAGGCATTCTGTAATGACCTGTAGCGAGCTCACTCAAGTACTAATTATAGGGAAATATCTCCAACTACTTCCAACTCAATCAGGCCAAATCAGACTGCCGGCTCTTCCCAAAGTACAACATGGTGCAGATCATGGCTTCGTGCATTAACACAGCATGCAGTCCATGAAAGCCAAGGCTGAAGCAGAATATTTGGACATGTTCAGAGCTGTATGGAGATCTGCATATGCTCTCAGCAGACTCAATTTCTTACTAAGCCTATAGTTGAGGTAATAAGAGTCATCATTACAACCAAAACCACAAGTATCCTTCTTTCGCCTCTCGCCTGAGTTTACTTTCAGAACGGAGCGTGACCATCCACCATCCCTTTGGCCTTGGGGAAATTAATTCTTTGCATTTGACTGGTTCGACAATGTCGAGGGACCAATTCAAGTTCTTGAGCCGGGGTATTGGTCAGAGACACAGAGGCATATTAAGCCAAACAATTATGTCTTTAATGGCGCGAGGAGGCTGCAGCGCACTGCAGAAACCCATGCAGTCGTGGAGGAAGGCTGCACACTTGTAGAAGCCGTGGAACCGGAGCTCCACCATGCAGGCCACTCTATTCCTGATATTAAGTCGCAACAACAATTCAACAAAGTTATGGTTCGGGTTCATATTGTTCCAGACTGATAAACGACCAAACGTATTGAGCGTAGGTTTTTGTGAGACAAGTGAAAATTCACAGTTTCACACTCAAAGAAGTGAATGGCCCAATGATGAAGAATGGTCCTAATGCAACTTAATCATCTGAAGTCGCCTACTGCTGAGCAGAAGTGCAGCAGCTTTGACTCCAACAAAATAAAAACCCTTCGGTTTTGAGGGTTTCGGTTTAGAAACTTTGGTGAACAATGTGAAATTGGCAGAATCGCCAGAAGCTGCAATCATAGTTCAATGGAAGTCGATATTCAAATGAGTTAAATCTGGCGGCATGTCGTTCCAGATGAATGATCACGAGTCGTTTCGTGAAAAAAAGTCTTCATGCCAACTCGTTTCCATTTTCTAATCTGGATGAACCAGCTACCAATCCAGTGGTTTCTGCAAGAGAACATCTGGATCATTTCTACCACACTTTCAACACTGCACAAAAAGCTTAACACCTTGGACGCGGATAAAACACTAACCAGCTCATATTTCTGGGTCTGTCTTGCGAGGTTTCATCGTTTAGCCAGCTAATTGTGCACACCCCCAAGTTGACACATCCTCTCTTATCAATCTTTATGGCAGGTGGGGAATAGAGTGGATCTCCCCCTCACGGTGACGGAAGCTACTTCACCAGTCGAACACGTCAAACAGATTTACAACAGATTCGAGTGAAGTGAAGCGGCTGACTCTCGCGTATGGAAAATTACAGTTACGCTAGTAACGGCAACATCCCATGAAAGGCAGCAATACTTGGGAACGACGGCAAGTTTGACTGATGACGATTTGAATATGATAGAATAACAGGTTATTATGTACATTATCTATGAAAGCTGTACTTTCAGAAAGTGAACGTGTCGCTTTAGGGAATCTGCAAACCATTGTTTTGGTGCAGAACTCGTCTCATTAAGACCTTCGCGTCCTTTTCCGGCTGCATTGCGTCTATTAGTCGTGAGGAGCCGTAGATGATCTCAGGCTTTCTGTGGTTGCACGACCGTGACAACAGCCGTCTGCAAACCTCTTCCCCTGTACAACACAAGACTGCAGATTCTAAGCTGCCATCGCTCCGCCTTCATCTTGGAGGGACACAAATCTTACAGTGTGCAGCTGCATTCAACCTGCACTGTGGATCTCTGGACGGAAGAGGCTCTCTGACCACCAATTCATGAAATATATTCAAAAAAAAAAATGAAGTTCTGAGCTCGACTTTTATGTGCAGACTTGAAATTTTACTTCAATATGGGTTTTTCGTCAAAACTCTCTCCTCCCCAAAGGCACAGGCCCGTGAAATCACAAATGTCACTGGTTGCACATGCAGCTTGTGCCACACCTCAGTTACTCTCTCTCCTCCTCTGTCGCATTCTCTCTCATCTTGCACCTTTCCCCTCCCCTCCTAGCTCATTTTAGTCGCCCACCTTCCTTACTCCGAGATAATTAAATAACCACTCAAACAAGATAAAGGCTCATCAGCCGTTGCTGTTCACCGCCCCCCTCTCTCTCTCTCTCTCTCCCTCTCCCGCTCTCTCAGATGCACGGATGCGTTTGTGTGCCTGCAGAGGCAAGAGATGAGAAGGAAGGCGAGAGGGGAATGAAGAGAGTCACAAGAAAAGAGTTGCAGAGGGAGGGGAGTTCAAGCGAACGGCATGTGAGAGTGAAAGAATTTACAGCCGATCACGACGCATCATTAGGTCTTTCAACTTCAAGGCCGTCGCCTTTCTTCAACGTTCGCACGCAGCCGCTCAATTTTGTCTCGGTGTGAAATCCTGCATGCGGCTCCTCTCCCCGCGAATCTGTATTCAGCTCTTCTCAGTCCTCCCTCTTCCCACCAGCAGGCTCACGCTGCACTGAGCCTATTCTTGGAGATGCTGCATCCCCGCGCCGCACTGGTGAGAGTGTGTGTGCTCCAGAGAGGGAGGGGGGGGGGAGTGTGTGTGAGTGTGTGTCATCGTGATCTATTAATACCATCTCTAGTTATCGCCTCCCCTCTTCCACATCTGTGTGACGGCCGGTGTCTGCGGGAGGGTGTGACTGCCCAGAGTCCATCTGCAAGTGTGTGTGTGTGTGTGTGTATATATATGAGCGCCTCAGACAGAGACACAAGCTCTTCTATAAATACCGTCTCTTGCGATCTCTGCCTTTCTACCTTTTTTGGCGCAACATCTGCAGCGAGACGCGCTGACAAAATGAGGACATGGCAGATCCTCCTCGCACCTCCAGACCAATTAGTAAAAGTCACATCGGCTCGAACCTTTTTCTCCCGTAGCTCCCACTTACTACGACGTGACGGCAAATGAGGGGAAACGAGGTGCTACGGGGGGGGGGGGGGGGGGGCATGGTTCCCTCTCCCCTTCACACGCCTCCAGGAAAGGATATTAAGGCCAGAGCTTTGTTCCTGAAGTCCACCACCGTGTAGCTGCTGACCAGCGGGTCCACAAAGCTGATCATGTGATGTCGGCACTGAGCGGACTCCTCGGCTGTCACCTTGTTGGTGATGACGTCCAGACCGTGGTACACCTGCGGAGAGACACACAGTAATGAACCAAAAGCAGGACACTGAAAGCAGATGACGTGTAACTGAGCATCAACAATGATTGCAAAGTTAAGATTCAGTTCCGAGTCCAAGAAAGCCCCCCCCCCCATAAAAAAACAAGAGGAATAAAACCATTAACAACAGTGTACAAATTAGTTTCCATAAAACAAAGAGAGGAGATTGAAATCTGTGCTCGAGGGGAGGGTGTGTCTGTGTGTGTTTGTCAATGTCAGACACTGGCAGCGGGGCTATTATGGAGCCAAGGAAAGACTGGCGCTCGCCGTCTGCCACGTGAAACGGCTCCGACCATTCCTGCAAATTATGACACACACCCTCTGTCCATTTGACATCAGCCGGCGAGGGGGCACCCTGGTGGAATGTGACAGCTGGGTGTCACCCAGAAGCCCGTCGTGATGTTTTCCCAGTCTCGTGCGCAGATTTGAGAGGTTCGGGAACGAGAGACGTCTCCCACACGATACAGGGGGCTTTTCTAAAGCCCATTTGCATTATCATCTTTCCAAGTGATGCGTGTATTTGATGATTACATGAATACTCATAATAGGTGTTTGCACTCCATTTCTCCATCACTGTATATGAAGAAGTCATGTCTACTTTGTGTCATGAATTTATCTGCTCCTCTGCTGTGGAAGACAAGGAAATCTTTTTAGATACTGTACACTTTGCATTTATATTGCCTGCAAACAGCATTAGGCTATAAAAAAAAAAAAGAAGTGGATTCTTGTTTGCGTGTTGATATGTGAACAATGTCGAGAAGTATTTGATCATGAAGTGCAGAGGCCCAACATGGAGGGCTGAAGACATCCGGATACACATGTGAAATGACTGGAAGCAAAGGTGACCTGTGACCTCCAGCAGATTTGTAGCTCGCGCACGTTGCAGGAGGAGCTGCTCTGCTCTGCTCCTGCTTATCGAGTTGCCATTGGTGTGATGTCTTAAACAACAGTACACCAGTAAACCCATGAACTTGCTGGTCGGGTTATAGCCTGGTTATAAATGGCCGGTTCAGGACGACCGGTCACCCAGGCCATGGTGTACATACATTTAGCAAATAAGATCTGATGAAGCTTTTTGAAGGACAGCTGCAACTTCCGTGTCCAACACAAACTCGGCTCTTGGTTTATACACTACTTTTATTGCCAGTGTTACTTCTCCCGTAATATCTGCTCATCTATCTATTGATTGAGGATTTCAAGCCAGTTTGGATTCATTAGTTGGGTATAAATTTAAAAAATCATCTACAAGTGTCAGAGAAGCTGTAAAGTATATTTAAGGTGAAAAATTATAATTTTTTCCCCTCACAGGCCAAATTAGATTGGGGAATGGTGTTTTAAAAGGTTATTAATTAACTAATCAGTCACTTTACAAAGATAATCCGTTTCCTCTCTTCACTTGTGACCTCTTCTCATCTCTCGCCTACACACCAGCTGACTGAACTCCATAAAGACTCCAGTCATAAAAGTATAAAATATGTGAATGCGAGCAGTAAATGGAAGCTGCTGCTTTCAACAGTCGTCCTTTTGTCTTTTAATGCTCATCGTTTTTCCCTGTGGTGGAAACATTTCATCAATTCACAAGTCTTTAAAAAAAAAAAAAGAAGCAAAAAGCTTTTCATTTGGCTCGAGTCGAAATAGCTGGATGACCGTTGGGATGATTAAAAGGTTATATTTCCTTACCCTCAAACAGTAGTGCGATTCAGCAACTTAAAATCAAACTGGGGTCCTTCTGTAATTTTCACTTAAAGTTTTCCGAGCAACACAAGACTGATTCACCCTCTGAGCCATACCCGTGCTTTGAATAGTTAATGGGAGACGACACAGAAGAATACTGTATTTAAATAATAAATCAACTGCTTCCAAACACCACAAGAGCTCATTCATATGCTTTCCAATCAAGTATAAAGTTTAAACTACTATCAACTTTGGGTGCCGTGTTAGATTCCAGATCTCATTTGTTTACGTGTTAAATGGCAAACTAATAAGATAGAGCTGCCATTACCCATTTTCTGTAATTATAGCTGTCGGAAACACTTTTCTCAATTATATGCAATACACATGTGAAACTAATTGGAATGACAGCACCCTATTTGTATTTTTTTTGCAGGAGGTCAGAGCTCTAGCGAGTCATATTTAGAGAACTTCAAAGAAAAAGACATTTTAAAAATAGAAATAATTGAATCTGTGATATTACTGTAAGTTTTACAATTTTGAACTTTATTACACAGGAATGGCATTTAAAGATGTTGGTGCTTGATGGAATTCATAAATCCCTTTTTTCCTCTGAACCAAATGTTGTACAACAGGGTGGAGGGTAATTATTTCCAATCATCCACTATTGGAGTGCGGTAGTCATGTGGGTGGGGTTTTTTCCCCCCCCTCTGTAACATTTACATAGCATTGTTATATTGAGCGATTTTAATTTACCCTCCATTGACCGAAACCTGCAAACATGCTACTATTCTTGTGTGTTTTGGAAAGCTCTGCATAATGTCAGCCGCGCTGCTCACAGGAGTCTTCTCAACTCAAACACCAAAAGCTCAACTTGATCGACCTACTTGGCCAGCGTTGGTCGGAGCTGGACGCATTTTCAGTGTCGATTATGTGGACCATTTGCAGAAGCTCTCATATTTGCAGTGGATTGCTCACGTCTGTCTAAAGTGAGCAATGCTGATTAAAAATCCTTTTTTTTTTTAAAGTCGAGAGCATTATGGACCGCAGCTCAAGCACCTAATGTTGCGTGCGTGTATACGTTTAGCTCTTCCGCCCAGCGATGATAGATGATCAGTACAGTTGAGCAGGTTACTGGATCAAACAATCCTTGGCGATGGTGTGGGCGGGTTGCATCCACTTTGCCAAATGTTCCCGAGCCGCGTGCCAAGCCAAAAGTGAGGAGCGGGGCAAAGCGGAACAACTCGGCCCGATAAATTATTCACGGCTTCTCGGCACAACACCACCAGGGGAGGGTCGGGTGGATGGTTGAATAGATGGATGGATGGGTGGAGGCGACGGAGAGCAATTCAAGGAGGATGAAGACTTGAATGGGGTTTTTTTTTTTTGGAAGAACAAGCGCAGTGGGGAGATAAAAGGAGAGGAACAGACAGAAGAGCACTGTGTACTTGTTACAGAGAACAGGATGCTCCCTGGCAAATTTGCACACATTATCCTCCACCACCCCTCCCTCCTGTCTTCACTGCTTCATCTCTCGCTCAGACAGATTGAACAGAGAGACGACGGGATGATGAGGAGCGTCGCCAAATGACGCTGAAAGAAAAGGCGGGTTGAGTCGCGAAGAAATGGACCACAAAGAAGACAAATTAGAAGACAAAGAAGAATTCTTCCTCCCCTTTCAAACCCGATAGAACCAGGTGCTGGTTAATGGCTGGTGCCAGAACCAGTTTTTGGTCGGTTCCTGTCGACGCTTTCATGAGACCAGTTGGCTTTTGCACAACTTCAGGGGCTGCAACAGACAAGTCGTCACGGGGAAAAGGGAAAAGAAACCGTGTCGCTTCGAATCCCTCTGCCGACGGGTCCCCGAGCCCCAGTTGAGCTCGAAAAGGCATCTGGCGTACGCCTTGTGCCAAATCAAACATGATCTACTGTGGCAACCCCGGACAGGAGCAGCCCAAAAAAAACAAAACATTAAAAAAAAAACACTGTCTCACTTCATTCTGTTAATTAAAGTGGAGCCGGCCGGTGGTAAAAAGCTGGCAGACGTCCTTCATTGTTTTCTCAACTTCGGAGGATGACCACACTGTTGCAAGGAGGCAGGCTGGCTCCTCCACAGACCACGACTGTTTTGGTTGCACTTTCACATTTCAAAACATTCTGGATGCGGATCGCACCGTTACTGTTTGCGAAGGGTTATCCCGGGGGTACGGTCGGGCCTCACGGCGGGCGACGAGCAAGGGCTCCGGCGGCGGATTTAAAAATCTTTTGGCGTTCTGGCGCCCAGCGAGAGGAGCTCACACAGGGCTGCTGCAGTCACACAAATTGACATCACCCCCTGACAGTTTCAAGTCATTTCACAACTGCCGTCAGCAGGTGATAAAGATACGCGTGTAGGAGCGTAATAGATCTCATAAGCAACTCACCCTTCACACAAATCCTCAAAAAAACAAGGGCTTCTTCATACTTGCACAATTTCCCTTTTTTCCCCAACTTTTTTTTTGTTTCATCTTTCACTCAAACCTCTTACGTTCCTTCTGTCGATTTATTTATCTATTTATTTATTTTACCCACCAGCACTCGCTTTAAACCTGGTTATGCAACAACCCCTCAACCGTGTGTGTGTGTTTCCCCAGAGAGAGTAGGAAATAACAGATTGTGATGATTTCAATTTGTCTTTAAAAAGTACCTGGAGACCCAAAAGTGAAAGAAAAGAAGCAGGGAAGAAAAGAAACCAGAGTGTAAGTTGGGGGGGGGGGGGGGGGGGGTGGAATTAAAAGAGCTGCTTGAGTGGAAGCTGCGAGAAGGAAAAAATGCTTTGAGGGAAGCGAGCCGCAAATGAGAGAGAAAATGAGAAAGAAATTAAGACTTCTCAGTCGAGGCGGTGGAAATGAGCTACAAATTGCAGTGATGTACGAGCTCGGAGTGGAGAAGGATTCAAAGATATAAAAGGAGAGAGAAAAACTAAATAAATAAGGGATCAACAGAGTTAATCATGTTTACACGTCTGCCGAAGGAAACTAAAAGAAGATGTCACAATAAATTGTAGAAGATAGGATGCGTCACTGTTATTGGAGGAATTTTAAAGTAAACATTTTAAACGATGCGAGTGACTTTTCATCCAGTGGCTTGGACGGAAGATACAGAGAGAAAAGAGTGAGCACCATGAGCCGCGGGGACAAAACTCTTTGAGGTGCCATCAAATCGTATCCGAAAACCAGACGAGGTAATCCACTTAAGTGTGCAGCAAATTCGTGGGAACGTCTGACTTTTACGTTTTGTTTTTACACCAAATGGCAAAATGTTGAAGGAATTCACTGCAATTTGTGTAAATTCAAGGAGCTAAAATGGCCCCCTCCCCCCCCCCGTTTTACATCCAGACAAACGTCAACAAGTCACGCGGGGCCGCCGTCTCAGAGGAGCTGCTCGGCTTCCCTGACTCTAAATGTCACAATTCACACCGATGCACTTCAATGGAAACACCGGCTAATGTGGGCTCAGCTGCCGCCTCGCTCCCGCCTTGCTCCCGCCTCGCTTTTAAATGGACGTGAATGGATGGGACCGTGTGGCTTGTGTGCGGGGCGAGAGAGGAGTGTGTGTGTGTGTGTGTGTGTGTGTGTGTGTGTGTGTGTGTGTGTGTGTGTGTGTGTGTGTGTGTGTGTGTGTGTGTGTGTGTGTGTGTGTGTGTGTGTGTGTGTGTGTGTGTGTGTGTGTGTGTGTGTGTGTGTGTGTGTGTGTGTGTGTGTGCGCGCGCTGGACAATGAGCTCAGTGTTCGAGCTCCGCGGAGCCTGCAGCCGGCCGGCCTGGCCAACCTTACGCCCCGCACGAGACAGCTGTTCCTCTGCCACCGAAATGAGGGGAGGTGGGAGGGGAAGGACATGGTCAAAAGAAAGAGGGTAGGAGAGGAAGAGGTACAGAGCACAAACGGTCATTTCAGACAAGAAAACAATACACAGAGGAAGCCAAAAACAAGCAAGTGGAGCAGGTCGTTCACATGCAGTCGCTCGTCCATATTGATCCCAAAACGTGACTTTGTTTGAGGAGGAACTAGTAGAAATGGACCAATTCAATAACCTGATTAGGCTTATTTTTGAGCAAGGAAATGATTACTTCCAACGCCGCACGTCCAATGTGGACACCGTCTGAGTTAATGTGGGTTGAAGGTGTGATGCAAATGAATTTGACGTTTCTTAGCCAATGGCAGTGCATGTAGGGTAACATGCAAACTTAATCTCCCACTCATATTAACAGTACAGCAATGAGCTTGGTAATGCTGCTGCAGTTGCATGTCCGTAATCTAACCAGCAGAATTGTCTGGAAAGATGGAACGCTTTCAGAAATCTTGCCCGCTTTGGAAGCCTGTGTTGACGTCACGTGGCTTCCCGAGGAAACACAACACTGCTGCCCGCGGCTGAAACGGTTTAATGAAGAGATGCAGAGTCGTGTACATACGTTCAGACAGGCCTGTTCTATTTTGTACGCATACACAGAGGACCGCAGCGCAACTCCTCACAGCTAATCTAACCGAGAGCCAAGCAGAACTCGTCGATCACAACGTTCCCCGAGCGTCTTCATATTCTCTTTGCTGAGCCGTTTGCTCCGCCTGCGTGTTGTACATCACTTCATCCCACTAATAGATTCATTGCAAAGGGGGGGGGGGGGGGAGAAAAAGCTCTTTAAGCTAACTTGCCTTGCCAACCCTGACTTCAGAAAGGCCTTTAGCACCAGTCGCTAATTGAACGAGTTCATTCAGTTTGTACTAAAGATGTATTTGTACCATGATCTCATGACTGACTGCAAATCAAGCCACTTGAGGGTTCGTGACAGCTCATTAAGGCCACAGTAAGAAAAGGAAATAACAAATGGAAAGTGATTTTCTGCTTTAGTTTACATATTACGAGTTCAAGAAAGTCAAAGGAGGAGGAAAAGGGACAATTCTGCAACATGATTTAAAAATAAGACCAAAGTCCACACTTTGGTTTGGTAAAAGTCACAGTTTGACTTAATAGCCAACAAAGTGACTGTATTTATGTCCATCTTTGTTCAAACATGGGATCAAGTTTCATTCATTCATAAAAAAATATCTTACACAAGGATTCCACAATCACTTCCAACTAATATTCAACGCAATTTGTTTTAATTTGAATGAGAATTCTCAAAAAATGTGACTCCACACTCTTTAATATTTGTGTGAATTCTTCTCGTCGTTCTTGTTTGTATTGGAGATTTCAACCGGGGCCGCACCATGTTGTGACGGTTGGCCTTACATTACGTGACCGGATTGAATCTTTCTGTGTGGAGGCTGCGTGTTCACCAGTTTCTCATCACCAAAAATTCCACGACGTCCGACCTTTCGACAGGTCGGACGTCGTGGCGTTTGCCTTTATCAAGTTGATTCATATCAACCAATAAAATCTCAGAATGCTTCCAAACTGATCATCAGATCACAGCTTGTCGTCATTGGTTCGAATTCGGATTGAACCAGAAATGGGGAAAAGTGCTAGTCAGCAGTAATCAGACGTGAAGACGGTAGAGGCTGTCCTTCCTCTGACCCTCTGACATGCACATCGACTGTAAGACGACACCACACCGCTGGATTCTTGCCTCCGATGCGCTCGCGCGACACAAGCGAACGCCTGTCGGCCTCGCTCTCTTCTCGCCCCTTCTATATCCTTCCCCTCAAGGCACCATCCTTCAACAATTTATCCCTCCATCTTCCTCTTCTGCGTCTCTCTGTGGGGAATGGCCCAGTAATGCCAGACTAATAAATCATTCATGCCATAGCCTCGCCACCCCCCCCGCTCCTTTTCTTCCTCCATCCGGCTATCCTCCTCTCCCTCGATGCCGTACTGTAGCGGTGACCGCATCACCACGCCCGCAGAAGGAAAATGGGAGTTAATCAGCTCTTCTTTTTGGCGCCGTCTCCAACACCGGCTTAGATTACTTCCAAAGATGCATCACAAATGGGATGTGGGAGGCGGCGCTGCCCGAGTTATAATACCAGCAGATACGTCAAAGCCCAGACAGGTCATAGCTGCTCCAGACACACGGGGAGAGACAGCAGTGGGAGAGGAGGGGGGAGGAAGAGGAAGAAAGACAAGGAGGGAAGGATGACTGCCAGCAAATTAGCAGGATGTTACACGTAGCTGCACAGTTTCTGACAGTAGGACGTGTTTAATACGTAAATAAGCAGTTGGCGTGTGCGTGTGTACGCATGTAACAACCCCGTAGTGCCCTTTAAAAAAAAAATTAAAAAATGAGCCCGATGCAGTTTATTCATCACATTTTAAATTTAAGAGGCAAATCGGCATTTGGGTTCCCCCTCTTTTTTTTCTTCTTTTTTTTTAAACGATTGAGATTTGCATCATTTCACTTCAATGACACCATGAAGGCCAAGATGACACATGACAGCCTTTTCCCGCTGTTCGGGCCCATTCCTCACATTCAGCAGAAAGTGAATACGCCTGACAAATCATCGTGCTTTCCAAGCGCTCGGGCTGACCTCCACAGAATGCGGCGCTGCCCTCGTCAACACATGTCTAAAAGCGAAGGGTCACCGGCCACCAATGCTCCCAAACACAAGACGAACACGGGCGGCGGCGCCCGCGTGTGCGTGACCTGTTAAATTGCTCCCGGGGAACCTCCGAGGGCCCTTCGGTACTCGCCGCCCAGCCACGCCCACACTTGCCCAAACGCAAGCCTCGCTCTCTTTACATCCCGCGGCGGCAACAATACGTTATTAGTTAATTCAGCGCACGCGAGTCTTTGAGGGAGCGTGAGAAAAGCGCAACGCCAAAATGTTCACTTGTGCACAACCTTTGGACTTCTTCTGCAGATGAACATGCGTTGTCATGAAATCATAGAATCCCTTGATGCAAAATTAAAGTTGCTCTCCCAGCAAGGCTTTTCTCTTATTGGATTTATCCATGGAGAGCTTACCAGGTGATGAGATTAGCTACTCCATATTAATCACATGCGGTAAGAGCTTCCATGCAGCTGATATAGTGCAGCGTGTGTGCTTCCATTGCCAAAATACTGAATGGATTTGGGGTCAGGTCTGTGTTCCGAAGACATTTTACAATAAAAATGTGTTTGTTGTTCATGGCTGTCGAGACATATAGGCAACACACCCGTTCGGTATAGCGGCTATACCTTTTCTCTCCTTTGAAAGTAGAGGTAAGGTATAGGTAGTTCTCTATATATAGGTTTGCAATTGTCATATCTGTTAGTGGCCGTAGAGCTTATTATATAGTAATAACGTGTCTTATTACATTCACATGTAAGTTTGTCCATAACACAACTCAAGCAATGTTTATATTCCTGATATCGCAAATCAATATCAAGTCTAGACCTTTTTTATCTGGAGTATTTTAAAAAGGTTTATTTTGTAGTTCAATTGAAAATAGACGTTTAATCAAACCGATGTTAGCAGTAAACCGTGGTTTAAGGAGAATATTCATGTCCACTCTACCATCAATTCAAACTGGAACATTTTGAATTTTTGAATAATTGTCTCTGCTGTGCAACAACATAAAAATAGCCGTATTTGCAGGTAGGGTTGTGAGGTAGCCGGTTGCTGCGGAGCCACAGGTCGGTTTATACAAAGCACAAAGAAAAACAGAAAACCACATATGTAATAAATAACCACTGCGAGAAGAGCATGATAGCGTAGCATGAAGAAGCACCTATTTATCATCTCAGAGGATAGTATAAATATACTGCTAAAAAAAGGTACACACCTGTGGAAAACGATGCTGCAGAGCAAGGAATGTTTCATTTAGCAAAAAAAAATTACAGAATCCATAGAACGATGATTCGTTTGGTGACGCTCGACCTTGAAAATAGAAGGAGCCACAGACTGTCTCTGGATATAAAGCAGTTAAAAACATCCTGCTTCTTCCCATTACGCCAGACTGACTCCACCATGTCCTGATGGACCCTCTGTGACGGCCACATTATAGCGTCATTTCAAAGGCATCTGCAATCTTGACTTTCTGGAACTAAACTTTCCAGAGGTGAAAACCCATGAAAGTTTCTGTGATGTTTTCTCGTCCCTGTGGTCAAACTGCCGAACATCCCTGCCAGGACATTAAAGCTGCAGGGTACATGGATCGTATATAATCAGATTGAATGCCCGTGCGATTAAGATTGCGGATAAACAGTTGGAACGGATCACATTGGAGGCGTCTGATTGAAATGACGGATCCGAAAGGATCCGATCAGAGTCAAAGTAAATGGCACATGGGTTTGTATACCACTGTGACACATTTCACCATGTGACGCTTCACGCAGTGTTTTAACTGGTGGAAGCAAAGCCACCATCGATACAGGAGACAAAACTGCCACATCAGTTTGTGTTAAAAAAAACCAACATGCGCTCGATTAGTCTACCTGACGAATCAATATTGACGGGCCTTGATGTGTGCATGTAGGAACGGGAAACATCGCTATGCAAAGCATTACGCGATTGACCCACAGAATAAATTGGATGATACTCGAGGTGTTTATAGACCCATTTTCTTGGGCGTTTATGTGAAAGGGACAAACGGATCTCTCGATGGGAATGGAAAGACGTGACCTGTAAACACAGCTATGGTAAAGCTCGCTCTCTGAGAAATTGGCTAAATGTTTGGGCTCGTGTCCTCCAAAGTCGGTCAGACGCCTCCCGACTGTATTACTTGGTAGATAAGTGACACTTAAACCAACACCTGCAGAAGGTTTAACAAAGGGTTGTACAAATAACAGTCTTATCAAGTCAGCGATTACGTGAACTTTCGCTGCACTTTTCCTGAAAGGAATTACAGACGACTTTGAGAGGAGGGGCAGTCCACACACACACACACACACACACACGAACACACAGCAGCACCGTCACGTTAAGAGCATGACGGAGAACTCCACAGTACACTTAACCGATATCACGCAGTGCAGCAGGAAAGGCAGCGGATAAATGACGACCGCGGCTTTAAGGTAAACTGCTGTAATGCTTCGCTCGGCTCCCGCCAGTCACTCGGCCACACGACTCACTGCCACTGCCCGTGTCAACTGTTTCGTATTACCGGCAGTGCCTTGCAAAGTCGTGTCAGTAAGGGAAGCCATGATGAATCATCCGTTTCCCCAAGGTGACACCCGATTAACAAATGTCTGTCCATTACGGCTCATCAAGGGCCTGATCTGACCAATTAACTCCTGCATCTTGTGCATGTCAAACAGCCGCTCACTCCCTGGATGTACGATTGCTGCCGAGATACGTTTCTCAAAGTGCCCATATTGGCTTGAAATCTCAGGTGCTCTGCCTAGAAGCTAAACCACCTGGAGTAAGACAACTCTTCCACACTGAGCTTCATTTATATTTAAAGGAAAGCCATCACTACTAAAACACTTAAATCTTCTTCCCCAAAGTGCCCTCGGATTCACGCTTCTCCCCGGTGGCGGAAAACTGGAAATAAAATACGAGAATAGTTTCCAAGTCATGATTCTTGCAAGTCAAAATGACCACTTTTACACTGCAGTCTTTTTAATGTGGTGTGAAAAGGCTTGAGGCTTTGTCATCCTGTGTAAACGAGACCTAAATGTGAGCATTTTCCTCTGAATTCTATGAAGTTTACACTTTTGCCATCTCTGGCAAAATACATTTTATTTAGAGCAGAATTCTCACATTTTTGTCACAGAAAAAAAAAAAAATCAAACAAGAGGAACATATTGTATATCACCGAAGACATAAAAGTGCATGAATATAGAAGCTTGTAGTTGATCACACTTCACAAATCACAAAAAAAAAACAAGCGAGTCAAACTGAAATGGAACAAACTGTTCAGTTCAATCAAACAGAGAAGGGGCATTGAGTTTAGTTAATTTTAGAGAAACACGTGCTGTGCTGTTCCACTGACCCACTTCTACTACAGAATATCTTGAGATTCCCTATATGACTAAAAAAAAAAGAGTCGGCTTTTAGACTTGTGGGAGGATTTTGTCATATTTAAGTGATGTGGTAGAGACAATGAAGGCTGTCCCACCTTCAAATCAGTAATTCTGTTTTTCCTGAAGGACCCCCCTGCTGGTCCCTGGACCTCCCTTTGGGAACCACGGGGTTTTTACACTATTTGGCAGCTCCTCGTTCAAAGACAGTACAGCGAGGCGCTTGTGCGTTTGCCATAGATAGCATGTTCATTTAATGAGGGAATAATGTCCCCCTGCATGTCCAATGAACTGTGGGCTGGGGGCATGGGCCAGGGGCAGGAGGGAGGTTGATAGCGACACAATGGGAGAGTTAGTGAGTGTGGGAACCGATTCTCGATGGGACAATAGGCACTTCCCAGTGGCTACAGCGTGCCCATTCACCATCAGCTGCAGGGCCGGCGTAGCGCGGCGCTGAATGTGCACCAGCTCAGCACAATGCTGCTTTCTCCCAAACAAGACCAGACTGTTTCCTATCCCAAAGACAACACAGGCCGGCTCCAGCCTATACACAGCCTCATTCTCACATAAGCAGTCTCTTTCTCAGTCACTCCATGGTCTCTCTCGCTTTCTCTGACTGTCACACATACCAAACGGCGGGCAGCAACAAGGCCGGGGATTGTGGAGATTGTGGCGGGGGCTGCCGCGCTGTAACTAGGCCACTCGTTTCTCCCTCCACCCGAGCTGCTGGTCGTCGAGATATTCTGGGCTGGAACGTTATTAGTGTAACCCAGTTTACCCAGTACCAGGTGACTGCTGGGAGAGGCGCTCCCCCCACAGGGACACACTGTCAAGGACGACGTGCGCCAACAGTGGGAACGATTATGGGAGGGGGGAGAGGGGGGGGCAGGAAGAAATGTTCAAGGATCTGATCGGTTATTGGATTTCGCTGCAGATGTGAGCAGCTGGAGTGACTGTGTGTGTGTGTGGAGATGCTGTGCACTGGGCTGACCCAGAGACTCTAACCAGTAGCCAACCTTTCTCCTATGTGTGTGTGCCCTTTGGTTGCTGTGGCAACAGCGCCTGAGAACCAAAAGGCAGGGGGGGGGGGGGGGGGGGGGGAAGAGAGAGAGAGAGAGAGAGAGAGAGAGAGAGAGAGACCCATGATTCTTTTTAAATGTCACCCTTTAGACACATGCATCAGACACACTGCTGAATGACAAACTGCAAACTATACCTGCTTCATATTACCACATCCAGGCTGAAATTCTTCAAACATGCACTACAAAGACGTTCACACAACTTGTAATGAGCATACTGTGATTTACATCAACACAAGAGCCTCATACAACACTGCCATATCACTGGAATGTCAATAAAGGGCAGCAAAGGGTCCAAATTACGTAAAATACATGCAAGTGCTACTCAGGAGTGGCACTGCATATTACACTGCATATTACACACATTACAACAATACAAGTGAAGACCTCTGAGGATATCTGCTGACATAAACCTTTACCAGCATACACAACATATTCCGGCCACCCTATGCACACAATTAGCTTTTGTTCAAATCCTATGTGGAAATGATGAAAACAATTGAGATAATCTCACTTAGTAAAGGTGTCAACGATGGATCACAAGTCATTCCACGTTCTAATATCCCATGGTAGCACCCAATCTGTAATTTAAATAGTTCAGTGTGAATAATTGAGTATTTGAGTTTGTTATGTTCAGATGATAGGGGAAAGAATTAATCTGAACAGTGCTCTATTTAAAATGCATGACAAATCATTATAGCAGCTTGATCAAGCTAACATATAGACTTTGACAGTGACACTGAACCAAATAGAGGAAATATTCATTGTCATCTGTGAATAAGCTCGCTGATGGGAATGCAAAAGCACAGAATCGAGCTGAATACGCAAAATAATGCATTAAAGAAAGGTGGCATCCGTTCATATGTTCCTTAAAGACTTTAAAATACACTTTACCTTAGCAGATGTCTTCACTTATACCACGGATATGAAGGATTTGACTGCAGCTGCCTCATCACGTTCTGGCTAAAGCTAAAGCAGATCAGACGTCAAAACACGTTTCTCCTGCAGCTCCAACACACAATACGGGTTCTTTTGTGGAGGTCGTCGTTTTTTGGGTGGGATGGGTGTTAAACAGAAACTCGGTTTTAATCTAAAAGACCAAAAGGTACACCTTTTCTGACGTCTTATATTTGCTACCCTCGAGAACGTCTGTACACGTCACTTGTAAACTCCAAATTCCATGATATTCTGTTTCTTTAGGGTCAAGTTTGCAATAATAAGCCGAACAAGTGCATGCTTTATCCTGCTAAACTCGAATTCTGTGAGCAAATCGAGTGTCATCCGAGGCATAATGGCTGCCATGTCAAGGACTCGCCGCGGATTCCCTCGTGCTCACGCGGCTCCTACCTGCATGGAATCGGCGCTGATTATCTCTCCACAAAGTCGTTTTCCGATTTCGATAGCCAGTTTGGACTTCCCCGTGCCGGTAGCTCCCAGAATCACCACCAAAGACGGGGCAATCGCTCTGCGAACCGCGGACTGCACGTTAAAGGTGGACGCCGCCATGATGCTGCCTCTTCGGGCGCCCAGCTGACGACGCGCGCATGCGCTGTACACGCCGAGGCAGAGGGGGAGGCGGGCTCAGTTGCCAGGCAACTGGCAGCCGTTCCTGTGGAAACGCTGGTTTCGCAGCATTTCTGTGATTTCTGTCGGACTTTTATGATTCAATTTATTTATTGGAAGTGTTTTTTTCTATTATAGCCTCCCTGGTGTAATCACAGAGGGTTTTTTTTGTGTAGTTTAGTTTGGAAAAAAAATCATTCAGAAGCCACAATGAATTAATCTGACCTCGGGTTTGCATTTCTGAGCCGATTGTTGGTTACATTCACAATGAATAAAAAGGTTTATAGTGCTGTATTATGTATAGTTGGGATCGTTTCTATGGAAACTGTCAGAGCGCTGCAGTATTGAGAAAAGATGCCTGTGGCCACAGTGAAGATGCTCTGATTGGGTTACCTGGGAGACGGATGAAAACAAACAGGCTCCTGGAAGAGGGAGGAGAGATATCCATTCACTTATACAAGTGGTTTTAATAGTGAATAGTGTATTTTACAACTAAATGTGGATTCGGAGTAAGAGACAATCATATTTACATATTCGTAAATGTCATTTTCAATGAGCACACACGACAAAGAGACAATGTCATTTATGATGTCAAACCATGAAATTTATTAATTTTCTGACATACTTTTCTTACATAGAGGCTTATGAGGTACAGAAAAACAAAGTGCTGAGACAAGGCTCCAAATATCACCATAGCTAAACTCCCAAAGTAAGCAATATCCACTGCTACTATGACTGTGCAACAGCAGAGACCAGTGACCAATACACGGAGAAACAGACAGAAATAAACAACATGCAAACCACTAACCACTGTTGTGGGTGCACCCTATTGGGAAGAAATAAAATCAATTGGGTTTACTGGTGGCTTGTGCCAATTTGATATGGATTTCTTCCGAAATTAAGCTTCTGATCCAACTCCCTTATCTCTGAGGTGGCTGCAGAGGGTACGTTGTGTATACAGCATGTTAATATTTTTCAAGCATAGCCTTCGGCCCTATTGCAAGAGCTAGAGGCTACATGGATTTTCCTGAGTGCTGGTAAAGCAGGGCATGCTACTTGTCATGATTTAGTCATTTACAGTACAAGATCCAGGGCTACAGTGTTCTGTCGCATGGCTTATGGAACAAGAGGGAGCACCAGGCTTGCAAAAAAGAGAGAGGAAGAGAGAGAGAGAGGGAAAACATTAACATTGATGTCACTAAAGGCTACACACAGCCACAAGTTTAATCGGTAGATCCTCTTAAGTCCCCACCCCCTCTGCACCACCCACACGAGAGCTAAGAGAGTGCTATGGGAACAGTGATTGGATTGAAGGCAGCAGCATTCAGGTGCTTTCCAATTCAGAGAGTAGAAAAAAAAAAGAAAAAGAAAAAAAAAAGCCACATCTCTCAGTTTCAGCACATAACCACCAGTAAAACCCTGCTCGCTACAATAACAAAAACAGTCATTAGCTCACACTGAAACATGACGGTAGGAAAATATAGTATAAAACTTTTGTCAGTTCTGACTCGTACAAATGAAAGAGACCTCAGAGACAGAAAATGAAACGGTCAAACAAATAGCCTTTGCAAAAAAAACAAACATTGTGACAAAGTGGCTAGTGTGATCAATGTTCAAAGTGTTTTATTTCAACTTTTTTTTTTTTTTTTTTAATAATCATTTTATTAACAAAAATAGAAGCTTTGAGTTATCTTTGAAAAGCCGGCAAGCTTGGCCCTGGTTTAGGACACAGGGCTTAACAAAAACTAGGATGAGTATAGTAGACACCTCTGGTTTTGGTTTGGAAGGGACTGTACAGTAAGGGTACTATATACATAACATCCAACTGGATAGTCTACATACATTGAAAGGCTTCTAAAGGCATTACATCAAAATGCAAAAAAAAACAAAACCAGAAAAAAACAAATATATCGGATAGCAAGATGAAAAAATATACAGTTTGAACTCACTGGGCTTCAACTCCAAGCAAACAATGGCATTTTTGCTGTTGCACAAACACAGATCGAAGCCATTCTTTTAAAACTGAAGCCGACATTCACCTTTTGGCTGATCTCCATGGCACAACAATAAAGGGAGAGATGAATCTTTGTATTTTCGATGGCGTCAAAAAGAGATGTCTGCATGGCATCCAAGCTTTTTATTTTCTCGAAATGCTGCATCAAAAAGCCGTTAAGGGCACCGTGCTGCTGAAACAGTTATGTCGCAAGAAGGAAATACTGGAGTTATGAATGGAACCTGCAGGGATAGAAGTAGAGGCTTAACCTCATCTATTCCAGACATGCAGCATAAAATTGCCTCCTTCCAGTTGTAGCATTACCGCCGCTCGACCCGAGCTCGTATGAGGCTAGAAATGTTCTCAAATGCCGAGGAGGGGAAAAAGAACAAAGCGTAAACTAGGAGAGACGAGATGCAATAGTTATCGGGAAAATGAAACGTAGCAGGAAAAACAGGACTCAACTTGAAACTCAAGTCATGTGACAAGCACTAAAGAGCAGGCCCATTGAAGGGGGGGGGGGGGGGGGGGGTTCGGCCAAGAAGCTTCAGGGAGACATCACAGCTGTGCAAGCACAACAAGCGCCATCACAGCCAATAAGCCTGACCAGCGCAGCAGTTAACAGCACAATTATAGCAGTTTATCAAACGCTGCTGCAGTCTCAGCAGGCTTTCCTATAGCAAGCAACTGCTTGGAATATTTTTCACGAGGGGAAACAAAACACTTGGACAAATCTCTCTTATGCGGCCATGGACATATTAATCTGCCCGTAAAGATGCCTCATTACAAACGGTCCCTAGCTTGCTGTCCTGACGGCTTGTGGCCTTGTCAATCACTCAGAAGCTGATGTGCAAAACAAAACTAAACAAAAAAAAACACCCAAAAAAAAGGAAAAACAAAATCCACCCGCACAATTCCAACGTGAGCATTAGTGTCTTTTGTCCCTCATCAAGTCCCATTCAGTTATGTGAGTGTAGGCGTGAGGTGACAGCTGATCCCGTCGCTCAGGATCGTTTGAGCTGCGCCAGCCTCTGCAGCAGGTGCAGCTGCCTGCTCTTCAGCTGCTTCCTCTCCAGAGCCTTCTGCCTCTCGCTGGCGTGCAGCTGCTGCAGGTACTCCGTGGCTCGCGTGAGGATCGCTACCTTGGGAGTCTTGGGGCAGTCCGCCAACCCCGGGATCTCGTCCCGCAGCGACAGGAACCGCGAGCGCAGGTCGTTGCGCCGCTTCCGCTCGAGGAAGTTGTGCGCCTTGCGCTTGTCCGTGTCCTCGCAGTCGGACGACTGGGGGCTGGAGAGGTGGGAGACGGAGTGGGGCTTCGAGGGCGAGCACTGGAGATGGTGCGAGAAGGACGAGCAGGACGAATGGGGAGACGAAGGCGACGCGGAGGAGGTCGGGGAGGAGGCGCCGAGGTCGGGCGACTCCGATCGGAGCCCCGCCGCGGCCCCGTGGGACTTCCGGCTGTCAAAGTTCAGGGGGGCGTGGCCGGGCCGGGGCTGGTGGTGGTGGTGGTGATGGGAGTTCGCGTGCGGCTGCGACGCCTGACAAGAGGCCTCCTGCCTGACCCTCTTTCGGGGCGGCTCGGCCGCCGTCGGCAGAGTGTCCGGGGAGGGCGCAGCGTAGTTGTGCTGCTGTTGGTGGATGGAAATGTGGAAACGCTTCATGCCAGGGTCCAGGGGGTCGGCTCGCACCGTTATGGTCACCGGCTTGCGGGCGTTGACCAGTCGCCGAGGTTTACGCTGCTGCTTGTGCTCCACCGTCACAACATCAATCTCCTCTTCGTCCTCATCTTTGTCATCTTCATCATCTGATGAAAGAAAGAAAGAAAAAAAAACTGTCAAAACCTTTGCGCAAAGAAGTAACACTCAACTCGGGCTACAAATGACAGTAAAGGTGGGAACAAGGGTTCACACACTGGATCCACTCGTCTGAGCCCTCCTGCCTTTACAAGTCCAATAAATCGCCTCTGTAAAAATGAACTTTTTACAACCTCGAGAAAAACCTGAATGATCTCTTGCACTTTACAGAAAGAAAACTCACTCTCACTCTGAATCATCAGCGCATGAGATCAGCTCCCTGGGTGGAAATTCCCTCTCTTCATTCATGTATACAGAGTGAGGATAAGAGGGAGAGACAGGCTAGGTTAACAAGCTCTCCGGTGCAAATCGACAATCTTCAAACTTGTTAAAACGAGCCTACCAATATTCAAAGCTCTGCACGTTTGACAATTTCCCCTATTTGATTCATTTACTGGGGTATTGAACACGAAAAGAGGCCTCATACGCTCTCTCTTCTCACCCACGACTCCTCTGGGGGATTTCCAATGCTTTTGTAAACTGAAAAGCAGTTAAAATAATTGTGCTTCCACATATTTTGACAGCTTAGAAAACAGTAGCCTTAATAGGAAAATCACAGCGGCAAGGGGGCTGAAAATAGAGCTCCGGGATGAGAGGTGCCAGCACTATTCAACACCTTTTATCTGACAAAAGATGACATCTAATATTACAAGGCACACCAAATTAATTCTGTCAAATGACTATAGAAGCGCTCTGTAATGAGGTCTAAGCATACATGCTCCCTATAATTGGCCATTCTCTTCCCTTTTGAGCACTTTACTATCCCCTGAAACGGTGTGAAATACTCCCTCGAACTGGTGTCAAAGAATTCTGCAGGCCTGGCGACCTCCTAAATGGCTAATCCCGCTCTATTCACAGCCCAGGCTGGCTCGGCCCAAATCCACCCACTGACACAATTGGCGCCGCAGCCTGTTGAGTGGAGGAATGCAGCAACAAGTTCCCTTTGTGACATTCCACACACCATTATGCATGGTCCGAGCTCTGCATCACATGGCAGCCTACATACCGGACCCAATCATACAGGCTCAGGGTGTGGGGAAACGGAAAGAAGTAGGTCTTGGGGAAAATGTAGGCTAGACAAGAATTTTTTTTTTTTTTTTTTATAGGGGGCAATTTTCCCTTCCTTTCTTGTCCTCGCCCCCCCTCTTCCTTTTCTTGTTACATAAACTCCCAACAAGGAGTACCCGTTAATGAATCCATGTCAAATCGGAGCCGTGGAGCTTGGAGAGGATATTGTTATCATAAGTCAGACTGGAGGAGCATGGAGAGGCAGCAGCTGGTCTGCTGGAGCTCTGCCAAGCAGCAGATGTTTCAATGGGCGTGCCACTCAGGGCTGCTTCAAGCATGTGTTGCATGCACCAAGGTAACGCAATGCAGTTATCATGTGTCAAGCCAGACTTTATTGGCATCAAAAGCAAAAAAATAAAATAAAAATATTAACCGAATGAGTGATTAATATACGTATCCAATTTGATCTATAAAGCCTGACAGAACTTATCCATCGAGGGGGAGATGATTGCAACTTAACTACATGGTCAATTGTAAACAAGGCATCCGCCACTGACCTGATGAGTCGCTGTGTGATTCCGATCCAGAGGACACCGCTTTCTTACATCCACCGGACAAGGGGAAAGTGAGCACCGCCGCCGGGTCCACACAGTCCGTGGCCAGGCTGCCCTGCGCCGCCGTGTCTGCCGGTGCGCCCTGCGCCCTCCCCGGGGACGGCACTTTGTTCGTCCCGGGACAGGAGGCGCAGCGCTCCCCGACAACTCTCTCCAGCTGCTGCCCGGCGGAGAAGCCGCTCCACATGCAGTCCTGGATGATTATGGAGCTCAGGTTACCGACGGAGTCGCTGGCCGTGGCCAGCTTGCAGGGTAGGTCCTGCTGCTGCTCCTCCTGCCCCAGGAACTGGGAGACCCACTCCAGCTTGTCCCCCAGGGAGGGAGGCAGCAGCCCGACCCGGCCGGACCCCTCCACCGCCCGGATGGGCGACATGGGCGGGGTCGGCACCAGCTCGAATTTCTTCCATATGTCCTCACTTGGCGCAGTGGACTTGAAGAAATCCTCGTCCGGGTCGTGGTCGTCGTAGAAATAATGTTGGTAGTGGTCGAGGTGGTCCATGTCCCAGTTTTCATAACGAGGCGCGGTGGAGCTGATGCCCGGCATGGGGGCTGCAGGCAGGGGGTGGATCACTCTCTGTTCCCTCTGTCTGCGCGCACACACACACACACAAGCACATCCATGAGTTGAATCAAAAATAATTACACCTCTGCCTGTGGATGTCCTCTGAAGGGATGCTTTTATTTTGTGTCCGTGTATGATGCAGCTTTAATGAACGCAAAGGGTAATTATGGTTAACCATGCAGATTATGTCCTATCATTCATGTAAAAAAAAAAAAAGAAGAAGAAAATAATAATAAAGTACCAGCTGAAGGTGTAACACCTAACAAAACCAATAAGGAGAGCCGTCATTGAGCACCGCAGACTGGGTGGGAGAAAAAAAAACCCAGTTTATTTTATACGTTTAAAGCGCTACAAGGTTCAAAACATCATCTGGAGCTGCTGAGATGTTCACGTTTCGCAACAGTGTTTCATTACATAACACTGTTTTAACAGTATAGTGTGCGAGTGTGTGTTGTGTGGGTGTGTGTGTGTGTGTGGGGGGGGGGGGGGGGGCGTCTTCTCGTGCGTGCTTTGGAGAAAACTGCGATTAAATTCGATTCAAATTGATTGTCTAGTGGGGCAGGTAGCGGTGGATGAGTCAGTTCAGACCGTATGTAAAGTGGCTTTATGTGACTCCTCCTCGACGCAACTTCTCATTACAGCTCAAGAGAAATCAGCCGCGACTCAAACGCGCTTAATTAACGAGCAGGCGCGAGCCGGAGCGCATAAGACGCCTAAAAACTTTACGATCAGATACACACGCACATGAGTGTGTACGTCTAGGTGGTGTTTCAGGATTAAAGAAAGTTAGTTTTGAATTGAGAGGCAATAAAGTGTTATTATAATTATCTTTTTTTGTTTTACCTGGTGTGGAGAGTGAAAAACGTGTCTGCGTCTTCATAGATCCCTCCCGTGCGTAAATGTCCAAAGCAAAAAAAAAAAAAAAAAAGCAGGAGCAGCCACACGGAGTCCTCGGTCAGTGATGTGTGAGTGTGAGCGATCCAAATTATCCTTTTTTTTCTCCTTTTCTTTTTTGACTTTTTTTCCCCCCAGTAAAGGTAAAACGAGTGTATTTAGTCGCAGACGGCTGGACTGGCTTCAGCTGTGGTCACTTTTCTTTGCAGGCTGCTGCACTATATGATCCGGGGGAGGGAGAGCTGGCTGTTATGCATAAAAGGCGGGTCGTAGTAGCGGAGCCACGCCTTGGCGCTTAAAGGTGCAGCACACTCAAAACAAAACAAAACAAACCAAAAAAAAACGCTCCTGCAAGCACACCGGCAGAGGGAAACGTTGCACAAACCGCAGCAGCGGAGACGAGGACATCATGACACTGATTTCATAAGATGACAGCGGGCTGCTTTTGTAATAAATATGTCGGCATGCAAATATGAAGGAACACTTGTGTTTAATCATCACGTTGCATAAAAGAGGTCGAAATAATGAGGGTACCAACCATAAGAAGAAGCACTAAGCAGTTCTTGATGAGTGTTTATATTTATGCGGGTTTTTTGTTTTGTTTACGTTGTTGGTTATCTTTAACAGTATGAAGTATTATCCTCCTTGGAGGGACACAAAACAGTCCCCCTAAGGCAAATAGTAACATATTAACTTGAATTGTCACTATGTTTTCAGTAACTCTGTCCGTTTGATGTTTTTTTATGTGTTTGATTCGTTTGCACCCTGTTTCATAATTGTATCCTGTATCCGTCAGCTCGGTGGTGTAACACTCTCATCTGACAGTGAGAAGTTTGTTTTCATGAGTTTGCATATTCAACCTGTACGTAGGTGTCAGTACTCCAGTTTACCCCCAGAGTCCACATAGATGTGTGTTGTGTGTATGACTGTTGGTCTTTGTGCTTGTCCTGTGATACTAACAACATAAAGCAATCCATAAGCATATTTACCATTCTTTTTTTTAAATAAATATATTCACTCTACGGTTACCTTTCAACTTCCTGTTTTGCAATGATTGGTTGATTGATAAGCAGGTGCATGAGCGTTCTAGTTTCTCTATGTTGGTGGGGGTGTAAATCAAATTTTGGGTATATCAAACAGAATCCACAACAAGTGATGAATTTCAATACTTTTCAGTGGATACTGAGTATGCCCACAATTTCTATTGCTTTTCTATTGCTTTTCATATTAAACCACAAGTTTAATATCTCCAAATGATTATTCCTGCTCAATAATTTATCCTTGTTTGTAACATGTTACATTGCTATTTTTATTTATTCTATTGGTTATCTGGAAAATTGTGCTTTGTACTCATACAGTGGTTAGTAAAATGACTATAATTCAGCACCAATCTTTACCGCAATAACAATTTTCAGGATTTTATTTTTTTTTTAAACTTCTGGGTCAATGTTAGGATAGTGGTATGGTTCTGTCCCGTCAATAAAACTTAACATGTGCACATATGTGAGTGGAGGATGTGTGCCTTCATGTGTGTGAGAGCCAGTCACTTGCTCATGTGTCCAGTTTCATGTGGGCATATGGCTGCAGTGTCTGGTGTCACCCTTGCATCTCCCCTTCTTTGTAATCAATATCAAGCCTATGATGTAAAGCCCTCCCTCCAAGAGACAATATGGAGCAATGGTCTGTCTGTGTTGTGTGTGTGTGTGTGTGTGTGTGTGTGTGTGTGTGTGTGTGTGTGTGTGTGTGTGTGTGTGTGTGTGTGTGTGTGTGTGTGTGTGTGTGTGTGTGTGTGTGTGTGTGTGTGTGTGTCCTCGACAGCTGCACACACGACTGCTGACACTTGTTTTTCTTGCCATTCGAAACCAGCCCACTGGTGCCTTTTCTGGAGTTATGAAACTGCGCCACACAAGCTCTGGCACATTCGCTCTTAAAAGATGACGGTTGGGAAACATCCTCCCAGTGACGGCGCCCGTGAAGTTCCCCGCCTCTGGATTTCGTGGCGGCAGAGCAGACAGCGTGAAATCCTCGTCTGTCCACTTCATCTTCCCATCAAACTCAGACTCCCCCCCCCCCCCCTCCACCCCCCCTCCTTTTTTTCTCTCCCAGACCCCATCTTCTGTCACTCATCCTCTATTCTTTCCTTCTCAGTTTCACTCCAGCCTACTTTTCCTCCTCACTCCTCCCTCCAGACCCCCTCTTGAGCTTTTATCCTCAGTCACCCCCCCCGATCAAAAAGATCTTGACCCTACATGAAGCCGGGAGACTTTGGAGGGTTATATCCTCCGTTTCCCAGGAGAGACCTACAAAGACACAGAACTGAGAGACTGGAGAAACAGAATCTTTCAGTCATCCCTCTCTGTACCACTTTCTCTCTCGCAGCTCGCCCTCGTCCCGATCTCACTTTCTCTTGCCTCTTTCATCTTGTTCCTCCCTGTCCCCCGCCTTGTTTCATAATTTGAAGTGCTTAATCTGCCTCCCCTCTTTGAATTAATCATCAAACGTGTATAAGTAAAAGAGCCATCTCCAGAAAATGTACAAAGCAAAGTCGTTTTCAGAGAAAATCAGCGAGTTTAAGGAGTCCCTACTGGACCTAATCATTTGCATCTACCAAAATTGCACAAACATTTAATTGATGGGTAAATATAAAATGCAGTTACCAACAGACAAGTGAGGTTTGAGGGTGAAAATGGTTAATTTACAGTAATTCTCCGATGGATTTTTGAACCTTGTTTGCATGAAAATGGGAGGAGTAACTTGTGATATGCTCTGAGGCTCTGACCTCCCCCCCTCCCCCATTTCTTTTTCTATTAAAAACCACCCACAGAGAAATGGCACAGTGTCATAGGATTACTCAAGTGTTATCACTCACAAGGCCCCAATTAAGTGCTATCTTCTCCCAGAATAGAAAAGCTGATGATGTTGATATGCACTTTACATATTTAATACATACCGCATGTACCACAGTACCGCGGCTCCATAGCTTGAAGCTGAGTCTAACAGAAGCCTTGTTATGCATGGAAACTGGAAAGAAGGGAAGCTTGCCCGGGATTTGTTTGGTAAAAAAAACCCCGAAAAAACATATTAGAGTTTGGAGGGTGGATGTGTCAGGGTGGATGGAAGGGTGAGAAAGACTCTCAATTGTTTTACACTGATTTAATTTAATGATCCCCCTCCAACATCTTTGACATTCTAACCTTAAAGACTGCCCTCTGCCCAAACACATCCCAACTACACTATTTGTGTGTAAAGCCAAGAAAATAGAGTTTAAATATAGAGCCCGTGCTATATTTCCTGCATCAGTATAAGGGCACAATTTGTGGAAACATTCCTGTGGGTTACATTACAGAGAAGAGACAAATGAAGAAATAGCTGGTAGGAGGCTTGAAGGCAAAACAAATATATAAAATAAAAAACAAAGTTCCAGTTCTTTGCATTCACAGCGAAACAAATCATCATCTGTAAAGTAAATGTATTTATTCACAGTCACACACACTGGCACCTAAGGTCAATTAGGATCCATTAATTCAGCCAGTCAACCTCGAACACATGCTTCTGAGAGGGAAACCTGAGAAAACTCACACAAACTGATATAAAGCCTTGAAGCCAGACTCAAACCAGAGATTTTCACACTGTGAGGCTGCGGTGCTAACCCACTGCACCACACCCTTTCTTTCACAGAAGGATTTTCCCCCGTTCAAGATGAGTCAGGCAGCCCTGTGCACGGCTGTTGAGAGCAATAAAAATAAAAACAATATTGATAATGGCTTCCAAATGTTAGGCTTCCGGTGTCTGTTTAAAATTTGTATACAATATTCTGGTCTGAGATTTGCTGGTCGTATACAAGAAAGCACATTTAAAGCTTTCATATGCTGTTTATTCTTATTTCACGTTAGTCCATGTAATGCATCAAAGTTAGAGGTCCTTCAAATGAAAACACATCTGAAGTAAAAGAGACACCTCCACTGCTACTTCTGTATTTCCCAATTAGCTTTACATTTAATAAATTATGCAGAAAGTATGAGTAATATTTCAAAGTAATTTTGTTGTTTTTAATGATTAGATTAGATTGGATTAAATAAAGCTTTATTTATCCCTGCGGGGCCCTCGCAGCCGCTGCAGTGAATATGAGTTTATATTACACAATACAGTGGCTTATAAAGTGATCACACTTAAAATGCAAAAAGAAAATAATAAGAGAGTTGTTGAACTTGAATAAACTTTTGGATATACTGCCTGGACTGATCAGACATTCACATTTGCATTAGCCATGTCAGCTCATAACCAATCAGTTTGAAGAAAAGAGTCTTAAAGGGCTCTTTTTGCTGAATGTGATGATTGAAGGATAGTCTGACAGGAATTTCAGTATTCACTTAACCGGTAGTTGTTTGTGTGTGTGTGCATGTGTGTAAAGAGTGTCTGTTGTATGTGTAACACCAGACGGCGGGGCTGAGAACAGACGCAGCTGGACAGATGAATGACTGAAGGTGGAGAGAGGCGATGACAAGACAAGCATCGGCCATCCCACCTTCTCCTGCCTCTGACCCATTTCCTCATTCCTCCAGCCACCCCAGGCTCCCCGGCCTTCCAGACTGATCAATGCACACACATCAGAGTGTGTGAGTGTGCGTCTGTGTGAGTGTGAGTGTGTGTGTGTGTGTGTGTGTGTGTGTGTGTGTGTGTGTGTGTGTGTGTGTGTGTGTGTGTGTGTGTGTGTGTGTGTGTGTGCGTGTGTGTGGCGTCTGGGTGGCCACAGGTTTGCAGTATGTAATCTGGGAGACTGTAGAGAAGAAGCGACAGCTGCTCCCCACTGGATGGTGATGACCTCCTGCCGACACACACACACACACACACACACACACACACACACACACACACACACACACACACACACACACACACACGGTAAGTAAGAAGATTGCCTTTCAGTCCAGATGCTCATTACATCAAGCTATTGCACACACACACACACGCACGCACGCACGCACACACGCACGCCTGCATTTTTTTTGACGCAGGCATTTTTATAATTCCTTTTTAATATCAACACACACAATAAAACAGTTACGATTCACTTCCATTGATCTTGATGTGTTGTCCAGTACTGTTGTACAGTCAGCATCTCGTCAGCCTCAGGCCAATAAAATAAAAAAATAAAAAAGTCAGTTTGAATAGTAAACATAGCAGAGGAAGGAGCTCTTGGTAATTGCTGAGTAAAACCACATTGCCAAAACTCTGAGAGAAATCTAAATACAAAAACTGGGCACTGCAGTGATTCACTATTGCTAAAGAATGCACACACACACACACACACAC
The DNA here is from genome assembly GCF_963422515.1 of Blennius ocellaris. Taxonomy (NCBI): domain Eukaryota; kingdom Metazoa; phylum Chordata; class Actinopteri; order Blenniiformes; family Blenniidae; genus Blennius; species Blennius ocellaris. Next base: position 8,185,453 of record NC_137669.1, read on the forward strand.
ACACACACACACACACACACACACACACACACACACACACACACACACACACACACACACACACACACACACACACACACACACACACACACACACACACAAATAAAAAGTAGTTGAGTTCTAAAAGCAGAATGTCGATTTTCATACTCTGTGTTTTCCTCTAAATGATGGAATCCAACCAGGGATAATTTCGCCCAGATAAGAGATGATATATTTTTGTCTCAGTTTTGTTAGGTTTTTTTTTTAAATTTTGATTGGTTGTGGTGGCTCAAGATGGATAATCCAATAAACTGCCTCATAAACAAATCTCTGCTCTGAACGGTTTAGTGGTTTGGACCCTTAATTGTGTAACACCAAAAAAGCGATGAGAACTTATTTTATGCAGAGATTGCATGTGCCAGTGATTGATTCTGAATGAATATGTAAGCGTGTGCCTGTTTTTTTGTTGTGCTAACAAGTGTGCAAAGCCTTTTGCAATGTTAGTTTTATTCACCCAATCCGTCTATCATACCAGATGATAGACGGATTAAATCAACATCTGAGTTCACAAACTTCAAAATGTGACGATAACTGTTTTATGCCTGCTTCTGGGGGATGTATGTTTGCTGAACAAGAATCATTTGGAACCGTGGATGGACTGTGCCACGTGACCTCAAGACCTCAAGACCAAGCACCGTGCACACGTCTGCCTTTTTAGACGTTTCAATCAGCCGTGTTCAATGTGAATAACGTCGCTCACTGAAGAGCAGCACGGACCGTACACGCTGGAAATATTAAGCGGCCACCTTGGAAATGAAAGCAAAGCAGCTGTATTGCATGCGTCGTGCGCACTCTTTTTCCATTTGAGTCATAATTTCTCATTGACCACAGTCGGGCTGGTCGGGGCCGAGGCGTGCATGTAGCCTGCAGGCTGTACAATGCCAGGGTCCGTGGCCAAGGCTTGCCGCTCTGATTTTAATGGATTTTTGTTCTCTTCTTTATTGGCCTTAATGACTTTTTGCACTCTTGCCTCCCAGAAAGAAAATCCACTGTTCCATAATTTCCTCTGGGTAAAGACATGCATATTATGTGGATGGGTGTCTTTAAATCGACATATGAATGAGAGTGTGTGTGTGACTGCCTGTCACCTATTATATGGTTTGAATATTGACTTGCTTTTTGATAGACTAGTGAATATGAGATATAAAGGATCTTCATTCTGAAATGTGGAGTTTCAGTTGCACTCAGTCGGAGTGTCCAACTCAATAAAAATCACGGCTCAGGAGGTTTGCTCTTTCACCTGTTACTTTCATTCCCTCCTCTTCATTGTGAAACCTCTCATGTTATATTCATTTAGGACTTGTCGTCGAGCTTCCAGGGGATTTGGTATGCAGATTGGCTTTCAAGTAATGGGAGAAAGCGGTCGGGTGTTCCAGGCAACCGTCCGTTTTGATTTCCTCTCACAAGAAAACTGATGTACATTTTTGACGACGAGTTCACGGGTCTGTCATGTTTCCTTAACAATACAACCACGTCTATGCGAATAAAAAACACAAAGCAAACAGCTGTGTGCAATCAAATGAGGAATTGATTTTAATCAAAGAGCTGCACAGCCAATGATCAGCAGTTACACAAATGCCGTCAAGGTGGCAGGAAATCTATCCAGCCTTATGAGACTACAGCTGGATGCTTTCACACGTAACAAACACACACACCGCGGCACTCTGCAGACAGGTAAATCAACTCCCCACCTTGTGTTTGTTTATGTGTGTGTCTGCAATGAGGACACGGACACGGCTCATCCCAAATTACACATGCCCATCAGTGCAGACTGACAAGCAGTTGTTACTCAGCTGCTCCTCTTCTTTCTTCACTGACTTTTATTGCATTCTTGGTAGAAATCAATTCTGGAGGAACAGGCTGTCAGCACAGACTGTACCCTAGAGACACACACACACACAGAGAGAGAGAGAGAGGTATATGGAGAGAGAGAGAGAGAGAGAGAGAGAGAGAGAGAGAGAGAGAGAGAGAGAGAGATTGTAAGTCTGAAAAAAGAGAGGGGTGCTTGTGCGTCGGAAAGAAGGGAATAACAACTGTCTGCAGGAGATGGGGAAACAAAGAAGGAGGAATTTAGGAAGGAAGATGCTGCAAAAATAATGAATTTGAAGAGCGTGGGGAAAATGTAGACACAAGAGGAGGAACGGGAGGGCTGAGGCAGAAGCAGTGACGGGAAAATGAAAAAAGAAATACGAGATGAAAGCAGGATGGAGATTTTGTGGAGGGTGAGGAGAGAGCAGTTCACAGGAACAGACTTGAGGAAAACGATGCAATTACATAACCGATATTTGGCAGGGCAGCGTTTCTGAGCATTCTTGGAACGTTGATCACACACACACACACACACACACACACACACACACACACACACACACACACACACACACACACACACACACACACACACACACACACACACACACACACACACACGCACACACACACACACACACACACACACACACACACACACACACACACACACACACACACACACACACACGGCCTGACGGATGCGTATAGGCAAACCCTCATGTCAACATGACTGCAGAAGATCCTGCATATATGCATACAAACCAAAGTAAACAAATGCAAGCAAACAGTTGTCGGCGAGCGCTTCCTCTGATAAATCACCTCCTGTTTCAAATTACATAACTGATGTCTGGAAAATTATCAGTGTGTGCATTCTCTCTCTCTCTCTCTCTCTCTCTCTCTCTCGCTCTCTCTCTCTGATTGTTTTCAGTGTGTCAAACTTCTGCTCTGTTGACTGTCACTGTTCTGAATTATTGTGCTGAGCTGGGAGAGAAGGGTCTGATATTTGTCATGACACCTCAAATCATTTCTCATGATTGTAATAGTTACCAGTTTGGGATCATTTGGCCTCAATGGCTGTCAAGGTTTCTGAATAGCATAATAAAAGGATAGCTTGTGACGTTTATGGTTGTATTAGTCAGTAGCTACTATGTCTTCTAACTGTGACCGTGAATCCAACACATTCTGCTCGGTTTTCAATCATTTGAGGAAACGTATTGATCTTGTGACGACGTGATTACCTGTCACCGTCTCTCTCGCAGAGCTGACAGTCCCATATTGCAATCAGCCGAGTTACAACAAATGAAAAGTAACTCACATTACATGAACCACACGTGCAGATTTATGTTCATGTGACTGTATACGTTGTATAAACGGGAGGTTTCCCTGCACTTATAGAGGAGAAGCAGCAACACAACTGAGATAAACTATACAAACGTGCAGACGGCAGCAGATTTTAATGAAACCACAGAGTCATGTTTCACGGACTGCGTTTGTTCAGGATGAATGATGTGTCCACCTCCGGTAAACAGGAGTTCAGTGAAACAGTAACAGTGTTGCATCGCACTGCAGAAGACAATATATATAATGTTGTATAGTTCCTAATGAGTGTTGCTGTCTGCAGGGATTGTTTCTTTTGTGAGTAGCTGAAACGAAAAAAATAAAAACTACTATTAAAGTATTATTAAAGTTCTATTCTGTTCTGCTCTATAGAATCAGTTAACCCCTATTGAGCGGAACAATGAACCACCATCTCCCTGACACTTCAGTAATCACAACTGCCTCATCAAATATATAATAGTAATCATCCATAAGTGTCCGTTGGTAATCATGTTCCAAATAGCACCTTTCATATTCTATAAGCAGTATAGACATTATACCAGTACACAGTGTTTTTCTGTCCCAGTGGATCTTTTGAAGATGTTGCAGTCCTTCACTGTCCAGATCACACACTGTTCGGTAAAGAGACATCTAGTGGTGAGACCTAAGAGTTTCCTGATCACTGCACTTTGCTGCATTGGCCTTGAGGCTGTAAGGGAAAAAAAAAAGCAGAGCTGAGAGCCATTCTGTTTAGTCTGTACTTTAATTTGTTCTCCTCCTCCCCTCTATGTATTGTCGTGTACTCTTTCCATGAGTGTGAATTGAATATTTCTCTGTACTGTAGATGTACTGATTTATCTGAGAAGTCACAGAGAAATGGAAAAATCCCGAATCTGTACTGACAAAAAAAACAAAGCACGAGCACCTCACTCGACCTGTGAAAACACTGAAGATGTGACCTTCGAGGAGCTGATAGGAAAGGTCTGTGTGGCGGGTGTTTGTACAGACGGCCGTGTCCCGGCACTCCGATGCAGAGTCGAAATCACAGCCAACACAAAAGAATTATCTGTGCAATAACAAACGCTGTAAAGTGAGATATATTCAAATCAGGTTGGAATGACTTATTCATGCCTTTAACTCAACGTGTGTTTGTTTATTTGTTGCTGTACTAAAGGCTTTATGCGAAGCTATTCGGAAAAACCCCCACAAATACCAGCAGATTTTTTATTCAGAACATTTCAAAGCAGATTTGTTGCTTCTCTTTCCAGCATCAAGACAGATTTATTAAAACTAGACAGACGGAATAATAACACGGAGAAACAATAATCCTTTTGTCTTTTCAACTGTGAATTTAAACAATGAGAGAAGTAAGAACTAAACAGACAAGAAAGGTTTGTATTGAATGTGATTTCCACTCACCTGAAAGTTTGAGCATTTGTTCTGTATTCTTGCACCAGTGTCCTGATATATGGGACACTTGTGGGGTTTCAAATACTCATTGATTCCAGGGGGTACAAGGAATTTTTACTGACACTCAGGCAGTGAAGTAGGAATCAGATTCAGGGAAACAGAAAATCATGATTACCGCTTCCTAGAAAAAAAAAAAAAAAAAAAGGTTGTTGCTATGAGAACCGAAACAGTACAGATGTCCTTGAAAAAGGACACTTTTCTTCATATTTTCAATGTTTGTTTGCCGTCTTTTTAACTTTAACTTGAACACAGAAGTTCTGTCAGCACTTTTATGTTACAGAAGCATCTGTAATGTTACTTCCCTTTACCGACTTGATGATAGCAATATGAATGATTATTAATTTGCATTATTTGATGATTTCACCACCCCCCCCCCCCCCTAGTTTATCACCAAAATACGCTATATAAAGTCACCGTTCACTTTCCAGCTCAGCAGCACTCACAGGTGTTTGTAAGTAAAAATCAGTTTCCTTGGTTTTTGTTTTTTTTGTTTTTTAATTTTGTATGATAGAAATGTAAGCACGTCTCTTCCAGTTGACAGAAGGTGTTTGGAAGTTAATAAGTAAGAGTAATTAGTAACTAAAGCAGCAGATGGTGAACAGATTGTTGATACAAGATACAGACCTTTTTGAGTGTGCGATCAGAAAAAGTCACACAAAATTGTCGTCTTGGCCAACGTTAGACCCTTTTTACATTTTCAAGTGAAAACAGAAATCTTTTATTACGTTTTGGGTTATCTGTTTCCACGACAACAGTGCTCCGAGCCACTGAAAAAGCGACTTTTCAAAAATGGCTCCCAAGGTGGAAGTTTTCGAAAACACTTCGACTCCGTGTCCATGGAAACAGAAGAAGATGAAATGGTTGTGGAGCGCTGCTACTGCCCAGTAACATCATTGCCATGGTAAATTGTTCTTGTGTACATGTCCAAGTAGATGGACAATAACAACAGTGACCAATCCAGAGTGGCATGACTGTGTGCGCTTGCCGTTGTTAATGCTCATAGGATATTGCTCTCTGAGCATGTGTGTGGCTTCATAATAATAATTTAAAAAAAATCAAGAGCACCAACTTACTACATTGTTTTCTGACATTTCTGTGCAGAGAAGGTTCCAGTATGAAACACAAGATGACAAAGATGTGCTTTGTGTCACGATAAGAAACATTTTCTCGAATCAATATCAGACTGAATGACTTTAAGATGTTGAAGTGATCTATAGACAACGGGAACCTTTGTTGAAGGTGTACCAGCTGGATGGATTTACAGTATCTAAAGGCCTGCAGCTGTCATACCTGTGTCTTATTTCATCATTTTAAGAGAGCTAAATGTGCTCACTTGCTTACTGGTCAACTGGCCCTGAGCTGGTCTTGGTGTCTGGACACACGGCACAGCACGGAGGCTTATCCTTTTAAATAACCGACAAACTCATCACACGCACGCAAAATATCTGTGTTTCTGAGAAAGTTCAGACGGACTGAACACCATTTGTGTAACAATCGGCCACAATATTGAGACTTTGTTATTTCGATGAGACATGCCGTTATACAATAAGGATAATGATAAAGTTAGAACTGTGCAGCTTTAAAAAAAGAAAAAAAAGAAAAAGAGATTAAAAACAAAGTGTAGCGAGATGAAATGTGAAAGGCTTCGTCTGTTCTCTCCTCCACTGGCTGTTGTCAGAGATGTTCAAACTATAAACAGAGATGCCTTCTCAACAGAGCAGGATGAGTGGAGATGAAAGCAACCCGGAGAAACCTCCTCGCCTCATAATTATTCATAATTAAGATTAATTGCCTTTTGGAGAGTGGGGGTAATTCCTATTGGCCCTGTGGGTGTGATTTCCCACACAAGCATGATTAGAAACAAAACAAGGCTGTCGACATCGATCTCCTCAGTAGTTAGCGTTGTCTCTTTGTCGTTTATTTCTCTGAAGTAGTTCATTAATCTCAATCCTGCTTAAAGGCTCTATAACATCATTCCTATAGAACCACGTGCTGGAAGCGGATTTGATTCATGTAATGAAAGATCTGTACAAATATTCTCCTTGAGGCTGATGTGATGAACAGTTTACTGTACATCATGAATTGTTCATCCACACACTGTTGGTGGAAGGTGCCGAGCCTAAGGTCCCATTTCCACGACAAGAAATACGAGTGTATCCACAAAACTTTCTTCACTTGGTGTGTTGGTTGACGTGACACCGGTGGGTGGATCTGCTGTATCCGCAAAGTTTTTTCAATGTAGCTGAACCACTTTTTAATTCATTCATTTTTTTTACAGATTAGGTTACGAAAATGTTACTAATCTACACTCACATCGTATTTTTTTAATCTCATTCTTCACTTGGTTCTCTTTCCATCTCCATGCACTACTGTGATGGACTTCATACACTACCATCATTTCGCCAAGTCACAGATTCACATGAACATGAGCTGTATACGTTGTCATGTTTTATAAATTAAGTGAATTAATTAGATCCCATGTCACCGCCCCTCAAAGAGCATATAAGGCTCTTTTCCCTCCTCTAAATGTGGCAGCCTCACTGCTCATATAATAATTGAACATTCAAGGACGACCCAGAAGAACTGTGGGCGTTCCTCCTCATTGTCACTCCTTTTAAGATTTCTTCCGAATGACACATTAAGTGTCGGGTGCCCACACACCATCCACTGTTTGGACTCGTTGGGGTGTTTGGGTTCTCACCTCGCCACAAAGAGCGGCCGCCCGCCCTTCACCCCCCTCGTAAACTCTTCAACTCCTCCTCCGAGAGCCACGGAACACCCGGCAATTGTCTCATGCCATCCCTCGCTGAGGAAGACACAATGGTTAATGTTAAACAATACCTCCTCCAGCTCCCCGGTAAGTGCAGTGAGGCAGCCAACGTGTGTGTGTGTGTGTGTGTGTGTGTGTGTGTGTGTGTGTGTGTGTGTGTGTGTGTGTGTGTGTGTGTGTGTGTGTGTGTGTGTGTGTGTGTGTGTGTGTGTGAAAATGTTTGTAATCTTTGTTGTTAAATGCCTGTGTGGAGCATATGGCCTTCTGACACCGCGGCAAGAAGGTCAGCGACCAAAAGAATTTCAGTCATTCTGGGACTTTTCCAATCTCCCTTTCTCTTGTACAAATTGCCGTGAAGCTCTCATGCTTTGAAAGTGAGAACACACACACAGACACAAGTGGGCAATTTCCCACACGCACAAATTGTTGGATACAGGTGATCCGTGTTAGTGACATTTTCTACGTTTCTTGAAATAAGTTTAAATATTGGACCTAAGTATTGTAGTTTGGTTGCACTGTGGAGCATTGTGTAGTGGTTTTTACATCTTTTCTACTTCTTCTTGTGCAAAGACAAGCCTGCATCATTTCTGATTCAGTTTCAGCAGCATGAATTAAAGAGCGCAACATTAAAAAAAAAAAAAAAAAGTCCCTCTTCACACTACCCATGGGGAGATTTTATCATTGGATTGAGGTTCAGTATGAAGTCTTCTTGTAGTTATGTTTGGAAACTCCGCCAAACCGAGTCCCTTCATCCCGCCATGCTCCTGCGTTTTCCTCACTGACTCTACGATCCTTGTAATGCTGGTCAGGTACCTCAGTCTGGATTTCCAGGTTGTTGTTTTTTTTCTTTTTTTTGCAGAGAACGGGCTGCATCTGGAAACAACGCTGATGAAAATGGTGAGAGTGAGGCAGAACAATAAAGCTGCAGGCCTGAAGATCAACACAAAGAGATGAAGGATGAGTAAAGCTGAAACACCCCAGAGACGCAGCGCAGAACTGGAGTGATAATCCCATATGGGATGGCGGGTGGAGGTGTGGGGGGGGGTGTATGAATAACACATTTTAAATTCTTTAACCTTTTATCTGGCGATTGAATACATTTGGTAACTTCCACATTTCCTCATTCCCCCGAAACTTCATGTTTGTGACGGAACACATGAAGAAACAGTTGTGCTACAGCTGCATTGTGTGTGTTGGAGTCACACATGAAAGAGCAGGACCAGACCTAGAAGAGGTTTTTATGTGGAATCATTTGATTCATACAAACATTTTTACACTGGCCAAATCACCTTATCATCCAGAAATGACATATTTACTGTTGTTAATATGTTTAAACGCTCAATAATTAGTCAAATCATGCGACGATAACCCCTCGACTGGTTAAACCAGGAACGATCCTGCACAGGCGATGTGTTAGTCGAACAATTCACCAAAACAACCTTTACTCAAGGATGTGATGTGTTATCAATATTTGACGTTCTCAAACTGATGAGGAGAATAATTGCTTATTTTGTACTTTCTGCACTTTACCGATGACTTGTAGTGCCGGAACACGAAGCAGGGTCATGTTCTGAGGGAATGTATTGAGCTGTGAATGTTGTGCACCATTACACACGCACACGCACACGCACACACACACACACACACACACACACACACACACACACACACACACACACACACACACACACACACACACACACACACACACACACACACACACACAGATGTGCCAGATGTAATCAATGGGGAGCATCTTGTTACATCTGAGGAGGGTGGGACTCAACAATACACACAAGCACTATTGTGATGTTGGTGTGTATGGGGGAAGGGAGGAGCAATAAAGGTGTAGTGGTGAATGTGTGTGTGTGTGTGTGTGTGTGTGTGTGTGGGGGGGGGGGGGGTGTTAAAGAAATGTCATTGTTTCTTTAATCACAGCCTATTTTCCCAATACAAAGGGAGTGAAGAGATGGAAAAGTGGCACTAAAAGAAGACAGCAGGAGATGGGAGAAGTATGGAAACAGTGCAGGCAGGGGTCCAATGTGGTGGAGGTGCCGGGGTGGGGGGAGGAGATGAGGCCATCTGACCCCAGGGAGAGGCTCTGGTGGTGGGCTGCGGCCTCTCAGGTGGCTGCCTCGTGCCTCGGGGCTTTGGGCGGGATTCCATGTGTCAGTCCTGGCTTGTGACAGATGTCTTCTCTTCGAATGAACCCCCAGGAAAAAAAAAAAAAAAATAGCAGTGAATCAGCATTTGATCATGTAAGAGTGGAAGATGGGGGCTTAAGATAAGGTTGATGGAGAGATTGTGAAAAGTAGTGACGCCTGGATTGTGTTCTGTGTCTGCATTACGTCGAACATTATATATCTCTGCCACCATTGATGAACCCCCCCCCCCACCCTCTCCCTCTCCCCTCCAGGCCCCCCAACTCCTTACAGCAGCAGCCATGATGAGAAGGTGTTACTGACATGAATAAATGGTGACGATCTCCTCACTCCTAGAAATAAATCCATCTGTACGCACAGCTGTTGTTATACCGTTCTTCTCCCCACACGCCGGTGCAGGAAGATTGGGGAGGCGTCTGTGCACTTTTTCTATGTTGTGTGCACGAGAACCCCGTTTGCGGACAATATGTGAGCGCAAAGTGTGCGCTGGCGGTGGTTAAGCTCTGAATCTGGCCGCGGTTGATGAAGCGTCCCTCTGGGAAGCTGATGCTCACATTGAGCCTGTCAATCACCAAGATTGATCAGTCTGCTGCCCCTCCCTTCCTCATTCCAATCCGATCCCACTCGCCCTCTCCTCCCACTACCCCCCCACACCACGCCACCACCACCACCCCCTCCCCCAGTGATTAATCACTCAGTCAGAGTCAGTGGGACAGGTAGCAGTGACATCATCCAATACTTCACCCCCCCACCCCCTTCACCGGCCTGCTTAAAGGGACACACTGAGGGTCGGTGGTCAGCTAATTCATGGAAAGAGATCACTGGGAAATGATCCACTGCGTCTGCTGCAGTCCCCGAGGTAATCAGGTCTGCCAGGGAGTGAAACATAAATCATTATTTCCTTTAGCAAGAAGAGGATTTCATATCACATTTACACACCGTCCTATCCGAAATATCAACAAAACCGTGGAAAAGTTCTTTAAATCCGAGGTCGAATCCTCATAAGGGTTACAGATGTTGTATTTTGTCTTTCCAAACATTTCATTCCGTCTGCCATAAATTCAGTTTGGATCACGTTTATTTTAATAAGATAACAAACAGTTTTATCACCCAAATTTGTCTCTGTTAACTTCTCCGTGAGGCCCGATGCGATTCAACACAATAAAACTAAACATGAATGACGTTGATGGAAATTAGCCAGACCATGAAAAGTAGTAGTTTTATATATATTATAGTTCATCATTACCAGAAAATATTCTCAGAAATTGACATGGTCTGCTTAAATTTTATTTTGTCGTTTTTTTTTGTCATTTCTTTTTTCTTTTATTTTAATGAGATTCCTAATACTTTTTCTTGCAGCTTGAAGTAATGCATACCACTAAAAAAAAAAAAAAAAAAAAGAAGCTTGAATTCATTTGTACGGTATTCAAATTCTCGGCAGCACACCTGATTCCCATCAGGGGCTTAATCACTTCCCTGTCCAGGAGCTGCCCAGAGACACAGGGGTGACAGGCGGGAGACACAGGGCTGCAACGTCTGTGTGCCTTAGTTTTAGTTTGATTTAATTCACTAAAAGACAAGAACAGTGGCTTTGCACCCATCTGCCTCCGTGCCTGTCGGTGAACCATACCAACCATCTTGTTGAATCTACCAGTTGTTTGAGGAATTTCTTTTTAAGGGAGCCTCTAGCGTATAATGAGTTTCGATGTGGTGAATAATGAAGTAACGTCCTAATTTAGCAGTCAGATAGTAACTGTGTTGTGAGGTCAGTTACTGAAGTTTGAGGGTGGTTGTTGCTCATAACGTCCGTCACTCTTGGCTCACCGAGGTAACTATTATTAAAAGCTGCCGCCAGTTGAGGAGCAGATCCATTACTATTTCACAGAACTCCTGTTTATTAGAGGAGCCGACTTATTAACCCGGAACTCCCTCATCTAAACTGTGTGGTAGCTGGAATACATTGGCAGTGTTATTGAAATATATTAGCTTAACTTTTCTCAGAGCTGTTGGCATGTTTGTTATATGTTACATTATTGTGCAAATTATTCAGTCATTTATTGTGTTATGTTGACACACACACACACACACACACACACACACACACACACACACACACACACACACACACACACACACACACACACACACCTAGAGATTAACACAGCATCTGGGTTGAATATATTTCACCTTGTTTCAGCTCTTGAATATTGATCTCTGCATAATATTAATAATACACGTGGTGGTGTAGCGTGATACAAATGATAACAAGTACAGTGCAAATGAGAGCAACATCTCACATCATGTGATCCCTGTGATAAGCAGTGCGTGACGTGAAGTTACAGTTTGAAGTGAGGTTACATGTGAGGTTTAAAGACGGACCATGAGGTAGAGGATGTTTTTGAAAAACATATATTGGAGTTGTACAGGAAAATATAGCACTGATTGCTCTTCTTTGCTTCAAATGTCTCTATAGAGAAGTTATCATTCTATTTACTGCTTAAAGCTGTTAATTCTTTAGCAATATTTAATAATACAATCGCCTAAATCCATAAAATTGGTAAGTTCTCAAACATCTCGATACAAAAATAAACAACAAATGATCGGATGATTGAGGGTACTGGTCTTCTAATAGCTACAGCATTGTCTCCTCATGACTGGGGTTTACATTATCACTCTTACATGTCCATCGACTGCACAGATGAGATCTCATTTCCTCCCAACCACCTGCAATCCATCAAGCAGCATGTAGTGACGGTTTTCCAGCTGGTGGGAATCAGTCAAAAAAAAAAAATTCAGCCTTGAAAGTTAAGCAGCTCCACTCATCCATGGTAATGAAAGATGGTTTCTGCGTGAACTGGGCCTGGATGGAAAAATGCTGCTTTTAAAAGCCTTTTGCCCCACAAAAATAGGAACTGTCCCAGCTCAAAGTGTCTGTGTTTCAAAGCCTGACGCAAAACCATGTTAATAGATCTGCGTCTGATATGTGGTGTCATATCTGGGAATATTTTGCAGAGCAGGAGTCTTGAATAATGCAGCCTCACTGATTTTTTTCCCCCCTCCCGGTCTGAAAAGCCTTTTTTTCACCAGGCAAACTGCGCCCTCAGATCAATCTCCTGAAAGCCAACAGACTCCTGGAACAAAAACAGTAATTTTCACCTGGCGGGTCGGAGGAGACGCTGGTCTACCGCCGCCTCCCTTGGTTAGTTTGTTTGTGTTCTACCAGCCAAGTGAAATTGCACCACTTAAGTCAGGAGGGTATGGCGTCTAAGAAAGTGAGGTAACTGTTTCAGATCCAAAAATAGAGACAAAATATATACAAATATTCTCAAAAAGCAGACACGTGGAGACGAGGTTGACATTTCTTATTTCAGGTGTACGTTGGTCAACATAAACGACATTAAAGCTGCTACAGGTTTTTCAAATCAGGCGTTTGTAGTCTTTATCAAGGAGTATCTAGGTAGGGGGTCTGCGTGGAAATTACAATAAAGAGTACTCTGATTACTTTTAAGTACCAGAAATACAACAAAAAACAGGTGGCTTGGTCTAAGATGAGCCGTTTCAAAAGTGCTAGTCCACAAGAATGAAACAGTAACAAGAAAACTGTAACTTGTAATCAGGATCTCGCCGTGTCCCTTTCAGCTCTGCTTCGGCTTTGATTGTGTTTTTTGTTTGATCTTGAGGCCTTGGACATGAACAACACTTTGTCCGGAGACCCTGAACACTGCGTGCAGGTTTCAAGGAGAATAAAAGAGGCGAAAGACACTTATTCAACCCTAAAGTGGATTTTGCCGGCATGACGTGCGGGCAGCTTTGACAGTGGATGTCTCCAGCTGCCATTTGTGTAATATTATCCCCGTGTTATGTTGGCGATATGTCGGGCCGGTAAGGTCAGTGTGCCAGAGGTTTCATAACCTTTCTCCCGCTGCTTTCAGTACAGACAGTGTAGACTGTCTGCTCCATGTCGCCAATAAATCAATCAAATTGTTTAAAGTGCTGCACATCAGCCTGCTGCAGGGACCTAATGCACTTTACAATTATGGAGGATGAAGCCTCTATTGAAAGTTGCGCATTATAGGAAAAAGTGTAATAATGGGAAGTTGTTGAAAGCTGGAAGTGGGGAAGAAGTGAATGCATCCAGGTTTGATTTCATATTTCTACAGATATTTAGATGAACACAAAGAGTTCTAACGCGATAGAAACACAATTCCATCAGGGTCATTTAAAGAGATCGTCTCTTTCAAGATCAGAATATGCAGATAATAGTTGTTTTGTTTAGTTTTTTTTAAATGCATCATTTGAATAAGTGCTGGTCAAGCAGAAAAACTGATCATACCAATGATAGATACTGTTTTCTATCTATGGCAGACTGTTGATTTGAGACAGTATACGAGCACGATGCAGTCCAGCATATTCAACATATTATATAAGATTTCTATTTCTGTGAACTGGATGAAATGTAACAAGTATAGGCTGAAGAAACACTTCCTGGAATAACCGCATAGCACATAGGTGACACCAAAATAGATCCCCGACAGAGCAGAAATAGACTGTTGCTTCCCCCTGCTGGGGAAATCCTACTTCTCTTCCGCTCAATAGACGATCTGAGCAGTGGAGGAGTCGTCTAACGATATTATGCATTTTATTGTTTCAAGTTCTTGCAACTTCCATGAAGGTTGCCTCACTTTAAGGCTTGTTCCATGTTTAATAAATGCATTGTCCGTGTTGAGGAATTTCACTCCAAGTCCCCAGAGCATTTCAACAATATAAAACAGTTTCATTTCATTTGTGTATTTTTGGAGTGCTTTTTTTTAATAAAGTGAAAAACATCCTTCTTCAAATAGAAATATGTAACTTTTTAATAGACACATCCCTGCATAAAGATAATGTTAAATCCTTCTCTAGAATCTGGAATTATACGTATGAAAATCAAGTGGGAATACACTGCAGTTTGGAACAAATTATACGTGTAATAACTCATCCAGGCAGCTTTACCAGGCAACAAGTCACGAATAAATAGAGGTTATGTTTCTGGACTGTGGGAGGAAATCCAAGTACTCACACATACACAGAGAGAACATGTAAACATACAGAAAGGCTCAGGCTAAAAAAAAAAAAAAAAACTAAAAAAACCCCATACTATTCTTTCTCAGATGGTTAAAAATCTGAATGTGGGGCAATACAAATGGAAATACAACGTTTTTGTACTCACGAGACCATGTGAAAGTGTTAAAAAATTGTCAAATATAATCCATTTTAAATGGTGGATTCAGCCAATCAGATCTTCGCGATGGCACAGCCCTATTTACATACTCAGTTGGGAGAAGCGCACAGGACACTAAAACACAGACACAACCGCAGCTGTAACACTGCCGCGAGGCACTCGTGCTAACCACGACACCACTCATAAATATTGTGGTGGAAAAATTGGAAATATCATGCCAGTTGAATACATTTGTAGTGTTAAAGTAAAAAAAACAAAACAAAAAAAAACTTCAGTTTGTTTGGAGTAATTATACTTCTAACGTTTTGGCTCCATCTTTCACGATTGAAGCTCCCTCAAGCTCAGGCATCATATTAAATATTCAAATACATGTAATTTTGATTTTAATTAACAATGTTGTTGTTGTTTTTTTAAGTCACTGAAACATAGATGTGTTTGTGCCACTAGATGGCAGAAAAGTATATAAAAAAGGGAGTTTGGAATCCTCTCTATTATGAGGAATGGAGAGAGAGAGAGAGAGAGAGAGAGAGAGAGAGAGCGAGCGCACATATTGATCCACAGTGCATGTCAAGCATCCATCATGTGCTCTGCTTCATCCAACTCAGGGTGGTGTTGTGCTGGAGCTGAATGCCGCTGTGGACACGTCACAGATCACCAGAGCCTCACACACTAACAGGAAATTCTAAAATCACACTTTAACCCCCAAATTATTGTTTTATAATCCTCTACTGTGAATCTGATCACAATAAATGGACCGAGATTTATGTCCAGTTCATACAGATAATGCAACCAAAGGTCACCTATATACACTACATCCAGTTTTATTGATGTATTTAAATAATCTATTTACAATCACGCTGATTTAAAACTTGAAGGAGATGATCATTCACATGCTTGTAAAACCCTTCTGACTGCCGGAAGTCTCAAGACCTTCCACGAAATGATCATCTAAACGATGATAAACATAAACGTTTCCATAGTGGATGATTTACAGTGTTACTTTATAGATCTGTGTGAACATTTTACTGCAAGCCGCAAGTGCCTTTCTGATCTCATAAAGCCTCCACTCCAAAGACGCTCACTTCAGAGACAGTTAAAGTGCAAATATGAAGAGGTCAGAGAGGACAGCAAAGCAAGAAGCAATAAGTGAAATTCCTCTGGAGAGTTTAAAAAGGTAATAGATGATCATCTCTGTTAATGGATAACTCCTGATGATTAGAATATCAGGTGTGTGTATAGCCTTGTCGGAAGTAGTTTTATTATGTCTGTTAAGATTTATGACATGGAAAAGTACTGAAACGATCTGAGGATGGATCTTAAATGAGCTTTTGTATTATTTCTATATCATATATTGCTGCTGCTTGGCCATTTATGTTGACCTTAATGGGCTTTCATTGTCCATTGTGGTCATTTTACTTTGCACTTAATGCTAGAAAATATAAATAAGTGGCAACTTTGTTACACTGACTGAAGTGACGAGGCAAAGGAAGAGAGTGAATTGAAGGTTTTATACAGAAATCATGCAGAAAAGCAAAAGGACCCTATATTTTGTTGCTGTCAGAAGAGCTCTATTAATGAAATGGAGATTTTAACCTTATTAAGCCGAACCCTCCACTTCTGCCTGATGGAGTTTTTGAATACAGCTTCTCAAAGACCCTCACCACTTTCCTGGCACATCTGATCTATTTACGTGATACTTCATCTCCCTCTGCAGGTCTAGTGAGGCCAAATTCTTTGACTTTCTTATTGAACGGTCAAAGCAAACATAGATAAGTTTGAATTGGAGGTTTTTAACCTTCCAATATGTCCACAACGAGAGCAGAAACTGTGTTTAGGGACCCTCTCCACTTTAATCGGAACTGATCCCTGGCTAGTCTTTATATATGACACTGCTAATTAATACGGAATCCCCCGGTCCACTATGATTCACCTTTTAACCACAAGTAATTGCATTTTTTATGAAGTAAACATGTGTCACTCCTTAAGGTATATAGCCCATTGCAAATGAAGGCAAATATTAAAGTTTTTCAAGTCAGTAGAATAAATTGGATTTAAGTCAGAGCAAATCACATATTTAAAATAAACCTACTATTAAAAACATCCAAACACAAGTGATTACTTTCACTTCGGCAAATATCTCTCTATTTGAAGGCTTGTTTTCAAATAGAAATGTCCCTAAATAATAGAAACACACGCTGCAACAGATGGAGAAACCTGAGCACAGAGCGAACTAATCATCCGGCTGAAGGTTGAACCTATGAACTCTGATTTCCTTTTGACAGCCCTTGTCTATTTTCTCCTGAGGGACAGGGACAGACAGGCCAGAGGCTGAATGGACTACTCTCTCTCTCTCTCTCTCTCCCTCTCCCTCTCTCCCTCTCTCTCTGGGAATCACACTCATGCACACGTCACAGTTTCCATTCTAAACATAAATAAACCCTGAGCACCTCCGGAGAGCATTGCCATACACAGTCAGCTGGATGAGGTCTATTATGACAGCCCAGCTGCTCTTCCTTGCGTCACATGAGGTGCTGAGTGTATGATTGGTAGCGGTGATGAATCTCCGGCACAAAACGGTGATGGCGAGTCGGAACACAATGCAAAGCTCCCTTGCTCAGGTGCAAGTCGTCGTGTTTCTGTGACGCTGACCGACGGCACTCTGATGTCCCGAGACATTCGGGAGTCGGTTTGTCCTTCAGCAACCTACTGACCTCTGCCTTGAATCATTCCACAGCCAGGGCCACCAGGTGACCGCCCACGTGGCTCACATGAGCCACAACCTATGAAACAACATGACAAAGAGCCGCTGCCGCCGCCGCCACCGCCACTGCGGCATGCGTGTTATCATGGTGTTGGTAATTATAGATATGCGGCCTTGACTTTATTGGACGAGATAACGATAATAAACAAACACACACAAAAAGTCCTAAACATCTCGACTTTTACCTTGTAACTTCAGTAATCGTATGTTTTTATGAGTCATGCTGGTATTTGAGAGTGGAGGCTTTTCTGTTTGTGGACCCGGACGTGTGTTGATGACACATTGTCGGATTCCCTGTCATCCCTTCTTGCGGGGCTTTTGACAGTAGAAGAGAAGGTTCATGGTCTGTGCCTCCTGTCAGCTCTGCGGCGAGTGGATTAGAGCTCGCTGTCAGATGCACAGTGCTTGGTTTGTTTCCTGCCCTTTAATTTCCTCCTTCAACGTCGCCCTCGCCACAACTGGCGCAAACAGAAAGCCTCCAGTTCAGAGTCTGATCGGCAGGAAGTTCTTCCTTCCCACAATGCCTGCTATTCTTTCTCTATAATTTAAAAGTACCATGAGACAGTTAACTTGTAATTGATGCAGTTGAAAATGAACTGAAATTAGATAGAAGTGTGACTTTTCTCTAAATAAATGCAGAAAAGATCTGATATTCATCACCGGCAGCTTATTTACTGTCTGCAAATACTTCAGAATATTAGGAAATACACTCGTTTATTTTCCCGCTGAAGGTTGAAAGACACCATTTATGTCACTTCGGCTCCCTTAACGCACCTTTTCCAAAGGCAACTGTGTGATTTCCCGCAAGTATGTTCTGTTTCCTGCAAAGCAAAACATGTAAGTTGATTTTCCAAATAAACGGAGCTCACTCCACCAGATTATTGGATTATAAGTGAAAATACAGTTTCTTACAGGCTGCGCTGAATATCCTCATTGTCTGTGCTGCAGAATCACACATTCATGAGTTCTTCTCTGTGAAAATCTGCTGGATTGATGTCAGATCTGATGTACAGATTGCAATTTTATGCTTTTGTACAGTGACGTGCACAGAGCGTAGCAGACGGACACGTGTCGTTGTATTTATTTATTTTTTAATATCATGTTGTAGAGGGTGATGTTTGTTTTAGGTGAGACTCCGTTTGACTACATATTTTGTAGTTTGTCTTTCATTAATGTTGACTGGAGGAAATTGATCCTATGTTTGTATGCTTATACAAGTGTTAACATTTAAGCGATATCATCCCTCTTTTTATCCTACATGTCATTTATTGTTTCACACCGTTACACCTTTTTATTGGCGTATTCCATTCAGCAGTTCCAGATGTGTCTTGGACTCTATGTTTACGTGTATTATATCTATGCCACAGACATGTATGTAGGCAAGGATCGAGCCCTTGTTATCCTATTTGAGCAGTTTGTTGGCGCTAAATGAACAAGGAATGATTAACGGTACCATTGACATGTATAGGCCAACCTTGTACTCATAAATGACAGTACCTTCGACCCAGACAGAAGTTGCCTCATGTTGAGTTCAAAGAAAGTCAGACGTAAAGGTACACAAATGATTTGAACATCAATCTCGCGAATGGATTGACGGACATAAATCTTATTTTAAGAAGCACCTGTTTACATCCCGATGTTTGCAGTGACCTTATTTCATCGGTGAGTGTGACGGCTTCTTTCTGTTTCTCACAAATCTCCTCTTGTCATCTTCTTCCCTGCGAGGTGTGAAAACCACCAGGTGGCTTCTCTTTTATCTGCATGGTTTCATAAAGACACCGTCTGCACACAGGCAGCAATATTGACATTAATAACACAGCCTGCGTTAGCGATATCGCCTGGTGTGCTGGTGTTATTACTTTATTGTCTCTTATAACATGTTTAACTTTTATTCTCCTCAGTGCGTCTCACGGGGTAAAGAGTATACCTACAAAGACCTGGGCTGTCCGATCACAGCTTGCAAGCCGAGTGGGAAGAAACACAAAGAGTTTTCTGACTCAAATCGGAGCTTCTCAGTGAACCTTTGCAGGGTTTAGAGAGTTTGTATTTGAAGTCGCAACATTTTGTCTGTGAACACAGTACGCAGGGCTTTATCAACATGAGCAGCGACACGTCTACAGTTTCAGTTTGAGTGTTACTGAATCGCATTGCTGCTTTAGACTCAGTTGACCACATACATACATATATACAGCAAACAATGGTTGGGAATTTCTCGCACTGTGTTAAATTGGTCTAATTTTTACTTGCAAGAAAGGGACTATTCTGTGTCAACAGGTTATTACAGGTAAAAATTAATGTAAATTCTTTGTGGGGATCTTCAGGGCTTCATTCTTGGACGTCTTTTATTCAACATGTGAATGTCCACTCTGTCTCAGATCATTAAGTCTTCAATCATAAATGCGTGTGTGTGTGTGTGCGTGTGTGTCCTCGAATGGCCACCCAGAAAATAAACCAAGTTAATTGATTCTGGCACAAAAGAGGAAAGATTAAAGGTCAGTGAACATCTTGACTCTGTGTAACTCAGGACATCAAATCAAGGCAGAAATCTGATTGTAATTATTTGACTCACAAGTGAAATTCATTCAAACAACATTAAGACCCCAAAAAAAATCAACTTAAAATCATCTGAAAAAATGTCACAAGAATCAAAGGATTTCTTACCAAACAAGATTCAGAGAATCTGAGGATCATGTAGTTCTTTATGATGCCACCACAAGCGAGGCCAGATGATCTGGAGACGGTGAACAGACAGTGACATCACCCAACTGGGTGAAAAGTCACGATCTGAACAAGGTCAGTCCACTCAGATAACGCTCAGGTTCAATGTTCTGGCCTTCTGGGCCACACTGTCAAACAAAAAGAGACTTTGGTTCAATCACCTCAGTGTTGTCAACAGAGCACATGTTTTGTTTGCACCATTATGGTTTATTATGTCTGGAGCAGGAGCAGGAGCAGGAGCAGGAGCAGGAGCAGGAGCAGGAGCAGGGTCACAACCCAGCCAGAGACTGAGTCACCAGGAGGACTGTTGGGCTACTTGATATAAAACTGACATGTCTGTTCTGCAAGTTTGGTCAAATAAATGTAAACCGCAAAGAGGAACATGTGTTACTTCCTCTCTGTATTTTTCGTCAATGAGTTTAAAAAGTGAACTTCATGCACATGTCTGAGGAACCGACAGTCTAAACACAATTCACAAGGACCAGGATTCAATTTCGGTCCAGAAAAAAGAACAGAACAACACAACTACTTTGATCCTCCACCTGTCTTCATGTTTTAAGAACGTAAAGATAAAAGAGTGTTAATCTTCCCTTCAGACAACAGAGTTACATCATAACTAGAGCAGATCTTGTAGATTTCAAATCACTGATCCACTCTGTAAAACCATAAAGCAAGTTCAACTTAGTGTATTTCTGACGCTGCTGCTTTAAAATGTTGAGTTACAGAGGCGAAGGAACTTTGAGGTTCCTTAAATGTGATACATGTAAGGATGAAAAAAGTCTCCACATATTGTTTTTTTTTTAAGATACCCACAAAAGATTTCAAGTTGTACATCGTAACCTGAATTCTTACTTAAATCGAGCTTGAGCAGCACAAAAACCAAGCAAATTGTTGAATCAAGTGGTGGAAGAAGATCAGAGAAGATAACTACAAACTTGCATTTACATTCAGGTGTTTCTTCTGTTAGGGTGTAGCTGTAATACATTTTTTTTAGGGGAAAAGTAATTGCTGGAAGCATTTATCAATACAACACATCAGTTGGCAAACAATGTTAGAGTCAAGGCCAGAGATTCTGACCCCAGTCTGATAAGGATTCAGTCTGACTTAACATATTCACAGTGACTCTCCATTCGTCCTTACACTGCAAATAGATAGATTTAATGATAATACAATGTATTTTGGGCATTTTGCTACTGAATAATCTGGAAATGCTCTTTATCTCCATCAAGTCAGACAGAACCAATTCACTTCAATTCATTGGTGCTTTTCCTGCTCTCAGCAGCAGAGAAACAGGTGAGGTGCACCTTGAACAGGTTACCACTCCTTCATCTCTCCTTTAGGAAGACATAGAAACCAGATGAGATCACGATCTAACCACAGACCGGCTCGTCCATTTCCCTTTCTCTGCATGTGAGCAATTTGCCTTTATGACAAACGGAATCTTTCTCAGTGAGAGGTTGCCAGACTGCATTACTTACTTTCTGGTGTGGCTCGATTCTTCTAACTGATTCATGATTCCTTACGTCTGCAGAGGAGCGGCAATGCAAACAACGTAACAATATCAATCTTCACTGCAGTTGGTTACCTCTAAATGTCTTCTCTTTTCTCCCAAACTAACAATCAAAAATTGATAACGTGAAAGATTTCGATAGTTATGAGCTGCTGATGTTATGTTTCACTGCTTTGCTTTGACAACACATCCCTTTTTCCCTCTATCACATGTATTTAACATTGCTTAAGCCTGAGCGCTGCACATAACTCTACTTCAAGTACGAGCACATCGAGATTCAAACATGCACACAGTCTTTTCAATTAAGTCATTTTGAAGGTATTTGTCCTGCAATATGTTGTCTAGTGAGGCTTTGATTTAAGTTGTCAAGGCAGAAAAGGTCAAATAAGTCAAATTTTAGTATGTTTATAATAGTTGTAGTTACTTAAATGGACTGTAAATGCATAAAATGTTCTAAAATTACATTCTGGGATTAACTTTTCAATTTTGACTCGCTATTTGACGGGTTAAGCTTTTAATGCAGAAAGGCTTAGACAGTCTGCAGAATTCAAGGATTTCGGCTTCAAATGCAAAAGTCAAATACTTAACAAAAAGCAACACGCTGGAATGTTTGGGTGCAGGAAAGAAAACAGATTCAGATTCTGGTCACAACAAGTCAAGCAACAGACTTTTTCACCTGCATTGGAACAATCAGGTTTATCGCCTAGAGCAGAATCCTGCAAACTGGCTCTTTAGCCCATCTGTAGTGGCTCCATGAAACATTTCGAAAACTATACATGAATAAACATTTTATCTTACATTTAGGAAATTTACACACTAGTAATTTTCAAATAGACTCTTAACTTTTAAATAAAAATGGCTTTAAAATAGCTGGGGTGAAATGGGAGAAAGAGCTAAAACCACCATTCGTGAAGAAAAATGCAAAAAAAAATTAAAAAAATAAATAAAAGCTTAAAAAAATGTAAGTGATGAGAATTAACAAAAGAAAAAAACATGCATAACTGGAACAAAACTGTTTAAAAAGCTCAAATGTCAAAATTGAAAAATACAATGCTAAAAAATGCTTTCTGGCTCAATTTAAATGTGATTTGATGGAAAGTTTCAAAAATGGTCCTCTTGGTTATAAAGGTTGCAAACCCCTGCCCGAGAGGATATCTGTGATTAGGACAACAGGTTGAGTCAGGACTGTTGTATGAGGCCATGTTTCATATAGCTCAAGGTCACATGACTATATAAATGGGTCAGGTTAAAAAAAACAAAAAAAAACACAAAAACTGAGTCAAGAAGAACAGTACTTTTTTTTTCTTCCAAAATACAAAAATGTGATGATTTCATAGGATAGCAGTTAATAGGTCACCAAATGTACAAAGTGCCACTCAGTATAGAACAATTGCTTCCCACTATATCTCACCTCTTTGAACTCCGCTTCATGGGAAAACACTGAACTTCTGAAAACAAAGCGCATGACAACTCCTCCTCAGCCCCTTTGCCCCGGCTCCTGGCCTCACACATTATCATTGTGTGTGTGTGTGTGTGTGTGTGTGTGTGTGTGTGTGTGTGTGTGTCCCTCCCTCCCTCCCGAGTTTCCATCCCACCTGCAGCTCGGCTCAGTTTGACGCACGCAGGGTTCAGTCCGTTGGACCACCTCGGCATTCGCCGCATTGCGCGGCACTCTCAGATTATTTTTTCACGCGCACCGTGTTTAGCAACAAACACACACAGTCATGTGGATCCACTCGCTGCACACATTTACACACACACACACACACACACACAATAAATATATCAACTGCACCACATGTACAGTCATCACAAGTTTCAGTGTGACGTCCATCAACAACACTGGTGTCCCTGTGAGTCCAGGTAGCACAGACTGTACTCACTCACACACACACACACACACACACACACACACACACACACACACACACACACACACACACACACACACACACACACACACACACACACACACACACACACACACACACACACACACACACACACACACACACACACACACACTCCATGTTTCTGCTTGCAACAGTTTCACCAGAAATAATCTCATATATCATTAAAACAAGTAAAATCATCGCTTGAAGGCAAACATGATGATACACATTTGACCTGCGCGGGCACGACTCCAAGCGGCCATTGCAAAAGGAAATGGGACAGGTAAGGTGATCCATGGGAAAGTATCGCGTTGGACCGGGGTCACGTCTCTCAGGACGGCCAGTGCAGAGTACAGTCTTTGTCTGGTTGCAATAAAGTGCAACAGTTTGATTTCAACACACGAAAAGAAGGGAACGTTCACTAGCAAGGAGATAGCGGTGAGACACTTACCTCTGACATCGACTGCACATCGCCATTCAGTAGATTGAAATCATGGGGGGATAAATTAAAGGACATTATGCTGAAGGGCTGCAGACAAGGTAACAATGAACGTACTTAAGCATGTTTGTTTTAAAAGCAGTATTTACCCTCTAAAATCTGCATTTTTTCCCAGAATACACATGAGAAAACCACATTGCAACGTCCAACCATCCATCTACTTCATCAAACGTAACCAACTTGAGCGGAAGGCGGTGTACACCCCTGCACGAGTTTTCAGGTGATCACAAGTTGTTGTGCTTCAAACAAATATTCGAAAAAGCCGTGCCTACCATAAAGGTAAAGAACATTTTATCAACTGTTTTCTTTTCTCTCTCTCTCTCTCTCTCTCTCTCTCTCTCTCTCTCTCTCTCTCTCTCTCTCTCTCTCTCTCCATGTTTGTCAAAAGCAGTAAACCTTTCAAGCCGGTTGAAATTTACCAACACAACTTCAGCCTGTCTTATCTAATCTGCAATACACTGACACACATCGATTCGTCCTGCAGATTCACACCACGTGTGCAAACGCTCTGAACTTGACTGCAGAGTTGCCGAGGTCAGAGGCCGACAATCAGACGATCGACAGTGCAGATGGGGGAGCGTCCCGCTTTGAGGCGTGCGGGTAAACAAACAGTTGGAAGGTGGAGCGATAAGGCAACGTCGTACAATGACTTTGTAGCGTAACGACTGCTTGAGGCGGCGAAGGTGTGTGCCTTCATACCTGTGTGGGGTGTGTGTGTGTGTGTGTGTGTGTGTGTGTGTGTGTGTGTGTGTGTGTGTGTGTGTGTGTGGAGACTGTGTGTGTGCAAGGCCAAGAGTAAACATTGCAAATGTCTATAAGCCTCCTGCGATCCAGAGACTCCTGCCGGACACACAGATGAGCATTCAGACCAGTGGCGGAGTGTGTGTGTGTGTGTGTGTGTGTGTGTGTGTGTTTGGCATATGTGTGCTGCCGTCCAGACATCAGGGAATGTGTGCTCAGCTAAACTGGGAACATATACTGCACACTGCAGAAAAGGCTTCGCAAACACAAGCCTGAGCCGGAGAATCTTCGAAACCCTCCGGCAACAATCGGGCAATCTGAAACACGCCACATATAAAAAAATGTTGCCTTTTTGCTTTTTTTTTTTTTTTTTTATTATTATACCGTAAATAAGAATTCCTATGTGGCCTTTCATTCAGCACTCAAACTATATGTGTCTGCATGATCAAGTCAATATTTGCTGTGATGGTCAGTACAGAGAGGCGCTCGCTTTGATTTGGCACTGGGTTGCAGGAAAGTTGCCAGCGAGCACGAGTGACCGGAGATAGCGCAACTGCAAACACACGTTGGCCAAATATGTCGTTTCAGAGGAGGTGAAGGCGTTTGAAGTGGGGGGGGGGCTCTGTGTTTTTTTTTCAGGAAATCATTCAACAACTTATAAATACTTTTTCGACAACTGAACTTCAATAGCTCTGTGGATGGAGTACACCAGGGATCATTGTGAGGGCCACAACTAATGTCCTCACTCATTGCAGGAGGACCAAATTCTACATCTACTACAATTAGTGGGGATTATGGAAGCTAATTTAGTGGAAAACACTAGTCGTATTTCTCTCATTTTAATCAACATGCATGCATTTTATATTTTCTTTACCTTAAAAAAAAAAAATCATGCTTTAAGTGAGTTGACTAATTCCAATTGGTTTAAATGTGTTTAAAATGACCCCATCCCACCTTTAATTGTGAAACCAGTGCAAAGTATTGGGACATGGTCGCATGAAATCATGTCTGGTGTCGAACCGAGAAGGTCAAATATCCCATCCCTGCAAAATGAGCTTGAAATGTCATTTTTAAAATTGTACACTGTTATTGTAAGACATAAAAGCCAGCCTAGTACTACTGCGTTAGCTCATTGTGGGGATGAATCTATAAAAATGTACGTGCTGAAGGCTGCTGTGTCTTAAGAGGCCATAATTTGTCTCAAGAAAAGCCGTTGTTGAAAAGATTTCAATGCTTGATGCAAATTTGAACGGCTAGAAAAGACCTGATTGAATCAAGTGTTGCATTTTTAATAAAAAATTTAAGAGCAAAAAAAAAAAAACACATGACAGAGAGAGAGTGCATGCTTTTTTCTTTATTATTTCTTTTTTGCACCAGGAAGCTTTTGGAGTTGTTGTTTACAGATTATCATGCTGTTTGGCCCATTTCAGGTTAAATCAGACTCCATCTGCCCCCTTAACTACAACAAGTTTGACACTGCCATCATAGATTCTATATTAT
This sequence comes from Blennius ocellaris, assembly GCF_963422515.1. Classification (NCBI taxonomy): domain Eukaryota; kingdom Metazoa; phylum Chordata; class Actinopteri; order Blenniiformes; family Blenniidae; genus Blennius; species Blennius ocellaris. The sequence goes on from NC_137669.1 coordinate 8,211,865, forward strand.
AGTTCACTTCATCAATAACTTTAAAACACAATGTAATACTTGTGAGCATGGGGATCCCGCTCGTCAGCCTATCAACCAATCTTTACTTCTGGAAAAGTTTTTTACGACTGTTAAGAACCCGACAAACAAATTCACCTTCTGTTCTCGCTCCAGCCAAGTTTGGAGAAGTCAAAGCTGGAATCTACCCCAGCTGACATTGGATGAAAGCCAAGATACACCACAGAAACACTGACAATCAAATCATTTTAGAGTCGCCGATTCACCGAATAAGCATGTTTTTTTTGTGTTTGTTTTTTTTTGTGCACAAGAAACACATGGATGCTCCACATAGAAAAAAATCCCAGGAAGATATTACCGGTAACCAGATTTACTGTGGGATGACAGCAAATATGGCACCCGACCATGAACACATAAATAAATAAATAAATATTACAGGAAAGGATAGTAGCATAAGATATACAGGCAAATATCACCAGAAACTTTTTTTTCTCCTATTGATTGACTTCTCACCACCACTGACTGAAATCACTTCAACTTCACTGAACCCTTAAAGGGGAATGGCAAGAAGTGCAAAGTGTAAGTTATCAAAAGCGTCATGTTTCTCTTTATATCACATAATATCAAAAAGAAGACATAAAATGTGTCTAAATTATTTCAGGATATACTGTATTTATTGTGATTCGACTGATTCAGTGTATCAGTCACATGGCCAACTGGTCTATCTATCTATCTATCTATCTATCTATCTGCTGCGTAAATTCTTTCAATGTTTTTATTTTCTTCTTTATATCAAACGATTATGTAATTGGATGAAGAAGAATAACCGGCACCAGCCACTGACTGTTAATGATAAAGGCTGTGGTCACATATAAATACAGGTTTTGTTTTGGTTTTTTTGGGTAAATCCCAACGTGCCATCTCTGAATCTCCTCTGAGGATCTTCATCATGGGATCCACTGGAGAGGCATGTGCGGCTGCTCTGTGTGCCTTGCGCGTCCCGCCCGGAGGGGCGGGGTGAAGAATGGGGTGAATGGCACGTTGAGGAAAGTGGGCGGGAACCTCTAAAAATTACTACATCCACCCTGACTGCCACCGTATCTTCTCAGTTTTCAAACAGATCCGAGCCAGGACTTGAAACGCTGGACTGATTTTCTCTCATCCAGAGGACTTTCTTTATCCATTAAAAAAAAAGATATTATCATATATATTCTTTTTTAATTCACTGCGTGAAGTTTCACCCAATAAAATAGTCGATCTGCGATGGCAAAGGGAGAAGGAGGTGAACAATACTCCAACGCCAGCTTATTGAACAAATCGGTCAGCTCGGATGGCATCAAGCTCGCGAGGACGGTGAGTTCATTCATTCATTTTGACGTCCGGCTGGAGGTGCGCGTCTCGCGCGTCTCCGAATCCGTTCAGCAGGTGGGATAATAAAGGCGGCTCGGACACGTTGGATCTCCACCGTTTGAATGAATGGGTCTCACCCGGCCAAGGCTGACATCTTTCTGGGAGGGTCGCCCTGAGTTCGGGCGCGCTCCGGTCAGATCAGGTGCGATTTATTAATGTTGCTCGAAAACGAATTAAATGCGTGAAACAATCGATTAATATGAACCGTCCCGTGTCTAACGCGGAAATCAATAAATCATCCCCCGTGCTCTGGAGAGCTTTTTTTCTTTTCTTTCTTTCTTTCTTCCTCCAATACGTGAGTCCCCCACGGCCGTGGAGATTCCTAAAATACTTCCGTTCAAATCGAGGCTTTTACGCAGTCAAATGAGCGAGTTTGCAGATGCTACCGAGCGGTGGTTTTGTTTGCTTTAGTTCCAAAGCTCTATTTGAACGTTTTTTGGTTTTTTTTTTAATAGAATGCAAGCTCTACTGACTCTAAACCCGGTGTAGGGTGTTGCCTCCTGCTTCATCCCTCATATCAGCTCATGTGCGGATCTGTGCGCTCTGGATAGGTGTGTTTCAGTGCTGCATTCAGGGACACGTCCGACCCACCCGATGAAGCACGAAAAAGATCTTTTTTTTTCTTTCCAAATCGATGTCTTGCAAATCAAACTGTTCCAAATTAATTTCTGCAAGAACAGCAATATAATGCAAATCACCCCCTTGTTTGTAAACTGACACTGTAGTGGTTGCATCACGCTGCACGCTTTTCTTTTGCGTTTTTCTTTAGGTTTTCGTGTGCAAAAAAAAAAAACACGAACTAAATCTTGACTCTATTTGCACTGCAATAAAGCGCGTCTGCTGCAAAAGGTGGAGTAGTTTTATTTTAACCAGTAACATTGAACGCAACAGGGAAGCACACTCCAAGCCGACGTGTCACATGCAGAAGGGACAGTTTCCTTATAATATCCCATCTAAAATTAGGTACTTTCATCTTGGTTTTTATTTATTTATTTATTTATAAGCATGCAGAGTTCTGCCGCTTGCACAAAAAACAAAACAAAAAAACAACGCATGTTTGATATCTGTCCAGATGCAAACGATTGTATGGTATCAGTTTACAGTAGTAACATATAATCACTGGCAGAACTGATAGCAGCCCGTGAAGAAGTATTGGGGGGGGGTTGTCACGTTTACATAACACAGCTGGACCTGTTCATAAAAGCCACACGTCACTCAGGGGGTAATTCAAATAAGATGGCATGATGAGGTTTTTTTTAAATGGCATGCTTTAAAGCTGAGTAATGATCATGACAAAAATAGAAGAAGACATTCCTCCGACTTGACCATAAAAACAGTCCATTCAGCACAGGGTATTGTTGAAACTAGGAAGGGCAGAGGTATGTAGAAACCACACCAATTCAGGTAGAACAGGTATAAGAGGATTATTGGAAGTGAGAAGAAAAGTTGAACTTGAGGTGTGTGTCTCACAGGGCAGGCTCAAGTGTGTTCCTCGATCATTGTATTTAACACCGTGGAGATCTGACCCCCCCCCCCCCCAAACATCAGATTACCTAACCGTTGACATGAAAGCCATTGTGTTTGTGATTGCCTCTGTGTTTCGATGGAGCAGGTTTCTAATTTCAACCAGAGAGAGCTTTTGTCACCTAAACAAAACGAGAGTTGGGTGTAACAACAGTGCCGTGGCTTTTTCATTCAGGTGCGCCCACAATGATGTCTTGTGTTGTGGTCTGATCCCAGATGAGATCCAGGCGACATACCAACACAAAAGAAGTGTTTTTTGTAGTTCCAGGTCGTGTCTGTAAGCTCACGGGACAGTAAAAGTCCTCATTCAGCAACATCGAGGCAAAAAAAAAAAAAAAAAAGGAATTCCTGGAGCGGCTAAAACCGAGGGCATGCTGATCTATTCTGCACTGAACACACAATCACCTGATTGGTCAGGAGGAGGGTGTTCATCTGGTCCAACCTGCAGCCATCGCTTTGTGTAGTAATCCGCTGCCAAGGTGGTGTCACCCTGGCTTTCTGGTGTGAGTGACACCGCAGTGTTGTCATGCCCTGGCACGGACCGCCACACGTTAATGTTGTCATTAGAAGGGCTGTAGAGGAGTCTGTGTGTTCAGGATGATACTCCATCGACGGTGCAGAAAAGTGAAAGGAATCATTTACAGATCCAAGGGTTTGCTCCCTGACTGCTGCCAAACACGCTGTGGTTAGCTTTCTGCCTGCTCAACTCCCGAGCTGCTGAGCTGCACCGTCGTAATGACAATTTGGGCCACATTCCTTGTGAGGGACTGAGAAATGAGTCGTAATCGGACTAGTTGGAAAGAGGCAAGTGTTGCAGATTAAAGGGTTCAGACGGAAACTGAGAAAGTTGCCTATTTATAAGCCGGAGAACTCTAAACGTGTGTGCTGCAGCGCTGCAGTCGCCCTGTTAGGCTTAAGCGTCTGTCGTCGACTCTGCAGAATTGACCCCTCCTATAATTACAAGGGCTCGGCCCTGCCACAACCTGAAAGGCTGGCAGACAGCTGCACACTTAAAATCAAGTTTCGTGTGTGTGTGTGTGATTGCTGCCATTGATTTTCTTTTTTCTTTTTTTTTTTTTACAGCATGAGCACAGGAACAGGTTGTCGATATGCAACAAGATATGCTACGCCATTGGTGGAGCACCCTACCAGATGACCGGATGTGCCCTGGGCTTCTTCCTGCAGATCTATCTACTGGATGTCGCTCAGGTGGGTGTTTTTTTTTTTTTTTTTTTATATAAAGGTAATCACTAAATTCCTTCAGCAATCTTCTACACATGATCAACCTGCGGAAAACAAATCTCATAATAAACGCTTGGACGTATTGCCATCTTATGAGTTGGCCATATTCACACTGATGGGCCGTTATTATTCCACATTAGTTAATTGTTGCTGAAAAATTGGGGCTTTTGACACAGTTCCGATTCATGTTTGAGTCAAGCAAGTGTATGAGCATGACTGTGCACTGCAGAGGTAATTATGAAATGTTGCTGCACACCCTGCCACCCACGCTACTGCACCACACAAAAGGTCGCTTGAGGGTAAGGACTGGTACACGACTGGTCCCATGCCCTCGAACCACCACCACTGTAAGGGCGTACAGGACATTGTGAATGCCACTGCTTATGAACAATAGGAATTATTGTCCTGGGAAAAAAGTTTCAGCGATATTTCAATGGTTGATTCAGTGGTGACGCTGCTGTATCAGGATGGCTTACAGGGGACTTGTTTCGGGGGGGGGCAGTGTGACTGCGGAGGGGCTCGCTTTAATGGGCTCCGACACTAATCTGATGTTTAAGGCCACGGCGGCATGAAAGTCAGAGGCTTCCTGGGGGTTCGGCTTTGTTCGGCCCCCGACATTGTTGATTAATAGTCTATTGGGTGACACAGCATGGTTGTACAGTCAGGAATGGAGCATTCATCGCGCCTGGACTCCACTCAAGCTACATAAATGAAGAGCAGACGGGTTCGGCTGCCAAGTGGCACCTCCAGAGTTTGGCCGGATTCTTGTTGCGGGCTGCCCTTTCACGACTGTCACCGGAGAGCACATTCAGCATCCCTCACTCACCCATGTTTAATGTCTCGTCTGAAAGCTTCACTGTACCGTGACAGCAGATCTTAATCCTCCCATTGTCCACTTTTACAGCTGGATCCTTTCTATGCCTCCATCATCTTGTTCGTTGGCCGAGCTTGGGACGCCGTAACCGACCCCACAGTCGGGTTCCTTGTCTCCCGAAGCCCTTGGACACGATTTGGACGGATGCTGCCCTGGTACGTGTCACTCCCGACAAGTCTACATGTTTGTTTTTATTCCCTCCCTCGAGTCCCTCGTTGGGTCTCTGCCGAATTGTGACCGTGTTGATAAACTTCAATTACGTAAGCCAAGCATTTGTGACACATTTCCTGCTGAAATTCCTCAATGGCTGAGCGCTCTGATCAGCTGCAGTGAGTCAGAGCTCCCAGTGGAAGTTTTCCAACTGTGCACAGGACAGTGTGTGTGTGTGTGATTGTTCAGGGGGCGGGGCCTCTGTGCATCAGGAGAGCCAGCATCATCTCCTGCGAGGGTTTGCTGTGGGTCAGGCTGATGCAACTTTCTCATATCTCGCACAGCTGGCCTGCGCTCATGAGAGCTCCTATTGGTGAACCTTCCTTCAAATGGTGACGTGTCCGCACGCTACAGAATAATGCTCTGAATACTGGGCTGAGGTGGAAACGGCGATGAAATCAGGAGCGGTGGAGCCACCTTTTATTGTACATTTCAGTACTGGCATCTGTCTGTAGGAATTCCTGCTACTCGAAGTAGAGCTCAGTTTCAGCTGAACTCTTTAGTTGGAGATACACACACAAAAAAAAAGAAATCCACCTTATTGTAGTTTGATTTGCTTTTGCATCTGCGTGTGCTACGGACAGGCTGAGAGAGTGGGAGGCCCTTGACGCTTAGGTTTTTTTTTTTTTTTTTCCACAGAAAAGCTCGCTTGACCCTTTTAATTTTTTTTTCCCTTTTGAATTTTGCACCACCTTCCCCCGCATACTACCATCTCTAAAACATCCTACACGGGTTCATCTCACGCGTTGCCTGTGAATATTGCACGGCCTTTGAGCTGGGGCTGCTGCATTGTCAAGAAGTGTTGGACCCCACTTGATCTTTGCGTTCGGGGAGCGTATAGATCACGCGGTTATGTCAGAGTACGTCGGTGTAGGGTGTCGGGAGGGCTGCCAGTTTTAGCAGAGGTTGCCTGCGTCCTGTCATCGCACAAGATGTCTCGACGCTACTGTCCCCTCAGTACATTGAGTACTTGCAGTGTGATCAAGATAGAAATGGGCGAGTGGAAGAGACGACTTCAGGACCTCTTATATAATGAGTAGGACAGAGGGCTATAGGCCTGGGTGGTGCTACTCCCTTGATTACTAGATTAAAAGTCCCCCAAGCTGCTTATTAATTGCAGCAGAAGGTGCGCACGTGGGAGATGTACCTCGCCGTGAAAAGGCTCCAGTGTGATTTCCCATCTCGGCGCCATGTGTTAACGTTTCCTCTGGTGTGCGCATCTCCTGGATACCTGCATAATTGATACAAGCCACCAACAAGACGGTGGTGAGCTGAGTGAAAAACCATTAAAATATGAGTAACGACTCATAAAGTAGCCACTATGAACACCAATTTTAAATTTAGAGTAAAAAAAAAAAAAATACAATTTCAGGTTACTTTAATTTTTTGCCAACTCTGCTATGAAGTAACAGTTGCTTTTCAGCCAGCGCCGAGATGCTGAGTATCGAATCCCAGAAAGTGGGTCACACAGGATGCTGCACGTTGGATGCATCTCACATTTGTCTTAAGAGACGGGGCTTGGGCCGGAGGGGAGAAGGAAAGGATGCAGGAATGACCGGCATGTTCGGTCACATTGGGCTCAGGGCCGCTCGTATAAGACGCGAGCAGATGAGCAGCCGTGCACGAAGGCGGCGGGGAAGGAAGCTGGACAAAGGCTGTCAAGGCTGCTTCTTCTTAAAAGCTCTGTGTTTCGGCGGTGGGGGGAGGGTAGCTGGAGTCAGGCTGGCCTCTCATTGGCAGACGTGACAACACACCACTCGTCTGAGCCAATGAGGCTGCAGCTCGCGCCAGCGAACGGCCCCGTTCGGATTTTTAAAGTGTGGCTGAGGAATTCAGGAGGTTACTGCAGTTCAGGTTGCAATGGGTGTCACTGTTGCAGCAGTTACAAGGCGGAGGTTGTAGAATTTGTGGTATTTCTCAAAGAAGTTAAAAATATGCAGAACATTGAAGCAGATCATGTAAGACATGATTTAATATACTGTTTTTATTTTCACACCATGAACTCGGTTGAGTTCATTCTGGTTCCGAGAAGCTGCAGAACCAGAATGATTGGTAATGCTTTATTATACTACCCCCCCCCCCCCCCCCCCCAACACAAAAAAATGTATGAGAACAAGTTCTCTGCTGAGAGCTAACACTTATTGAATTAAGTCCCTCAGATGAAGTCACCGCTCTCTAGTCAGCACAGCTATTTCTGATTTAAATATGATAGCAGAGCTCGCATGGCTCTCGCTGTCACTGCGGCTCATCAACAGCATATTAAAGTTCAATCCCCGGCTGAGAAAGTCATCCTGAATAAAGGGGGGGGGGGGGGGCCTGCAGAGTTTCTGTGGCTCTCTACAGCAATTGAATTAAAAGCATTGCTGTTGAGGTCAGCTGATTAGCTGAGCCTAATGTGACATGTGTTCCCGTCTTGTGGTACGGGTGAAAATGGCATCACTAATGCACATTCGTAAGTGTCTCGTCATCCCCTGATTGAACACCCGCTTTAACTTGCCCACCATTCCTGCACACGCCCACTCTTGATTTCACTGGAGTGTATGGGTTCGTCACGGGACAATCACGAGAGCGCCTGCTCCTCCACACTCACTGTGGGTCAGTGTTTCACTGGAAATGAGCTGAAGTTGATGGGCAGCTGAACGGAGCCTGCATTGCCGTATCTTTATCAGTGATGTGTGCATGATTCATATCCTGTCCGGTAAGGATTCAGCAAATCCCGGAGGGATGGACGAGTTAAGCAGGATACTCTGTGTCTGCTTCCGTTTCCACATCCCACACAGGCGTGGCTCCTCTTACCACCTCGCATCTGATTGGAGAGTCTGTCTGACCATCGGATAATGGCAGGAAGTGAGGAAAGCAGTTTTCCTATCATGCAATTCCTGCTCTTTTCTTTTTTCGTCTTCTTTCCTCCTCATGACATCAATTCACAGAATATGAACTGACCTCACTGAGCATTATCTGAGTAATTAGAGGTGCCCAGGACAAAAGGTGCACAGCAAAATGTAGTTCTTACTCAACAAGCCGTTACTCCAGATTCCTCAGAGGTGTATACTTTCGTTCACGTCAGATCTCGCCATACTTGAAGTTGAACTGGTTTCTTTTAGCAAAGGGAGCAATGTTCCGCACTGGATGATGAGAACGGCACGTGAAGCGCGGCTCTGGAAGAGCCGGCGCAAACTGAATGAAAGACTCTCCTCAATTTGTTATGTAATGTGAGGCCCACGTCTGCATAAAGAACGAAAACCGTTTAGACCATTTCACGGTTAACTGAAATCACGTTCCATCCACTGATGTTGTTGTTGTTGTTGTGTCTCCCCCCCCCCCCTCCCTACTTCCCCTCCCTCGTGCCCATCCTCTCCATCTGCAGGATCCTGTTCTCGACCCCTCTGGCTGTGCTTTCCTATTTCCTCATATGGTACGTCCCCCCCTTTGAGGACAGCAAAGTCATCTGGTACCTTTTCTTCTACTGCCTCTTCCAGACCCTTCAGACGGTGAGTGCCGCACTTGTGCGCACAAGATTATACAAGTTGTTCCATCTGTGCAACACAGTTGGCTGTATTCAAACATTTACAGCTTCTGCCCTCCTTCAGCATCTTTATACCGATCATAAAAGTGAAAGTCATCATTAGGACTACTCTGACTCCTCCTCTTAATCTGATAAGTCCCCCAAAAAATAAAATAAAAGAGGGGCAATCGTTTTCCCAATATTTAAGGACTTTTTTAATGCTTTGATTCCTGCTCGAAACAGGAAAACCTGGATCCACTAAGAGTAAAGTCAACACCGAGGTTTTTCAGTGGAATTGTACGTGTCAGCATTCACTAGTTTATCAGCGCATTGATAATCTGATAAAAGCTCAATTAAAAAAAATAAAATAAAAAATACTGGAACCAGCCCAAAGAAGATGCAAGACATTACGAGGAGTGGTTTTGTAACGTGACCAGAAATAGTTTGAAAAGGATCGGCAGTGCTCAGGAGTTGTATCATATTCCTCCAACACGTCTATATCATCTCGAAAATATCAATACTTTAAAGATCAATTCACTATTTTACAACTGTAATTTCGTCGAGACATGGGAAGGCCTTTCTGGAGATCAATAATTTCCCCAAAATGCTATTTATTTGTCTATAATATTGTTTGCTGCCTCAAAAACCTCACTCTTTTTTTTGTTTCCCACAGTGCTTCCATGTACCGTACTCTGCCCTCACGATGTTCATCAGCTCTGAGCAGAAAGAGAGAGACTCTGCCACTGCTTACAGTGAGTGAAACGGCAAAAAAAAAATCTAAACAGACTTCAAATGAAACTCCCGATAAACCTCATTACTTAAACTCTCTGATGGCTCTCGTCAGGGATGACGGTGGAGGTTTTGGGAACTCTGGTGGGTACGGCCATCCAGGGCCAGATTGTGGGCATGGCGAACGCCCCCTGCCTCCCAGGACCCGCGGACCTCGTGGCGGATCTGAGCAACTCCTCGGCGGGACTGAATGTGTCGGAACACGTCATTTCCCTGGATCACACGGTAAACGCTCCAACAGTCACGAGTTTAACGGCAGACGCTCAATGCATCTCTCTGTTTATGTTTGCGTTATTGCACAAAGCCAGTTGAAATTAAGTTATGAAGTTGGTGTATTTTTAACCATGTGCTCCCCCCCCCCCCCCAACAGAAAACAGCCTACATGATTGCATCTGGCATCATCTGCATGATCTACGTTCTCTGTGCTATTGTGCTGTTCTTTGGTGTCCGAGAACAAAAAGGTGAGGGTCTCAACTGCCTTGTCTTTCCTTCAGCTCATTTGGTGGCTCAGATGGTGGAATATGTCGTCATGTAAACCTGCGATGAGCAGCTGTAAAATATGTATGTAAATGTGAAGTACACCGAGCCTGCTCAAAGCAGTGACGTTCACCTACTGTGGGATCTGTCGGGCCCTCTATTTTAAAGCTGCATTCCAAGTATCCAGTTAGTTCTGAAGCGTCTTTCTCTTGTCCAGTGAAAATACTGGGTTATAGCTGCAGGCTGTGGTTTGACTACCGGCTCTGGTTAAATGTGAAGTCTTGTGACTTGTCCTGGGACTAATTAGCTCGTCCAGCAAAGGACGGGCTGCATGTAAAAAAAAAAAAAAAAAAAAAAAAAAAAAGTGAACTTGGGGAATCGGGAAAGATCAGAGGATATCAAATGATCTGGGAACGTCTTGAAGCAGATTTAATTTGGTGTCTTTGCTCATTGCTTTCAGAGTCCTGCCATCCCAGGTCAGAGCCCATGTCGTTCTTCCAAGGGATTAAACTGGTGATGGGACACGGACCTTATGCCAAATTAGTCATGGTGTTCTTATTTACATCTCTGGCTTTTATGGTATGTGTGAGCCAATGACACACACACACACACACACTCACACTCACACTCACACTCACACTCACACTCACACTCACACTCACACTCTCACACGCACATAATTTATGACGTAGTTATACCGAGTTAATGTAGAGGATATAAGTGACTGTGTCTCAACTATGTTTAATGTGTGGCGTCTCCTCTGGTCTGAGTTTACTTGGCATGCTGAGAGTCTTGGCCCCCGGGTGTGTTTGTGTGTTTGGCTCCATTGGTAACATTTGACTAAAGGGGCCTCTGTGTTTTCATCCCCGCAGCTCCTGGAGGGAAACTTCGCTCTGTTCTGCAGCTCCACGCTGGGTTTCAGGAACGACTTCCAGAATATTCTGCTGGTCATCATGGTGAGTGTGGTTTTTTTTGGTTTCCTAGAGTGGCCCGTTTGTGTAGAAAATCTCAAGACACTAGGTTTGACTGTAGACAAAAGCTTCCCCTCTTAAGACGAGTGCATAAATTCGGTCTCCTGTTACAAGGCCACTGTACTGGGACACAATGTGAGGCTCCCAGCTGACAGGTTCTGTGATGTGTGTCCACTCTGAATGCCATCGCATTCCCACACATGGCCGAGAAGACACATTTGTTTTGCTTTTCTCACCATGGCTTCCTTATCAGCATTAAACCCAAATAATCCATAAATGTGACACACACACAGACACACACACCACCACGGGGAAACTGTAGAGGGTGAGAAAGTACAGGTTAGTGAGGGTGAAAAGATTACAAGCTTTGAGCCTTTACTTTATGGAAAGGATTACAAAGTCAAGGCAGTGACCTTCTTCTTTAATAAAACTGCAGGTATTTAGTAAAATGATTTTTTTTTTTTTTTTTAATGTTTTAGGGGCTTTCACAGAGACTTCTGAAGATTTCCACTAACGGATCCTAATCCTCACCTTCCGTAATGCGATGACATGTCGGCGTTATCAGATCTTATTGGCCTTAATAAAGTTGAACAAATTGAAAGGACAGGTATTACATAAAGCGTCGGACCGGCTGCCAGTGGCCGGACCGACACGGGGAAGGTCGAATATAATGAAACCCTGTGAGAGAGCAGTGGGGAGTTCGTTAAAGTGAAACAAACACAAAGAGTCTTGTGTGCCGCTCATGTGAGGCACGTTGCAGAGAGCATGCTGCACTCGGTGCTTTGTTCTCCAGGCTTGTTGTGCAGCATGTGCGCTCATTTTTAAAGGACCAGGCAGTGTTTACAATCAGAGGGAGTCTCCTTGTGCCCCTCAGTTTAATTTGGCTGGAATATACCTGTGTGGGAGTTGAATAAGGCAGGTTTTATGAGGTCTGTTCAGAAGATAAACCCTAATTTGTTTATATCAACTATTGCGGATGATAAAGCTCAAACAGCTGAGCTTGTTCTCTGAGTGATAAGACTGGTGTGACGATATCAAGACCTTGAACTTTCAGCTGCGAAAAAGGTGGACAAACACTGTTACACAGTGGTTTTGTGTTGCTTTTCCACCTTGGTCAAATATGGGAAGGGTCAGAGGCCAAACCGATCGGACCCCCAGAGAGTCGGGCGATTTCCTCTGGAATTCTCCGTCACATCCAGCTCAGTTTTGTTTTGAGAAGCGCCCTTGAAGCCATATTGCCTTCCATTGTCACTGTTTGGTTTGGTAGATGAGATGAGGTATTCTGCAGCACCACCCCTCTGGTGCAATTGATCGCTGAAGTGGTTTGAGAATGCATCCAATATTCCATCCTCGTTTTCTGTTATGTAATGAGGATATTTGTCACTTTTTCCCCTGCACAGTCACATTCATCTGCAATAGAGGTGCTTTTGTGGGATTTACGGAAACCTATTTGAGTTTTTGGCCTAAAAAAAGAAAAAGAAATGGTCCAGTTAACAAAACTCTAACTGTCCCCCTCCCCTACTTGCAGCTCTCAGCGACTCTGACCATCCCGTTCTGGCAGTGGTTTCTCACACGCTTTGGAAAAAAGACGGCCGTTTACACTGGCACCTTGGTAAGTCTCGGTTTGCTCGCCTCATGAAACCCATGCATCCCTGACAGGAACTCGGTATTCTATCTTTACCGTGATGTTTCCTTTTCCTCCAGTCTGTGGTTCCCTTCATGATCCTTGTGGTGTGCGTAAAGAGCAACCTGATCGTCACCTACATCGTGTCCTTCGCTGCCGGGGTCGGCGTGGCCGCAGCTTTCCTGCTCCCCTGGCAAGTCCCACTGTCGTTTATCTGGCGGCGTTTATTAAAATGTCTTATTTCAACCACATCGGATGAGCGACGAAAACCACAACGTGTATGTATCCTCAGGTCTATGCTTCCCGATGTCGTTGACGACTTCCAAGTGCAGAACCCGGAATCCACGGGCCACGAAGCCCTCTTCTATTCCTTCTACGTCTTCTTCACCAAGTTTGCCTCCGGAGTTTCCCTCGGCATCTCCACCCTGAGTTTAGAGTGAGTCCTCACGCAAAGTGCCTTTTAAGATCGCTGGGTCTTTTCTTGCAATGCACCGGGTCAGAACGGTAAAAAAAAAAAAAAATGAGAAGGAAAAGCCCAAGTGGGGCTTAGTAAAATCTCTTCACACGTAAATCCCACATCAAAGCAAAGAAATCCTTTCACTTTTATTAGATTAAGTACAGTAAGACTGGCACTGCAAGCAGGCATCACAAGACTGACTACAGGAGCAATGACTTTTTGAGCCGCAACTTCTTCTTCTTTCTTTTTTTTTTTCCACACCTGTTATGGCCAGATTTCCGTGAGCTGCAATCATCGGTTATTGAGGATATTGATTTGGTGTGCACGATAATCTCGCACAGCAGGAAATCTCAACAGAGTCGTTCCGTTTCCAGCTTTGCAGGATACATCAGCCGAGGCTGCTCTCAGCCGAAGGAAGTGGACCTGACCTTGAAGCTGCTGGTTTCGGCCGCCCCCGTGGCTCTCATCATAATCGGCCTGAGCATATTGTACTCGTACCCCATCGACGAGGAGAGGAGGCAAGGCAACCGAAAGCTCTTACAAGAACAGAGGTAATGGCCTAAAACACGTCGCTGTCCGGTGTCCGAGTGATTCCCTGAAGTCTAACTGAGGTTGGTTTTGTTGCCGTGCAGGGACAACGAGGCAGACTCGGAAACGGACTCCACAGAGCTCGCCAACATGGTCTAGCGCGTTCTTACGAGACCCACGGACCAATCGGGGTGATCGACTGGCACTTTTGCACTGGGTGGGACCAAAACAGACCTGGGGCCCGTCGGATCGAACACACACACACACACACGCCGTCAAACCGCCTTGTCCGGTTACACTGCTGCTCTACCACCTACGAAACTTGATCCAAGTGTAGTGGGGCCTCTGCGTAGGTCCTTTCTGAAGACAAACATCCTCCCCTCTGCATTTCGTGATGTCCTCCCGGCACGATGGTCCCCGCGTTCAGTCAGATCTTCAAAAGCCTTACTTTTTTGTACTACCTTTTTTGAGCGCTTGTCGTTCTCCGTTAAAATTGCACAAAATCATGAAATGTGTTGGGAGGGGAGTGTGTTTTGTCGCCAAAATCGGTGCTACTCGCTGGAGCTGAGCAGTTTCTACCTTTTTGTACATAACACATCGAGCATTAATGACCTTGGTGCACTGCGCTTAAAAACTAACAAACAAAATTTAAAAAATTACTCTTCTGTTCTGAGACGTAAACATTGTGAGAAACTTGAACAGCCTTAATGATTTCTCCCCACTTCGGGGTTAAAGAAGAGCCAGAACCGGCTGAGTGAAACAAGCCTCTGTCACTTGAGTCATTGACTTGGTGTGTGTTACTGTGCATCTTTAAATGTCTTTTTTTTTTTTTTCCTTTTGCAACTTCTCCTCATAGTTTACAGAAAGCAGTCAGTCAATCAGCCTCCTCTCATTTCTCATCGCGCAGGCTCCCTCTTTACACGGAGCCACACTAATGTAATGTTGGAACTCGAACATTTGAGCCTTTCGGGGCTCGTTTTCTGTTCCTCGCCATCGTTCTGAAACCACTACAAGAGAAATGGCCTGTATCATACAGCTATTGCCTTCTCTATTTTATTTATAGAGCAGCTACTGATGACTGAGAGATGGCCGTACCTCTAAACGCTTTATTTACTTTAACACTGTGCAAAACGGCCGGTACTAATTTAGAGAGATCAACGTTTAAATATTTATTAGTTCGGATTTTACTGTCAATCGGTTCCTGCTTTTCAGTAAAAAAAGAAAACAAAGGTCATGCGTCCTGCAGTATTTAACTATTTAATGCCTGTAAGGTTGTTCCAACTGAACTAAAAGTTTAAAAAGTGATCAAATCGGGTGGGAGTTGATTTTTTTTTTTTTGTTTTTTTTTTTAACATTCATGCGCCTTTTAATGCATGTTGCTGTTTTTGCATTTGAAAAGACCATATTAAAAAAAAAAATAAATAAATAAGGGAAGCACATAATTGTGGGGTGGTAGCTGAGAAGATGGAGAGGTGTTGTTGCGTGTTTGGAATGTTTTCATTGTATGCATGTGTGTGTGTGTCTGTTGAAGAAACATCTGGAATATTTAGTGATCATCTCAATCCCTGCCATGAGGATTTACAGATTTCATATCTGTTGATATGGAAACGTGTACATGCAGTTTCATATGTTATACATACGGTTACATCTTCGACATGTTGTCTCTTGACAACCGAGTTGCTGATGTGAAAATGTTTATTTTGTTCACTTATAATTATTATTATTTTTTTCCTTGACGTCCCTGGAAGAGGATAACGTGTCAACAACACGGTGTAGTTTGTTTTCCCTCCATCCTCACTAATCCTGTTGTAATGGTTGTACATCCTGTAAATGTCAAATCTTCTTTTATTTCGCTGGTGTATTGTCTGGGGCTGTAGCCAAATGTGTGAGCTTTAAATCCCACGGGGACACACAGAAGCCTTGTGTACATGCCTCCTGTTCATATGTATATATATTGTAAATGTGAAAACGTGTAAATACCTTTGATATTTGTGGCTGCAAGTGAAATGAACCCTGTACTATGTACACTGTGCTGTAGTTATTTAAGTAAAACAAGCAAACATTGAGATGGAAAAGATATGGTTAATAAATACTAATAGGTGTACTGTGAGCAAGTTGTCAACACTTTTTTTTGGAAACTTTCTATCCCTGTGTTACTCTATTACACATAAAAGTATTGTCAAGAAACACTAATAGAATAGCTTTCATTTTAGCACCCTACAAAGAATTATTATATTATATTATATTATTATAGTATTGTCTTTCATGCATAAAACATAATCCATTTATCTTCTATATGTAATTCAGACTCAAAGAGTATAATCCAAAACATTAAAATAAAGATTGGAGTTTAGAAGTAATAAAACAGAAGGCTTGAAACTCTTTCAACCTGAAATTTATTTTTTGGGACTCCACACAGAAAGGCACATTCAAAGCTCCTCATTTTGAGGCTGGAGCAGTAACAACTCTACCGGGTGTGGCTCAAGCCTTAATTCTTTCCTTGAAAATTAGAGGCACTGAATCCCCCACAGTCCCCCACAGTACTGGAACATTTGCATTTTTAAAGTGATTTATTCAAGTATAGACTGATTTTGCGGAGGGAGATCCTCCACTGCAGTATACTATAAACAAATGTAAACAAAAGGTCAGTCGTGGTGGAACATTGATGGCAAATTGGAAGTTGGTTTAAAAAAAAAAAAAGGTTTGTACATTGAAGAAAGGAAAAGGAAGAATTCTGGAGTAGAAATATGAAGAGTAGCAGTTCTTTTGGCATAGGTGTGTTCGTGCTATCCACAGAGGAAGTCTCTTGCTTCTCTGGAATTTAATCTTTTTTTTTTTGTTAACTCTCCCTATCATTATGACTATATTTTCCAATTTTCTGACCTAATGAAAGGTTGTTGTTTCACCAGTTGTCAACCAAAGCTTTTGTTAATGTGAGCTGCTTCCATCTAGTGTTGGAGGCTTTGAATTGCTGGAAAACGTGAATATAAGGTCGAAATGTTGCAAATAAAATCCTTGTGCTTTGACATAAACTATTGTGAAATGATAGGATCATTTTACATCATTTTACATCTAATTCAGATACAAGAGTCACATTTGGTTCCATCAATATTTTTGTCACAGTTCTGGAGGCGATATCTTGGTTAATTAAACAAACGCTGGTCACTCACATCAGTCACTAAAAGTGTACTGTTGGTCTGTCCTTTATTTCATTCAGGAAAATATTGTCAGTCAATGTTGTGTATTCTTTGCTATTCTACTTGTTTTTATAATTAATATATGGAAATTCAAGAAATTCTAAAATTGTATATGTTCATTAAGCAAATCACGGTTAAACTTACCACAAACTAAAATCACTTTATCTTTCTGCCTATTGCACAATTCAGATATTTTCTTATTGAACTGATCAAAAAGTGGCAAATAAGCTATAATCAAAACCTTTAAATGTGAAAGGAAACGTTTATCAATTCCTGACTAGTTTCATCTTTTGGACACTGGAGGGCAGCGGAAGTCAAATTAAAATAAGGAATACCCCCCCCCCCCCAAAAAAAAAAAAACAAAACAAAAAAAAACAAACTTCACACAGCAGTTAACAATCATTCCGAGGTGATAACTTTATGTCCTTCAATACGTTTCCATGTAAAGGTCCATTTCAGGGGCTGCACACGAGTGAAGTGGTTTAAACTCTAGACTCACAACAATAACATTTTGAGTTTGAGTCCCAACTTGAAACCTTTCTGCATGAAGCTTGCAAGAACTTTTCCCCTCAGAGTTTTCCCTGGACAGTTTGGTTTCCTCTTTCAGTCCAGAAACACATCTCTAAAGATATTTGGTGACTCTGAGATGGACCATATGTGCAAGACTAAATAAATCCTGCTGCTGTTGTGGCTCTATGAATCAATCAATCAATCAATCAATCACTTTGATAATTGATCATTCACTTTAATCAATCAGTCACTGTCATAAATAATACAGCAAAACTCCATTGAAGCAACACAACCCAGCATAATATGTTATAGTCAGAAAATGGGAAAAAAAAGTGCATTTGTGTTAAATGGAATAAACACCCTAAATATTACTACTACTACTACTACTACTACTACTAATAATAATACACTAAACAAGTATAGTGCTTTTTAAGGGCACTCAAATACATTTGCATAAAGAAACACACACACAAACTCTGTTTGATGAAAAGTTTGTAGAAAAGCTTGTTTAATATGACATTAGCCTCAATATAAAATCTTAAAATGGACACATTTTTATCATACAGGAAGGTTTTTATTTATGTTCATGAAATGTGATGGAAGAAGCGATTTCAGCCAACTTCACTATCTAATGTTGTTTTGCCCGTGTCGCAAGTCAGAGCTCATTGACCGCCAGCCCAATGCGCCCAAATAGTGTCAATAAATTCACGCGCGCGCATTTCTGTGTCTGTGAGTCTGTGCACAAAACCGGAAATTAAGCGCGTAGGCGTCTACGTAATTTCCGATTCGTTTGAGTTTGGTTTTTTTTTCTGTCAGTTCAATTATTACTCAGTCACGGCAGGAATTTCGTAGTAAACACAAAAAAAGACTTATGTCAAAATGTAAATCATCTATTTCAAAAACGGCGAAGAGTAACGTGAGTGAATTTAATTCGCTGGTTGAAGCCGTCGACCCCTTCTACCCGCCGTCAACAAGCCGCGCAGCGCCGCGTCTGGACCCGCTTTACGGACTTACTCATTCCCAACCATGACGGCGAACCCGCCGCCGGGTCCGGGCTCCCAGAACAAGACCCGAGTGGCCATTCTGGCGGAGCTGGACAAAGAGAAGCGGCGGCTGCTGCAGAGCCAGTCCCTGGGCGCCGTGGGCTGCCCCGGGGCCAGCGTCGGCCTGGCGGCCCGGCCCGGGCTGAAGGAGACCCGGGACAGCGCCGAGCAGCAGCACATCGCGGCCCAGCAGAAAGCCGCGCTGCAGCACGCTCACGGACACTCCTCCGGGTTCTTCATCACGCAGGACTCCTCGTTTGGGAACCTCATCCTCCCGGTGCTGCCCCGGCTGGAACCCGAGCTTTAAATGCACGTTATAAACCGATTATTGTCGGTTGCCAACACCAGCAGGCGACAGTTCTACTCCAATGTTTTGCATGCACGTCTTCCCTTGTTTCATGATGCATATGGAAGTTTGTTCTTTAAAAATACCTCCAAACGGCACAAATATTTGTTTTTGTATTAAAAAAATGACATTGATGCATCAGACGTCGATGTAAGGCTTTGCAGAGAAACACACCTATCCTGATTCTCTGCGTGAATTGATTGTATGTATTTCTTATCAGAGCCACTTACGTAACTTCTCACTGATGTTTTCAGTCTGGAAAGGGTCCATGAATCTGACAATAAATGCACCCCTGTTTGTTGGGTTTGATATATTTTGTCCTCATGTTTCACTGGATGTGTGTCTCAGTTGGGTTGACCTCAGGACCTGGTTGAAGCTGCATCACTCATACAATCATCTTCTGTACTGCTTATGTTTAACTGAAGTATAAATGATATGGGACTTTGCCAGGAAACAGAAATGTCCAGAGAAAACCCACAGTGCATGTGTAGGTTACCAGATCTGTCCGAAAACGTCACAGACAAAATGAACTACGGCTACTCCAGGTGGACAAACTACAATACGGGATGGCTGGATGGACGGATGGATGGATAATACAGAGAAAAAAAAACCAAAATCCAACATGTACACATGCATAATCAAATTGGTTATGTTGTATGTATGGTAAGTCGGCTTTTCACATCGGTCAATTCAGGTATCACACACCCGCGAGCGCGTCTGACAAGTGACGATTAAACAGGAATCGACTCACTCTGCGCTCGATTGCTCTTGTGAATCAAGCACAGAGGCTGCTGATGCAATACTGGATTCTGACAGCTCCCAAGCAGCTCCTCTCAGTTCAAAGATCTCTGCTGTGAGACCCGCACAAGACTCTGAGGTGAGTGACCACCTCCACCTGTGTGGCTTCAGGTGAGAAGATAAGGGAAACCGGAGCCTTTTGTGGGTTTGTGGCTCGTTTCAACGCGAATCGAGATGCTAAGTGTCGTTAGCTGCACATGGGTTTTCGGCTAACTGGCTGCAGTGGACTGGTCCAACAAGGCTACAATAATCCCATTCTAGAATTAGATTAACGACATATTCTTAACGTTTAAATGACTAAATTCTAGCGACATTTCGTCTATTGCCTTTGTTAAAAAGTTTTATTCACGGCGCCAAGTCATTTAAACTTCTTTGTGTCACCCTCTCATTATTTTGGTATCGCCCAAATGATGAAACGTGTGATTTCATTCATATTAAAACTCATTTTAACCTTCTTTGGGGGAATGTGTTGTTTTGACTATTTGATGCCAAAAGACAATTCTTGTAATTCGACTCAGATGTGTCAAAAACCAGGATATGAAACCAAACAATCTGTTTACACTGATATGTGCCTATCTGACTATATTTTATTTATAATCGGGTCTTTACAAGTGTGTATATACATCTCCATTGTACACACAAATATAAATATAAATATAAATACACATAGAGCACATATATCTATTTTGACATGTATGAACAGAGGTAGAAAGAAGTAAAATCCGACTTACCTGATAGAATCATTGTTGCAAATATGCAAACACTTTAAATTTAAACCCCTACGTGATATTTATTCTTTGCTCTTTATTATTTTTGTCTTTGTTTTCTCCCCTTTTTTCTTCTACTGTTCATATTGAATTGTTGTAGAAGAGGATGTACACTGAATGCAATTTGGACTATTGTACTGCTATTACTACTTAAAGCCATCTGAACCTACCTTTTCTTGATCAACTACTAAATGCGTTGAAGCCAGCAAGTCTTAGGCTAAAAAAGAAAAACGTGTCTCCATAGAGAAGGACTCTGCACCATGGCCGATCAGCTGAGTCCAGATGAGAAGTACCACCTCATCGCCAGGAACCTTCAGGTGGGGCATCCAGACGTCCATACACAGTGAGTGAACCTCTCTTTTCACATCAGTTCCCCTCATGACGGTCTGGTTGGGTTGCAGGAGGTCCTCGGCGAGGAGAAGCTGAAGCAGGTTCTTCAGGAGAGGGAGCTCAAGTTGTACTGGGGCACGGCGACCACCGGCAAACCCCACGTGGCTTACTTTGTCCCCATGTCCAAGATAGCAGACTTCCTCAAGGCTGGGTGCGAGGTGAGCATACAGCCCACAGTGCCATTATAACAACCCTTATTTTCCAGCTGCTCATATATATCATTTCGTTTTCCCCTTCTTTTTTCAGGTCACAATTCTGTTTGCGGATTTACACGCCTACCTGGATAACATGAAAGCTCCCTGGGAGCTGCTGGAGCTCAGGGTGAAGTACTACGAGCAGGTCATCAAGGCCATGCTGGAGAGCATCGGCGTGCCTCTGGAAAAGCTCAAGTTTGTCAAAGGGACCGACTACCAGCTCAGCAGGTCTGTTTTACGGACAGCACGCCGACATACACCAAACTATTTTCCAATAACGGCTTCTCAGCAGAGCCCGCAGATTAAGCTCCACGTGTGCTTATCGTGTTTGTCAGAGAGTACACGCTGGATGTGTACCGCCTGTCGTCCATGGTGACTGAGCACGATGCCAAGAAAGCCGGAGCGGAGGTGGTCAAACAGGTGGAGCACCCTCTGCTGAGTGGTCTGCTGTACCCAGGGCTGCAGGTAAGAACTGTTTGAGATGCGTCACGCTGCTCTTGAGTCGTACGATGTGACTCTCGGTACGAGGTTGTCTCTGTGAATACCATCCGTCCGTGTCGCTAGGCTCTGGACGAGGAGTACCTGAAGGTGGACGCTCAGTTTGGAGGAGTTGACCAGCGGAAGATTTTCACTCTGGCTGAGAAGGTGTGAGCGTCTTTTCACTTTCACGGGATTTGGTGCAACACTTCCACACTGACGTGTAGCGTTGACAGGCTGAATAATAGTGGAGCACTTTCAACTGGGCGAGAGAAATGAAAAATGTATAACTTGGCTGTTAATTAAAGTTTGACAGTAACTTTTCTTGTTCTCAGTACCTACCCTCTCTTGGCTATGCTAAGCGAGCCCATCTGATGAATCCCATGGTACCAGGACTGACTGGGGCCAAGATGAGCTCTTCAGAAGAGGTGAGGTTGCAGGAATGTTGTTGATCGATGAGCGTCGTGATTGAGTATTTAGAAGTCTTAACTTTTAATTCCTAATTTGTGTGGACAAGGAGTCAAAGATTGACCTCCTGGACTCCAAGGAGGACGTGAAGAAGAAGCTGAAGAAGGCTTTCTGTGAGCCGGGCAACATTCAGAACAACGGAGTTCTCTCTTTCGTCAAATATGTCGTTCTCCCTCTGCGAGAAGGTACAAAACTGTCCCTCACAACTCTTTCTGTTGCTTTAACTTTAGTTTTTTTTTTCTAATTGTAAAGAGAATTATGTACATTGAACTGATAATTGTTCTTGTTGTGTTTGAAGAGTTCTGCATCAAAAGAGATGCCAAGTGGGGTGGAGATAAAGTTTACACTGTGTTTGAAGAAATTGAAAAGGACTTTGCCGCGGAGGTAAAATGTGTTTTTTGTGAATAATGTTCGACTTTCTCTTTGAGCTCTGGTCTCACTGATGAATCTCTCAATTTTCCAGATGATCCATCCTGGAGATCTGAAGGCCTCGGTGGAAGTTGCACTGAATGAGCTGCTGGAGCCGGTCAGAAAGAAGTTTCAGTCCCCAGAGCTGCGCAAGCTCACCAACTCCGCCTACCCCAGTGCCTCAAAGACGAGTCAGTGTTCTCCTGCAGCACAACTCACTTTATCGTTCCTATAGGGAAGGTTCAGATGGGCAGATGCGAATGCAGAAAGAATCTCAATGGCTGCTGTTTGTATTTAAGGTTTTACCTCTTTCAGAGGCACAGGAGACGGCGAAACCAACAAACTGTTACAGACATGTTTCTTACAGAACTTATCTTCAGCTTTTTTTCTTTAATCTTTATCTTAGCTTTTCATGTGGCTGACACCAAATATTTTCTCATGAGGTCTTTATCTGCTTATCGGAGTGTGTCTGTGTGCACGTCAGGGCGCGCTGAACCTTAAATGACTTATGTTGTGATCCGTTGCTATTTAGAAAATGTAATCTGACAAAACTAACTCGATTCCAAAATTGCACTTAAAACCAATTTCCCGTGATTTCTTTCCAAATATTACAAGTTGAAGACCATGTTCAGATATAATTTTTTCCATCACCAATTCCTCCGTTCTTTCTTTGTCCAGTCATCATTTTCTCTTTTAATGATTAACTATCCACTCTTTAAACACAGACTGTGATGAGAGAGTGTGTGTGTGTGTGTGTGTGTGTGTGTGTGTGTGTGTGTGTGTGGGCACATGCGCCTACACGTAACCCCACATAAAAAAAAAAAAAAAAAAATCTCAATTCAAAAGTATGGATGATATTGTTTTGTCTGATGTATAGATTAGATTAAAGTCCAAAGTTTAACTATTGCAACTACTGAAGTGGACCTTCAATGAAATGCATTTAAAAAAAATACAAAAATGTATTTATGATGGAAAAATAAACATGTAAAGGGTATTTGTGAATTAAAAGACATGGTACAGAGGTCATTTTAACATAAAGGATTTAGCATTAATCCAATGTGATTTAACAGCTGTCTTTCTTTCAGTAATAACCTTGATGGATATTGCCACAAGGAATTATTTTTTTTTAAACTGCACCATGAAACTGAATCGTCCACGAGAGGGGCAGAATTAGTTTGATAGATTGAACTGCATGGCCAGAGTTGACATTGTTGTTTGGGTGTGTGTGTTTTTTTTTTTTCAGAAACTGGAGGAAAAGCTGCTGCTGGCGGCGACGATGAACTCATCCCCTCCAGACTGGACATCAGGGTGGGGAAGATCGTCAGTGTGGAGAAGGTAAATAACACGGCATGCCTGGTGATCTGAGTCTTCTGAACATGGCTTGAATTGTAATACTCCCGATGAACTTGCAGCATCCGGATGCCGACTCGTTGTACCTGGAGAAGATCGACGTCGGGGAGCCAGAGCCGAGGACGGTCGTCAGTGGGCTGGTGGCCTACGTCTCGCCGGAGGAGCTGCAAGACAGAACGGTGCTGCTGCTCTGCAACCTGAAACCGCAAAAGATGCGAGGGATCGAGTCTCAAGCCATGCTGTTGTGTGCCTCAATGTGAGCATGACTGCAGTTTTTGCACACAGAGAGGAGAACGGGCTCATCGACGGTCGTTCTTTCCACTTCACTTCTCTGATGTGTCTGATTGACTTCCAGTGAAGGAGAGCCGAGAAGGGTGGAGCCACTGGACCCTCCAGAGGGCTCGTCACCAGGGGAGCGCGTGTTCGTGGAGGGATACGAGGCTGGCAAGCCGGATGATAAACTAAACCCAAAGAAGAAGGTGTGGGAGAAACTACAGGTATGTTTCAGCCACAATTTTCTTTTCCTGAATATTCACTATTGTCTCGTTAAATCCCAGTACTTATCTGATCTTTGAGTATTTTGATTATCAATTACAAACTGTGACGTTTTAGGTGGACCTGAAGGTGTCCGGCGACTGTGTGGCTCAATGGAAAGACAAGCAGCTGATGACCAAACTGGGACAGATCACGTGTAAGACGCTAAAAGGAGGCAACATCAGTTAAACAAACACACACACACACACACTTATATTGCACCTACCCAACTGCTCCTTCTGGCCACTTCAAGAATACTCTCATCAACAAATCATCATGGCCGCCACGTCAACTCTCATCATCACAGATCTCGGGGAGTGACACGACATTGGGGCCGCAAGTCTCGGATGAAACCCGTCGCTGTGGTTTCACTTAAATACACGAAAAGGAAATTCCTCAGATTCTTGGTTATGTGGTATCTCTACTGCTTGTAAATGTGCACATGCAATGTTTAGAAAGTGGGAGAGAACTGAGCCTGCTCAGTTAAAATGTTCTGCTTTTAGCTCATTCCAGGAAGTAGCTACTGAAAAGGATCTCAGGTTTCTAGAAATTGATGGACTATTTCATTGCTGCTTCTGGTTAAATTCACACTTCATTCTAAATGTCGCAACTGTGGCTGATTTGTTAAACCTCACTTACGAGAATGGTTATATGGGCATCAGATTTCTATAGAAGTATCATACTATTTTAAGACGGTTGTAAAGTGCATACAAATCCATCCTGTCACTGACTGTTTGAAATTGTCATATCTGAAATAAAAACTGGTTGAATTCTGTGGTCTCCAGAAATGACGAGATGCTTGTGTTTTAATGGGAGAAACTTCATATTAATTTTATTCGAGTAACAGAAGTTCAAAGCAAAAGAAAAAAAAAAAGCAAGAAAACTTTAATACACTTAGATTTTATTTATAGAAGTAATGACTGTACATTATGCTTTATAATCACCAAAATTAAGCATTTGACCCATTACAAGGAGTCAGAATAATTCACTCAATGATGATTCTGCTGGGGGGAAAAGTGTTTTTGTGCAAATAGTGACGAGCTGGAATTTTCCCACCTTAAAGGCTTGGGCCACAGTTTTTAGATACAGTTTCAGAAAAAGCAAGCCGCCTCACACCGAGGCTGCTCCAGTGTATCAGTCATCCAGGGCCAGCCGCCTTGTTTGTAGCCCTGAAGAAGGTTTTCAGATGAAATAAGGTTCCTAAATATTTCATATTTTGGTAGGAAAAAAGGTGACCGACAGTGCTAATTAGTGGAAAGAACCACACATAAATAAATACGATACTTGCGTAACTGTTTTCCCTAAAGGTTTCTCGTAATAGGCTGGTCTGACTTTTACTACAACCAAAAGCATCTGATTTTTCTTTTTTTCTTTTCCAATGTATGAAGGTGCTGCTATCGGCATCCCCTTTTTCTTCTCAAATTCTGCTCCACACAGCAAAAAGCAAGACTAAGGTGTTGCGATGTTTTCATTATGCGTAAGTCCAAGCGAGTCGTTCACGTCCCATCCTGTCCTGCCAACCATCCGTTCTTCAGATTTCTCCCGACATCCGTGTGGATTCCCATGTGAGAATCCTGCATTAGTATATTACAACAGGAAAACAAAAACCCGACAGAAAACCTCTGTACAGAAATGCTTTGTGAAGTCTTTGCTCTGAGCTGCAGTTAAATCTATTCGTCCTCTGGGAGGCGATCTCGCACAAGCCAAAGACGTGCAGTTCATCACCGATCACCCTGAGGGGCCTTAATAGGAGATAAAGTATACCTTAGAAAAATACTCCACCATAAAGCTATTTTTAAGAAACTGGGAGTGAGCCCCCTTTTTTTTCTTTTCTATATTTTTTTGCATAAATATGAAGAAAGGCCATTACAGGCTAAGGCTTTTGGATAAGACTTAACACAAAACAACACTCGGGTAGTTGAGCTTAACGTCTCTCAGTAATGTGATTCAGTCGGTCTTTGCTTGTTCCTCGGTGGGGGGATGGAGGGGGGGGGGGGGGGGGTTCTGGATCTCGGCTTGTTCAGAACAGCGTTTCAATTGTGTCTGCTGTCACTCGTGTGGCTGCGGGGAGACAAAAGACAAAAGGAGGAGGTTAGGCCTTATGCCATCACTATAATACAGTTACAGGACCAAATGTATTGACTATCCTGTCCTCAACTAACTGAATTACTCAGACGTCATCATGAGGTTCAGCTTAAGGCTGATTAAAGCGCATGTTTGCACATTTTGTTTAAAAAAAAGAGCTAAATGTAAGTCAGTATTCGCATTGTGCTGGTGCAGAAAGCTGTATATGTGCGCAGTTTCTGTTTGCTGGCTCAAAAAACACAAAACCTCATTAAAGCAACATTTAAACTGCTTTGCTGTGCAGACTCAAGGTAATGCCTGGATTTGCATTTTGCTTTGTCATGACAGTCGAATGGTCAGCGGGTTATTGATTCATGCCGATACTGAATCAGCAACTCAACAGCTGTGCACTGGAACAGCTGGGTTATTAGAGTCCACAAAGATAATTATTAAACAAACACAAAGGCTGCTGCCCTTACTTGTTTCGGGGAGTGTTATTCCACTCTTATGTTGCACTCCTCCATTCGTGCCATTCCCTTCAATGCTGAGCTCCGCCGGTGAACGTCGGGACACACTGTGTGAGGGACTGATGCTCCCGGGGGCCGGCTTCTTTGCAACCGGTGGAGGGACCTTGTCACACTTTGCTCCACCGTTTGAGAAAGCAGCAGCCTTCGATTGGTCAGACACCCGCAGGAGCTCGGATACCAAGTTCTGCTTCAGCGCTGCCTGAGCTTCAGGGGTGGCGGCAGCTGCGGACTCTACAACAACCTTTTTTGTGCTTCTGGAGAAGATGAAGCTCGCGGCGGAGGCTGGAGATTTGTGCATGTCGCACGCTTCGGGTGATTTCAGGGCGAAAGCTCCCGGGTCACCAATGCAGCTATAAATCGGTGGTCTCACCCCCAGTCTGGAGGAAAGACTGTCTCTTGAAGACATGGCAGCTGTTTTCAAACGTATGGCTTCCTGCATGCGCATTGAGGGTGTGCTCATTATCACAGGGGATGTCTTTACATGCTGAGGAGGAGACTTGAGTGACAAAGACTTGCGAATGGGCTTTTGAGGAATACTCTGATGTCCTTGGACTGAGGCAGCACAGCCCTCCTGAACTGGTGTGTTCTCATCTGTAGGCTTGGTGTCCTGAGAGGGCGCTTTCACCTGATCTTCGGTCATGCTGACTGATCTGAGACGAACCATCTGGAGCAGGGACGGCGTGACAAGAGGTATGTTAGCATCCTCTTTAGGAATGGGCGCACTTTTGTGCCGTGAGAGGAGCTCTTTGCTTCTGGAGTCTCTCTGTGTTACACTGGGTTGCCTTCTGAAATTCACCCCGTGGGTTAAAGTCTCTGCTGGTAGAGGGGGTGCAAGTGGCACAGTGGTTGGCGCTGGAAGTTGAACATTGTTGGGAATGGAAGGGGGACACGGGTCCTCAGTTTTCAGGGAACTTTCCTTCAGAAAAATAGTATGAGGACCTGCAGCTGTGATTGATACTGGGCTCTCTGCTCTTGTCACAGGTGGTATGGGAGGTGATTCCACAAATGCAGGTGAGACTGTGTCTGGAGCAAGTGAAACACTCTGCTCTATTGTAGAGGAAACCTCTTCTCCATCGGCATTAGTGTTTGATACTTGCAGAACAAGTGGTTCATCTTTGGGGGAAGTTGTTTCCAACTCCGAATGTTCCAAAGTGCACCCACTAGGAATATCAATCTGTGTTATACTGTTGTCCATCATCTCGGGCACAATTTCTGCCAGAAAAGGCGGAGGAGGTGGTGGAAATTCTACCTCATCCGCTCCATCAAATGCAGGGTCCCCTTCCAAAGGAGGAGGTGGAGGCGGCCAGCAAGACTCCACAACATGCATCTCCTCCTGTACCCGCTGCAGTTCATTCGGTGGCATAGACACTGATGACGGCGCCTTCCTTGATGGAGGAGGTGTAGGATGATAGGCTGGAGGAGGTGTAGGTGGTGGTGAGGCCTTAGTAATCTTAGGGGCTTCTACTGCAAGTGTTTGCATAGGTGGGGCATCACTTTTCTCTGTCTCATCCTCACTTTTATCAGTTAAAATTGTTAGATTGTTCTGTGAAGACATCGTGTAGTCCTCCACAGTTAACTGGATTTCTGGTGTGGTGCCATCACATGTGATCTTCTGCTGAATGTCAGGTGACTGTTGTGTTGCCCAGTGTTCTTCTCTCTGCAGTATCGTAATGGGTTTCTTCATGACAGGAGGTGGCTCTTTCTTTGGAGTTGTTTCTTCAAACTCTAATTCCTTCATGACAGAACTGCAAGTCTCTTCTTGACTGAGAACAACTACACTTGGTTCTTCCTTGTCCTCTATTAATGGATCCTCTTGTCTTGAACTTTTCTCATCCTCCTGCTCATTGTGTACAATGCCAGGAGGCTTTGCTGGTAAAATCTCATGCGCTATTTTGTCTTCTCTTTCTTCCAATTCAGGTTTTGCTGGTTTTGTGTGGCTTTCGCCCAAAACTTGTATTTCTTTACTGGTTTCTGTCTCGTTCCCAACCTGTTCCTCTGTGTCATATTGCTGTGCTGATTTCTGGGTAACTTTGTTTATATTAGGGTGTGAACCACACAGGAGCTCAAAGGTGCGTCTGTTGTAAGCCCATGTCTCTGGTGGAGGAGGACATGGTGCTTTGACTTTGGGAGGAGGTGGGATATTCAACAATTCCTTTGTGAAAAATGAAGGGTTGTTTTCCAACGAGGATTCTTTTGTTGCAACAGTAGGCGAGGATCTATGTGGAGGCATATTGGGGCTACACAATGAAACATCTGTATTGGCAAGCTCAGATGTGCCAGAAGATAAAGAAGTAAGCGAGGACGAAGGAGAAGCTCCTGAGGATGAAGCCCGAGACGCTGATCTCTCTGGCTTGACTGGTGTTTTCTTCTGCTTGTCTGGAGAGGTTGGTGAGACCCCTTTTGGGGAATGAGTTGGAGTGCCACTCTGACTAGAGTATCCACTGGAAGGTGACATTGTCCGTTCAAACTTCCCGCCTTCAGAGGGAGTTTTCCGGGGGGAGGAATTGCCGTACTCTGGCGTTTGCTCTGTTGCTTTTCCAGCTTCAGTGGAAGCATCTTGGGTGGGACTTAAAGGGGTGAAGGAAGAATCTGGAGAACCTGTAGAGTTTGTTACAGGTGTGAGGGTCGCTTGATCTGTGTTGGTTAACTTTTTTATTTCTTCAGGTACATTTTCTGAGCCAGTTATCACTTCTCCAGTATTGGAGTCATCGACATCTATGCTGTACACTTGAACTTTGGCGTTTCCTCTGATCTTGTTGCCATGCAGAGAGTTTGTTCTTCTCGGCGGTGCCGGAGGCTGTTTAGTCTTCATAACTGAAAGACTACGAGTGCAGTTGCGCTTTGGATGTTCCTGATCAGCAGCCGACTCTGATACTCCCAACTCTGTGACAGCATTTTCACTTTTCCCACTGGGACTGCTAATTACACTCACTGAGCTGCAGAGACTGACAAGGTCTTGATCCCCGCGAGCCTGATCTGTCTTGCCTTCTTGCACATTAACACCCACTCGTTGGGAGCTACCACTGCGTGTACTGGCCTTCGATGACACAGGAGAGGAATTTGATATTATTGTCCTCGAAGACTCGCTCCAGTTCGAACCTGAAACTGATGTCGGAAATTGGGAGGAGCCGTTTTGGGAACCATCACCATCTGATCTTCTCGACAACAAGGGGCTGATTGATGAGTCCCCAGATGTCAGACTGCTTTTGCTTACAGTGCGAACACTGCTGCCATGGTTGACACTGCCACTGTGAGTCCGACTGTTGCTGCGGTCAATTTCAATGACTTCAATGGAGGCAGGCAAAATCGCATTTGGAATGATGGTAGACAAGTAGGTGGCCTGAGGGGAGATGGACATCACTGGGCCCTGGGAAATAAAATAGGAAAGTTGTGTATTATATGTTAAAATGTTCAAACACATGGAACTAAAATTTCAGTAACATGATTTAACCATTGCAGGGATGTTCTTAACTCTTTCTTACCTGAGCCTCCTGAAGGAAGTTGAACATTGAAGGAGTGAATGAGGAGGACGTTGTCATGCCTGGGACTGCAAGGGACTTGGGTCTCAGACTGGAGGTAGGGCAGAGATAGGTACCAAACCCCTGGTGGTTGAGGGACTGCTCATCTTGATACATCATTTGAAGATGTTTCCTCACCAGCTGATCATCACGCAATGTCTGCTGAATGGAGGAATGGTTGTTGAATGACAAGATCGCAGCTGTTTTCTGTAAAATACCTTTAAACAAATAAATGTATTCTTCCTGGATTGTCGTTTACCTCGAACTCCGAAAGGTGCACTCTTGCCCCCTCTTTTCTTGCCATTGAAGTTCCTCCATCGACGGTAGGGATGATCACAACTCCTGGCTGGCTGTCATTCACTTGCCTGTCTTTATTGGAGAGCTGCGTTGGCACGAGTGGTTGAAAGGTGGAGTTTCGGTGCAGAGCTATAAAGGAGGATCTGTTAGCTTTCAGCAGCATGTTTCTATCACTTTCAGGAAGTAGTAATCCTGTGGACGTACCAAGCTCTTTCTGGACCTGGTTGGGAATACCCATGATGGTGGTCCTTCTGCTCCTTTTCTTGCTCTTATCTAATCTTTTCACTGGATTTAGAGGTTTGAATGTAGAACCTGGCAGACAGAGAAGAAAATAACTTGAATTAATATATAAACAGTCTAAAACAACACTTAAAAACAATCAGTCAAGGGTGAATACTGTCTCACACCAGACTTTTGCCTACTGCAATACTGCTCGTAGTAATCTGAGTATGGACATTAAATGATGGATGGATTTATTATGAAATGACCAGCAGTTTTAAACAAGCCAGAATGTCTGTTTCTGAGTCACTGACCCTTTGGGGGCCATCAGTGCTTACAATGAATTTAAGCTGTCTTCATGTCCAAAACTGAAATTATGATTTTATGGTGATGAGGATTAGAAGTCAGTGAATAACCAAAGCCCGTGAGAGTTATGAATACCTGTAAAGAATTTCAAAATTATTCACGAGCAGATGTTGAGATATTTTAGTTTGGATCAAAAAGATTAACGTAGTCTTGGAAAGGTGCAAAAAAGTATTTGGCAGCAAAGAACAAACCAGAGAAGTAATAAGTTGCATTTCAAAGATGAACTATGATCAGATAGAACTCACACTAACTGAATTCAAACACACATTTACACACATTCTGATGTGCTTTGCCTTCCAGCTGTAATATAGAGTGGCAGCCGCAGCGCTTCTCCAGCTGCTTAGAACCCTGCATGTGTGTGTCAAGTTCCTCTTCTTTTGATTTCACACCATAGTGGCAGGGGCACCAAGCAGCAGAGGAATGAGTTGTGCATGCTAAATATGTACATGGCTATGAGTGACATGCCATAAAGTACCATACTCAGAAAAAAAGGAACAAACCTCAACCTGCTTTTACTGCCTCTATGATTAGCTCATATTTCTTTGGGATGAACATGATATGAGCGCTTCCTTTCCAGGCACCTCAAGACACACATACACATTACCGGCTACACATATAGGGATGCCCATTACCTTGACGGGTAAGCACAGGCCTCGATGACACAGTGGCGGTTACTGTGGTATCAGTGTTCCCGGTGGTGGATCCTGAGTCCAGAGAGCCACCTCCGTCCTTGGAGCTGATATCCTGCTCCGGGCGGAGAGTGTCTGTGGACTGTGGAGGAGACACATACACAGCAGAGTTTAGGACTGTGGTGTTCTCTGTGTGCAGGAAGTGGTGGGAAAACGATCTGCAAAGCTTGAGCATCACTTACAGCAATGCTTTCATCGTCAGGGAAGTTCACTCCATTCTTGGTTTCTATACAAATCAAATTCAATGGGTTAGGACATGGGATCCACCTTTAAATGTGTAATTTGAGCTTGCTTACTGCGAGTACATTAAGGAGGTTATGCATTTTTATACATCCAGCAATGACTCTCTTACCTTCCTGTTGTTGTATCTTGAGTCCCTCCTGAGCCTCGATGTGCAGGTTCTCCAGGTACTGGGGCCTGCTGCCCTCGATGAAAACATTCTCCTGGTAGTGCTGCGATGTCGTGTAGTGGACTGTTAACCTCTTGTGGTCTTCATTCCCCCTTGGGCCAGCTGCTCATATAGACAAATCACAAAAGGCAGAAGGAGAAATATCTTTAGTATTACTGTTATGTGTACACTGTAGTCATCCAACAGCTGCTTCAAAAATGGCTGGATGCAAACCATCCTTTTTTTTTAAACCAAAGAAAATCACATTATTATGAAATCTACTGTCATTCACAGCATCCTTCAAATTTCTCTGTAATGTACATACTCTACTTACAATACATACTGTACTTACACTACAACATGTCTGACACTACAAAAGAAAGCTATAAGAATCATTTCATGGCCAATGCCAAACACTCCAACAAATGCTCTCTTCCATAAATATGGTCTCCTAAAGCTTCCTGAAGGGAATCTTTATCACGATGCATGTATTATGTATCATGTTGTTAACAGGTCAAATACTAGAATATGTGAACTTATTCCATTAAACTCACCCTTTCACCAACATGATACCAGAAATAAACTACTTCTAAAAGGTAAATATGGAAAACTAAAATGGACCAGTTTTAGTATATGTCATAGAGGTCCAAACTTATGGCACGAGCTGGAAAGCAACTTAAAACCATACTAAAGCCACACTATCCATATTTAAAAGGAAACTGAAGAATCAACAAGTGGAGAGTTATGCAGGGGGTTTACGTGTGGCTTAGTACTCTCAGGGTTAAAAGGTTTTCTCTCTGTACATGGGTCAATTCAAAGTGAATGTAGAGCCATTTTTGTCTTTTCTATTGTGATTTTAGGAGGGGATTGGGTTTGTTTCCATATGTGTATATATGCACTTATGTATGTGTATATATTGCACAAATTAGTCTTCATTCATCTACTCTCTAGTGACGTCTGAGGGTCCTGGTGGTGTTTGAGCCATTTTTAGTTCATGTAGAACGAAGATGCACTGGGTGGTGGCGTGTTGGACCCCAACATGATAAGCTCCAAACTTTTTTGGGTGTCAATTTTTTTTCATTATTTAGCAAATTCATGCACATCTCAAAATTATTGTTGTATATGGGAAATTGTAGAAAATAAATAAATGAAATAAACTACTGTCTTTGGACTGGTGTCTCAATTCTCTCACAGGACAAACGTCAACACACACTCAACAGGTGTCCGCTGGCCGAAACTTTTATCAGCTTTACTGTGAATCCTTCGCACGTCCACCTGGCGAGAGCTCACGCTTATCAGTGCACGTCTGACACGGCACACTCATCAAATCTCCTCAGCTAAGTACGGTGGGCAGAAGTCCCAGTCTGGTCTCGGCTTTCAGCAGTAAACCATTGGCCTGGCTAATCTCTTGCAAGTATTCTGCTTCTTTGCTTGTTCGTCAGGGAGGAGGAGGAGGAGGCGGGGGTGTAAGGAGACCACCTGCTGAGAGACCTCTTGGGTGAGAAATAGGCCGAGCTCACCTTCAGAGTGGATTTTGTTATTGTCAGACAGCATACCAAAACAGTGGAGAACAAATGAGATTTCAATATGGATACATTTTAAACGCAACTAACCCCCACCACTTACCGTACTGGTGAAGTCAATGGCTCCAACTGAAAACACTGTGCCGAGATTTGTAAACTTGAAATGACCAAAGCTCATAAATGTATATATATATTTTTTTTTTTCTTAATGACTCAGCTGAGGTCAGTCTTTGTGATCAATTGCTTGGAGTGTGGGGTGTGGCTCTGGAAGTGGAACTTGTCTTGATTCAAATCCGGTTTTACTGTTGTCTAAACATCTCATTTTGTGGAGTGAGCGCTCAAGAAAATTTGACTTCTGTGGCTTGAGATGGCTTGTTAGTAGGACATTTCATGTGGGTATGATTGTCAATTGGAGGATTATTACAGGACTATGAGATGTACACAAAGCACAACAGAAGAGTGTAATGAGTCTCATGCTTGGAGCATGGCCTGTCGGAGGGCAGACATGTAAAGTGCCTAAAAGCTTTGGTTAGCAAGCGCCCACGTGAGGTGTCTCCTTTACCTCTTTTGTCACTTCACACACAGAATGAGTCTATATACCTCCACCCTGTTCTTCTGTAATCATGCCACATGATTTCATGTGAGAAATCATGTGGCATGATCTATCGAAATACAAGACGTCATTGTGGACATCTCATCCCACACACTGATCACATGAGGTGCAGTAACCACCAGAAGTAGTTAATTGGCAAAGTACCCCTCCCTGAGACTCTGCCAGACCCCCGGGGAAGGTTTAGGGATTCTGCTTGATTAAGACGATCGCCATATAAGCCAGTAAATCTCTTTATCTCATTAGAAAAGACCCCCGAAAACTGTGTTCAACTCTAATACACGAGTGCCTGTGTGTGTGTGTGTGTGTGTATGTATGAGTGTGTCTGTTTGAGTTACTGTCTGATTCTAAGGCAAATGTACGCATAAATTACCTGTATGTTTCGTCGTAAAACATAACTTGAGGTTCACAAACAGCAATCAAAATGAAGTAAGTGTCCAGGAATCTGAAACCAATGTGTCTGTTAACTGGATTCCTCTACCTGAGACAGCACTCACCCTTCTTCTTGAAGACTGACAGCAGCGAGTGGACGCTCTTCCTCAAGTAGACAACCATGCCTATGCCAGCGCCATAGCAGATTCAAGATCAAAACAGTAGAAAAGCAAAGCAGGGCTCAAGAAGTCCTCTTTCTGTCAGCCTTGAGAAAAATCTGATTTACAACGGAGAATCTAAAAATGCTCTAAATAGCAAATGGGACTGAGAGGCTTTGGAGGTTTGTCAGCTCGTGACCGGAGATGCTCCTGCTTCAGTGTCTGAGTGACTTGGAGAGGACAAGTGCACAATAAGATCTGCTCCCAGCCAAAGCAGCCTGCCCCAGCTGCCTTATCCCCGAGTCTGATACTCTCCTCCTCCCTTCCCCCTCTGCTCTCTCTCTCTCTCTCTCTCTCCCTCTCTCTCTCTCCCACCCTCCGACCTCCCCCCCACCCCCCAGCAAAACAGCTGTCAAAGTTTGGCTTTGGGGAGGCAGCCCCCCCCCCCCCCCCCCCCCCCCCCCCCCCCCCCCCCCCCCCCCACACACACACACACACACACACACTTCACACAATGCAGGCAGACACGTGTGAGGACACACTCATGACGAACCCCCCCTCCAACTCACACCCTCCTCATACTGACTAGTTTGAATACAATTCACTTGCCAAAATAGATTAAATTATCCCCAAAAATAGTGACAGATATTACGAAGTTCAGAAAAGTCCTAAAAGAAGTCACGTGGCAACATAGTTTCACATAAAAGTTCCTTCATATCTTCTCATATAATGGATTCTATATCTATAGGGACCACAATAGAAATAAGTCTCATCGATTACTTTTTTTTGTGTCATCCTCTGGTTTTTTTTGTCATGTCATCAAAATGATTAATATAATATATTTGTGTGTTTTATTTTGTGTGCACATGAAGACAATCCAAATAAATTCATTCATTCATACATTGAGAAATTAATACAAACAAAAATGCTTCAGAAAAAAAGGTAATAATGTCTTTTAAAAATCCGTATTTTGTACTTCTATTATAATAAAGGTGTGTATTATACTCAAAATACCTGACCCGCAGCACGAGAAACACTCGCGCATTAACCATTTTAAATTGTGTCTTTGACTGAGGACCGAACTATCCTATAATCACTGATATATTTGAGGGTTATAAAGTTCTCTTTGTCATTGTCTCTTCCCTAATGGAGGCCCTCAGCGTTGTGCGTCTGTCTGAAGCTGTATCTCATTATCAAAGGGCTACGGGGGCTGCATTTGACAGTAGAGGTTGTGTCCTCACAGGAAGAAGCTTAATAGCCCCTTTCATGTATTTTCCATATTGTCCTCCTCCATATCTGCGCATCACTTTCTCCCATCTCGCCTTTCCTCCTTCTCTGTCTCGGCCAATCTCTTCCCTCCTCACATCTTTCTCTGTCTCGTGCCTTTTCTGTCTTCCTCTTCGCCTCACAGCCAACTAAAAGTCTATTCTGAGCTAAAAATAGCTGACGTGGCCACAGTTCATCATCTGCAAAGGATGACTTTCTCTATGCCTGCTAATGTTTCCTGACAAACGGCAGAGGGTATGAAATACAACACGACTTTGGGGGGACAAAAAGGCTGATTCTGGCCAAACAAACAACCTGCCCCCTGCCCCATGACTGTTTTTTTTCCTGGAGAAGATGCAGCCCTTCGCTCTCTGTGCTCGGTGAATAGATGTTTGTTCGCTGATGAAGTGGCACCGCAGGGGGGCTACAGCTGGCCCAGACCAGCTGGAGGGTTTAATGCAATTACCTTCCACAATCACCCACCGTCCCTTCTGGCACTAGAAAATAGAGATGGGGAAGTTTCTGAGCTCGACCAGAGGAGAAATCTGCACCCTCGCTGTCCCGGGGTCAGATTGACCAGCTTAGGGTTCTGGCTTAGAGTTCAGCCTTGTGGTTTGCTGGGGGCTGGAATAAGACGAGTCATACAGGAGAGAAGCTTTGAGCATGGGAATCATGCCAGAGGATTAACCGTGCCAGTAGCTTTACCTGTCCATCTAACTTACACTAGATGAGTAAGTGTAAGTTAGACAATCATTTGTCCATCGAATGTCACTCTCGCTCATGACACGTCTTCACTTCATATCTTCCCTTGGTCTCTTCACGACATCTCTCAGCCAACCAATTCACACTCATCAAGTCCTAATCTGTTTTAATTTCTGCCAAACAGTTTAACAACATGGGACACGCGGGAGCTTATGTGCATGAGAAAAGAGCTTTGTCGTTGCAGTGGCATGGCCCTTTAAGTACCAAACACTCCATTTCTTCTTCTCGCTGTCGTCTTCACAGCAGACTTTTACTATGAGCCAGTTTTGGGGGTCTCTGGCCCAGCCTATGTCACCCCCTGTTGTTAGCCAAGACCCCTCATATCAATATTCATTAGAAGGCCTAAAGAGACACCATCTGGCCCTGGGGGAGAGGGCAGAGGGGAGAGGCGAGGCTTCACATGCCTTTGATTCAACACGGACAACCCACCATTCCACTGCACACAGCATTGTGACACACTTCATCACAAAGGGGGAAAGCAACATATGCAAAATTCATGCTAATGCAGAATCTCAAAAAAAAACAACTCCCAAGTTTAATCATCTGGGCAAGAAGAAAAAGGCCAGCCAAGAATATCCAACTCTGGAGTGTTTAACGTGGGTGTGCGTTTTCCCCCCGTTCTCCAAAGATAATAACATAAATCAACGGTACCAGATTGTCAGACTTGTTAGCAGGTCAAATAGTCTGTGAAAGAATAATCAGGGTTCAGGCAGCCAACAAAACGAGCTTGTTAAAATGTCAGAGGCCAAAAAACATATGCTTCATTACTTCGAGCCACATTTAGAATAACCATAATAATCCGACAAGTTGTTCTCACGTACTGATTCGTATCATGAATTCCAGTCAGGTACAACCATACTCAGCAGAGACACCAAATGTAGGGACACAGTGGTATGTAAGTCGGCTCTTCTGAAGGCATCATTCTAAATTCTATATGTGAAGTGACATCAAATGAGGTTGTGATTGATATTTTTCATGCAGTGTTGACATGTAGCAGGGCCCGAAGAACCTCATGTTAACTACTAATGGCTTATCTCTTGTCCGGGCTTTAACCTCAACCCTCTCGCATCATATGACGCCCCCCAATCACGGGCAGAGCTTTCCATTGTGCTAATCCAATCTATCATGTACCACATAACTCCTTCCTCCACTAGAGAGTGCCACACCGGCATATCTCATTCAGTTTGGACTGCAAGCATGAGACTGCAAAAGAAAAAAAAGGAAGAAAACAGACGGTTATCTGATGAGCCTGTTTACTGTAACACACACACACACACACACACACACACACACACACACACACACACACACACACACACACACACACACACACACACACACACACACACACACACACACACACACACACACACACACACACACACACTGTACTGATGACGAAATGCAGCCCAGTGTAATATATGCCTCTCACCAGACTGAACAAGGCCAAACCCCGACACTTATTGGAATACATTGACCACATGGTGTGTACTAGCTCGTCTACTGTCCTCGGCTCACCCTGTTACTCTGCACATGGAGGTGAAGGAGGTAAAGAGAGCAGAGCACAGACGGAGAATAGCTGTACCAGCTTTGTCATGACTTCAACATCAGTGTCAGGTGAAGCAGAGGAGCCGCTGGACCGTGACGGGCTGCGGGGGTTTCCACATCACGCCCTGCTGGGCCTCAAAACTGCCACTGTTTAGGTGGTATTATAGGGCGTGAGAGTGCATGCAGCCGGGATATGAAGAGGGCAGGGACCTGGCAGTGAAGTAAAAAAATAAATAAAAATACTGAAAAAAATGGGATCTATGCTCTGTTTTTTTCCATTGACACACACATGAGGTGCCTGTCGGGGT
The DNA here is from genome assembly GCF_963422515.1 of Blennius ocellaris. Lineage (NCBI taxonomy): Eukaryota > Metazoa > Chordata > Actinopteri > Blenniiformes > Blenniidae > Blennius > Blennius ocellaris. Next base: position 8,250,570 of record NC_137669.1, read on the forward strand.
TAACACAACATCACAGCTGTGGACATGAAGACAGCTGATGCGATTTGAAAGACAGGAGCTTGGGATTTATCATTGGACAGCTTATCTGTGTTTACAGAAGACTCGTTGACTGAATTCTTTCATTGACCTCCTTATAAATAAATAAAAAAATATATATTTTTAAGAAAACCAAGTTACCAGTATGAACTTTCACTTTATGGGATTAAAAACTGCAGTGCAGTTGAACAAAAACTCACCACACATTAATAATTAAAGGTTTTCCTGAATGCACAGTGTTTTCAGTTGAAGAATAATACACACTTGATGAACTATAGTCAGAATTTACAGCAGCAGTGTGTCGTGGCCATGGTTCCTAACAGGAGCATTTCTAAAGAATGTGGTCTCCAGATAGAAAAAAAAAAACCTTCTTTCTGTTTCTGAAGGTCAAGAATTTAGTGAAGATGTTCTATTGGGAGGATTTAAGAGAAGGGAAAAAAACAACAGAATATCACCAGTGTTTTATCATTAAGACGGGATCACAGATGAGACAACCGTCTCCAGTGGTAGAGTAAGTAGATGGAGCATGGGGGTCTACGGTGATGTTTCTGTTCACTGACCCTCCATCCCTCTGGACAGAGCTAATGAAACTGCCAGAGTGCAGGAACGGAGAGTTAAATTGTGACCAGCAATAAACCTCCCATCACACACACACGTGTGTGTGTGTGTGTGTGTGTGTGTGTGTGTGTGTGTGTGTGTGTGTGTGTGTCATTATTCAGATGGTTGCTGCCCTCCTGATTTGTATTCAGCGGCTGCTGTGGTGAACTTGAGTTATGAGCTCCATCTCCACTGAGGAGTATCAACCACAGAGGGGCTCAACCTCTATACTCGAGTACATAAAGGAAAAATATTCCATGCATCCCGCTATGATAATCTGGAATCATCCATTCAGGTGGGCTGCTCAGAGCGAAACACAAATTGCGAGATCAGGCTCGTTCGTCACTGGGTTTTATCTGGTGAGAGCGAACAGACGCAGATGCGTACATTATGAAAACAGAAGCTACAAACTGCTGTGGTCGCCTGGAGGACGTGAGGAGTCGAAAAACAAGGAACCGATCGGAGGTAAAGAGAGGCTGAGGGAACCGGTGGAAGGTTACAGGGCAACGGAGAGAACATAAATCACCAGGTAGAGTGACTGTCTCTGATTTCCTCTGGGTGTGACACAGAAGGAGAGCCATAACGAGGACGAATACAGATAAAGAAAACTAGTCCCTGTGGTATTATTTTCAAACATATTATTTAAAATATAAACAGTTGGTTTAGTAGAAAACAGAAAGAGCTCCAGTTAAGTTTACAGTGGCTGAAATTGGATCTGACTGTGGTTTCTCGGAAAAAAAACCCTCTCTGATGTGAATTTATCAAAGCATATTTAGTAAATCAGATTTTTTTTAAAAGTAATAAGTGTAACAAGGGTAAATGTGATTCAGTAAAATTTAAATCAAGATAAGTATAAATACGGTTTATTTCCACTGAGATATTAGTGTGATGTTCCACTTTTCTTGCATTTTAAAATGTTTTCTCCATTTCACAGTGTTAAACTGTTAAATCACACAATACGATAACAGCATTTAACAAATAATAGTTTATCATTCAAGGAGATGAAGACACATTTAAAGCATTAGTGGGATGTACATCAGGAAGAGCAAGGACTGGTAAGGTTAACAGATTAGTATTCCTCAGCATGTTTTCTTCCTTGTTCAGTTTTCAGAAGAAATCACAGCAAATACAACATGAGAGCAGCACATTCATCCTTATTAAAACACACAGTGCTTTGAAACTGAATGCTTTCAGTACCACTGCTATGATCAAATTAAAAGTTATTAAAGGGACCATGATTGCATATCTGCATGCAAGTAATGCATTTCCGAAATTATAAAACAAAATTTTAAACATGAATGAATATCTCCCACTTTAAAATGTGCAAAAAGAGATTCGTATTGACGTCTGAAGTTGTACATCATCAGTGCAAAGTCAAATGTATGTGTAGTTTGCATGTTTTTTTTTCCTGTGCTTGAGTTTCATTCTCTGGGCTTTGTAGTTCGCTTTCATGGCCCAAAAACCTGCGTTTCAGATGAATCAGTGACTGAAAACGTGGTTGCATCATCTCTTTTTTATGTAACTGATTTATTATCATTTGTTTACAGATTGGCGATAGATAAAGGAAATCTAACTGGAAATAATCAAAACAAGTAGAATTGGAAATGACAGAGTAAGTTTAGTAACAAATGAGGTTAATAAAGACTCCTATTGGCAGTAAAAAGTACAAATCTGTCAGCTTTACAAAACTTTAAATAACTACACACACTATAAAACTCCAGGTAAGTTCAGTCCTCTGCACCGCAGCCGTCAGGAGGAAACATTAACATAAACTGTTGACGTGAACGTTTCAGCAGAAACGACAAAACTGACAATCACATTTTCTTGAAAACACGTTTCTTACCTCATGTCTCCTGTCGTTTACTCGGCAGATAAACTCCTGTATTTGTTTTAAAATCCTGACTGAAGGCACGCTGTAAACCTGAGCTCAGGTGAGTGATTGTGCCTCTGCAGGCTCATAAACACGACGCTAAACTTAGCAGCTCCAACCGTGCCTAAAAATAGTCACTGTCACTTTTTAAAAAAAAAGAATTATTCTCTCTCTCTCTCTCTCTCTCTCTCTCTCTCTCTCTCTCTCTCTCTCTCTCTCTCTCTCTGCCTGATAAGGGGATTGTGGGTATTTTTTCCTCAAGGAGTTTGAGCTGTTTTTTTTTCTTCTTTTTTGCAGCTTGTCGTTCCAACTCAAGAAGCTTTGTGTGAAGCTAAACCGAGAGCCGAGGTGGATCGGGACGCCTCACGGCAGTGACTGCTTTGACCCGCCGCTCAGCGCGTTCATCTGCGAAACAAGATAATAAATCTATTTGTCTCTGATTGCTGCGTGGGAGTGAGCGCAGGAGTACCCTGGGTGACCCCCGGGGAAAGGCTGCGGAGCGGCGCAAAGGCCTCCAGACAAAAAAAATCAGCCGGAGGGAAGACAGACCACAACAAAGTGTCACACACACTGCAGATTATTGGGACACAGAGGCAGATACCAGTTGAGTCAAGGGGCCAGTGAGTTTTCCCAAGAGGCCACATGACAAAGCAGGACTTCTCTGGAGTGGAATTTAAACTCTATGTGAATATATCTCATGTTATGAAGCAGTTTTTTTACTGTATGTCTTTAAGTGTTACAAGTAGTCGCTTGAAGACCCAAAAAAAACTGATTATGGGGTTGCGGTCATGAGTGTAATGGAAAATAGTCTCATTTCATCTGATTAATGATAAAGACTTTCTCTACATTCTTTCTCTCCATTTTCAGAGTGACAATGACCTTTCAGTAAAGTTTGTGAACATTAATCTTGCTACTTCATTCATGGTTCTTCCATTGGTTGAACCGTTTCAGGATGTGATATAGTGTAATGTCACAGTATACAAATCAGCCATAAATAAACAACAGTCATTCGTTCTTAAAAAGTGGAATATGTTCAACAGGACAGCACTTGTGGGGTGTCCCTGGTGTTTACTGCTTATCAACTTGCACAAGTGGCGCAAGCAAAGAAATAGCAAATATAATAATAAAGTGACTGGAGTTCAAATCACTGATATTAACATGTCAGTTTGTTGTGCATGGGGCAACCAAAGCTGATACTTCAATAGCATTCATAACAACAGCTAATCAGTGCATCGGATGTGTCTGAATTTTCTTTAAATTTGATCCGACACTTCAGGAGAGTTAGGCTGACCTGCCGTAATAGCACACTTTGGTCCATTATTCCTGATCTTCAGCTAATTTGTCGAGCTCCGTCAATGAAAAGATGCCATGGCTCATGCTTCGTGTTCTCGGAGGTCGATATTGGATGTCTTCTGTGTTTGTGAGTTCCTGTGTTGGGGCTTTCCAGCAATTATCTCGTGGACTTTGTTTTTATTCTGGAGTTTTGTTTGGGTTTTTTTCTTGTGGGATTTGGCTTTGGGCCACCAATGGCAGTTTCTTGCATCTCGAGTCGTCCTCTGAGCCAAACATAACAAAAGAGTGATATATACAGACTGTCAACAACTTTGCTTCTTTAGCATGTGGATCTTCCTTAATTCACTGCGGTAGAGAATCCACAACGTTTCTCTGAGATTCTGGATCATATTGATCAAATTGAGATAATTCCACCACACAGTCAAAGATTTGTCGATCATGTTGAAAGCAGTCCAGAATACATCCTCAATGAGGAGTTGAAGCAGTCAGATACACCCATGAATTACAGTATTAACTGTCAAGGAGTAAACTTTGTATTTTAAGTTTTACGTTTGCTCTTGAGGCCACTGCCGAGATGTTCTGATCATAAATAAAGATAGGAACACGGATCTCTTCTTTCTTCATTGTGACAGATCACCAGTGTGAAAATGATGACAGATGCAGCTTGTCTCTTTGCCTCTGTCCACCATCACTCGTGAACTTTCAAGACCCCAAAATGCCTGAACTCATTAATCAAAGGCAGTATAGTTTCACTTGTAGGAGCTGTTTAAACTTCGACCTCCTCAACCTCTTTTCAGTTGCTTTTTTGACACACAAACCTAAATGCCATGGTCCGGTTTATCTCATTAGCCACTGAAAATGTACATCTGGTGTAGTTTTCCAAATCATTTATAGAGTTTCTGCAATAGTTCAACTGATGGGTCTTTTTTCTATGAAACAATCCCCCTTTTCTCTTCTGTACATGGACTATACAGACAATAATAACTGCTTTAATAAGGGGGAATATTTGAAAATGGAAAAAAATAAAACTTCAACTTTAGCATCCATCTGTTTGTGACCTGATTAAGACATTGGATGTAAATTCTTTGTGCTGAATTACACTAAATTTAGCTAAATGAGATGTATAAATAATACATTTTCTATTAGAAATCTGTCGTTTCTTTCAGTGTCACAGTGGAAAAAGCATCATCATAATTATAATGTTCAATTTCATTTAAGAAATTGATGATTCTGGTGTTTTTAAAACAAAACAAAACAAAAAAGTAAAAAAATAAATTCCTGAGGGTTTTTTCCTTCATGGTGTTTGCATGTTCTACATGTGTTTGCATGCTTTATACGCCAAGTTCAAGCCAACAACACGTTTCTTAGGTTCATAACTGACTCTCAATTGTCCGTGTATGTGTGTTATCCCCCAGCGCTGTATTCTGCAACCCTACTAGGAGACGCCAATCAAAAAAGACGGTGGGACGGATTCACTGCCATTGTGTTCACCAAGCTGTGGGGATGTGACCGAGAGAAGCTTATTTCATTTGACTGTGTGTCACACGAATCACACCGGACACATTAGGCTCGAACACATGAAGCCTGTTGTCAATAAATGGCAACACGCGTGTAACAAGCCTCAACATTAATGTGCCGGCGGTGAACGCATGAGAATGTGTCGGCCGCGTAACAATGCGCTTGAGTGTTTAAAGCAAAGCGACGTGGAGAGAACGAGCGTTGTGCGCGTCAGCTTGTGCAAGTGACGCTCGCCCTCAGAGAACAACACTTGGTTCTGTGAGCCTTCGTCAGTGTCCCAGAAACTGACTCTCGCCCCCCCCCCCCCCCCCCCCCCCCCGCCTGGAGGAATCCCATCATCCACGCCTTGTGAACTAAGCCCCCCTCACGTAAACAAGTGGAAACCATCTTGACTAAATCGGTCAGAAAACACTTGTAAATCTATGTGAAAAGACTGGAGTGAACCTGCTGCCAAACACTGGAGTTTGGAAAAACCACAGAGACTGGCACCGACTCGGCGCCATCTGCTTGGCAACGAGAAACATCCGAGGTGTCGCAGCGCCCGTAATGACGGCTCGTGTTTGACTCCAATGTGTTTTTTGACTTGAGTGACTGTGTTGACTTAATGTTTTGTAAATTATTTAGCAAAAAGTGTTCGCCTCAACAGAAGCGTTGAATTTTTTTCCCCATGACATTTTTGAACAAACCAGCTTTCGTGCTTCAGACTTTGTGGCGGCGCTGGTAAGATCAGGAAGATTCTGAGCCGGAGAAATGAAGTCCGGGTATCATTTGAAGGCCTGAGATTTCATTTCAAGCTTCGCCGTAAACATGAACAAATGCAGCGTGAAAGCTTGTGGCCGCAGACAGAAATATTGAAACAAAGTCTTGTGTACAGATACCTATACAAACAGCTAAACTGAATAAGAATTTGGATTTACAATCACTGTTTCTGTAACTCTGAAATACACAGAGAAGCACAAATTCTCAAGTTTATTGCTCCAAAACCTCAAAAAAGACAACATGTACAATCGCATAGATAAAATGGAGTTTCAGAACCAATAAGACCTCCAAAATCTTAGTTTTTCTTCTTCAATTGTAATATATTTGCAGATGCCAAACAGCTTGTATTATATGTGTTGTCAAAATGACATGAAAGAAATAGACAATATGATAAATTACACCTCTATACGGTACTGTCATATAAGAAAAAATAATTGTGTATATGTGTAAAGGGATACAAATAGACACACATTTATATTTGTTTCTGTATTAATATAGAATGTACATAATTACATGCATGCATGTGTATACAGATACACAGAGAATCGTGATACTTGTTTCAGATATTCATATTTTATGAATGATTAAACTGCACATAAGTATCCTGGTGTTATAATTAATACATTATAACTTTTTTTTATAAATGCACCATAATGAAACTCTACTTTCTAGAACTTTCTAGTCCTCTCTCACTGCTGATCAACTTCTTTTCAGTGAATCCTAATTTCAGGTTTGATAACATTTTCTCCCTCAGCCATGAATCAATGAAACAGTCACAAGTTTTAAATCAGAGATTTTACAGTGTTGTCCGATAAGGAAGCCGAACATAAACATAAAGGATGATATTGTTCTTGTTTCAAAATAATAAGCATTAAATCCCCCCCTCCTCCTCTCCCCATGTCCAGAACTGGAATAATGAGCATTGAATAGGAAGGTCACACACACAGGTCAGCGTGTTCTGTTTGACAGCATGATCTGATGCTCTAATTCAATTTAGGCTTCAACATAGGAAGCCAATTGACTGAGCCCCATAACGAAAAGCAAGACATTTTCAAGCCAGACACACAGACACACAGTCATAATTACATGTGGCTGGTACCATATTACTTCAAGCACACTACAAATGTACCATGATGAAACAGTTTAGTTTGACACATTTTTCTTGAAAATAACAGATTTTATTCATAATTTAACACGAGTACTAACAAGCCTCCGAACTTATAAAGTCGCATAGCACGACATCACCATTTGTTCCATGTTGTCTTTGTACCCACATTCTCCAATAACTTCATTTGGCCTTTAGCTTGTTCACAAGCTCTTCATTAATTTAGCTTTTTGCTGAGGTGCCACTTTGTTGTTTTGCTCAAAAGCTTGAGCTTCAAACTACGTTATTTAATGTGCTCTGTTAGGGGAAAAAATGGAAACTGGCTCTACAGAGCTGACGTGAGATGTGTCACAGATGGAATCAATTCAACGCACCCCATTAACACTTTAAATGTCATTTCAGCTACTTGTAATGTACATTTGTGGACAAGCTTTAATTTAGCAGCAAAGCGTGAATGAGGCCAGCGCCGCTCTCAGTTATGGCTAACATGGCAGAATTTGATTTCTGCATCGCGGCTTGAATTCAACTTGGAACCAATTTACGACAATCTGCAATACAGGGAAAACAACATGTTGGAAGTGTAAAGAGACAAGTAATTTATTTGAATACAATTTCAAGTTTGACCCACAAACAGAGACAACAGTCACACTGAGGATTTGTATTGTTTCAAAGATGATTTTATTTATTCTTCAGCATTCATTTATTAAATCTTTCTTGTCCAGGATTGAGCTCCCAGAGAATCCTGACCATGTGATAAGTCAGGGAGTTTGCATGAAGAGGTTACTGAGACCCAAAGACAAACAAATGAGATACTATAATGCTTTCTTTCTTTGAGCCATCTCCCTTTTTAATACTGTTTATTAAAGGCCAAATGTTGTAAACCTGAAGATCTCCATCCATCTTATAGAAGGTTTTATCCAACTTATGACCTAAAACAAAAGGAACTAATGTGATATTGCATGTGCACACTGAGGAAGCTGAGGTACTCATAGGGAATGAACAACAATACTACACACAATCCATGAAGCAGCTTTGCCTTCATAAATGTTGATAATTTGTTTTTCTAGAAAAGCATCTGAAAGTTGTTTCTGTCATTTTGATTTCAACCTCTTCATATGACTGCTGATTGCAACTGTAATCGGGGATGAATTGCAACTTGTTGCATCATGAATCTACTTATGTCCACTTTTTTTTTCTTTTCTTCATTTTTAAATAGAGCTGGCTCAGAGCGCGATGGCTATAGATCAGTCGAGTAAGAATTGTCCATGCTGTCATCCAATGGCTATGCTTTCCCATGCTGCATTTAAGGCCAGAATAGGCAGACTGCAACCATGATTATACGCTGCTAAAAACTGATTTCATTGAGGGCCAGAAGACAAAAGCTTTGGCGGGGCTGAAGGGCATGAGAGGACGGGACGTTAAGACTTATGAGAGTAATAATCTTTTGCGGCATGTGATATGTCGCAGACCTGACAAGTTTAAAAAAAACGGTTCACTTGTTACTGAAACATGCAGCCCCTCGCTGCGAGCGTTCGCACTGAGAAAAGACTTTGTGTCACAGGAAGGAGGAGAAAGGGGATGACAGGCAGAAAAATGGAGCATGAGAACAGAAGTCAGTTTTGACATTATCATCGCCGTCTCAAAACAATAAAAAAACAGCTTTTAAGAGATGACAAAACGAAAAGAAAGCCACGGGAGGTAATAGATGTGTAACGCCGAGGACGATCCTGCCGCTACAGGTGCCGCTCAGCCACATGTGGAACAGAACAGAATGGGGGCAGCGAGGAAATCGTCAGCAGAGCGGTGCTGGAAGAAGAGGTGGGGCGAGGCGTAGGAGGAAAAGATAGCAGAAACAAAAAAGTCGTCATTCTCTTTATCCAGCTGCACGATGCCTAAGCTCTCTGCAGGGAGTCCATGACTTTGACAGTGAATGGGATCTTCAAAGGAGGACCAGGAAGAAGAGCGCCTTAGCCCCGCTTACTGAAATCAAAAGGCTTAGGCGAGCCTCACCAAGCAGGATAATGGAATATGCAATATCAAACCCGCCGCACAAGACAGTTGTTATGAAAACGGCAGGAAAATCTGCAGGCAGCCTTGTTGCCTAATTGTACACAGGGCTATGCAACATGTTGTATTTTTCCTCTCCTGTTCCCATTATATCCTCCAGACCTGCTCTCCCTCCCGCTCACATGTTCTATTGAAAGACTTTTCTATGCGAGCGGTCAGTGTTACTACTGAGTCCACCGACAAATACCTCCTCCTGAACGGTGGCAGATAAATTCCTGAGAAACAATCCGAGGTCAGGGAGATTGTTTGCGTCAAGAGGAGGAACTGCAGAGATACAGAATGCAGAGCCAGGTGGAGTTCAAGCATTTCAAGGCTAAGTGCTGATATTTCAAGATTTACAGTTTTATTTGGCTGATCAGTCGGTCCGTTCCTCAGCGAAGGCACTCTCCCCAGTATCTGGTGATGAAAACCAGCTGAGTCTCCCCCACGCCGAGGATAGCTGATAAAAAATAATACGAAAACATCTGGAAAACCCCGCCAGCTGCATCTTATCATTTTACGAAACTTCAAACGGGTCTAAAAAGGAAAAGGAGGACGGAGGGAGTGTGCATGTGTGTGGATGCTTCTGGCTCTCACTGCACCACCTGTGGGTGCGCTAATGTGTATTTATGGTGAGCTCATGTCGTCCACTATTGCCACCGACCTCTTCCTCAGCACTGAGCCTTGCCAGATACTATTAACCACAACAAGGTCTGTTGTGTGTGTTTTTTTTTTCCTTCCTGAATCACATACTTTTAGATCAAGATTCCAAAATACCTCCGTATATTTGATCAGTCTGATCTTTCTGCTTTGACCTAAAATAGCCGTTTCTCAGTTGCAGGGCACATAAACAAGCTCTCAGGTGTTTTGAGGGCCACAGGCTTTGGATTGGACGAGGCCCAGAACCACAGAGATGACACATATCTAAGGAGCAGCATGGACCTCGTCACCGAGTTCATCCTCTGCATGCTTCTCTACTCCACCTACGTCTGTTTGCTTTGCGGTCGGGCTCCCTTAATCCATTAGAGACGCTTTATTGCTATATAAATATAGTGAACACGCTTAAAGGTGCATTACATGAAACTACATGAGCTCCTTCACCTTCTCTGAGGATGAAATTGTCTTTATTTCGGCTCTTGAGCAGCAAAATAAATGTAAAAAACAAACACAGCAACAATCACAGAGACTGAAAAATTTAGACTTTCCGTCCTGGATGGGTGCCCATGCGTAAGGAAATTAGTTGGAATGCAGGAATGCATTCACACCCCGGGTTTCTGAATAAACTCCACATGAATGAGGCGGCGACAATCGCACACACCCACATGCCCCGCCGACCACCGGCGGAGCAAATGGGCATTGTGTTTTCCTGAACACACGCTCGTCGCCTGCGAAGGTTGATGCATAAATCCAAATCATCAACACACAAGGACTCTGGGAAACAGGAAACGGCGGTAGAAGGCCAAACACAACGACGAAAGTGGCAACTTCAAAACCTTGGGTGAAATCTTTGCTTCAGTGTAAAACCGTCGCCCTTCTCTCAAACGAAAGCGCCGCTGCAATCGACAACATAGCCAACGGACAAATGGAAGCCTGTTAAGATCTGATTAGTCCTGGTCTGGTTGCTGTTTGGTTACAGCCAATGTGGCTCGTGCTTCATGTCGACACTAATCTGCTTTCAAAAGACTTTCAAATTAATGTATTTGTTAAAAAAAAAAAAGAAGAAGAAGAAGATATGTCGATAAGACCAACTCAGCTTTTCTGAATTTGTTCCGTTATTTGTTCCTACAAGTATCCAGAGAGACTCCAGGCATGTAAACGGATTAACACCAGAATGAAAACACGTGGTTTGCTCACATTTATCTGTCCGTTTAAGCTCTGCGTCGGTGAGAGCGTGTTCAAAAGAGCCAGGATCTGAGATAGGAAAGCAGGGAGCAAAATAACCAGGTTCAACAGGAATAAATGGAAGAGTAAGACTAGAAAGAAAAGAAATGGAAGGAAAACGATTATGTCAACAGCTCCTTGTGACAAACGAATCTCAGCGACAGCGTTATCTGGCAATCTTTCTGTGTCAGTGTGTCTTAAACCTGTTTGTCAGGTGTGTTTTTCTTGCTCAAGGGGCAGTAAACAGAGACAACGATCAGCGTGGGACAGACTCAGCTCAATTTTCCACTGCGGGTATGGAGAAGTCAGGCAGAGTCATATAATATTGAGCTCAGGATCACACCCACATAAACACACATAAACACAGTATCACACATGGTGGCATCAAGACAGATGAAACAAAAACAAGCAACAAAAAAAAAAAAAAACATTTTAAAAAGGCAAATTCAGAGCTCATCTGGATTTATTTATGATCTTAAAACAAGCCACAGAGACTAAAATAGAAGAAGAAACAAAGACTTTTGCCGACACACAGTAATCTTGTGCACACTTGTGCACTAAGCAGGAAGCCTTGAAGCTGACTCAGGTGAACTCAGCATGGAAAATAATGTCTCTCTGCACCTAAACAGCTTACTGTGGGAACTAAACCAGCCGTACATCAAACCCAGCCTAATCCCTTCCAGAAAACCCTATTGGGTTTAAAAGTTCACCTCTTACAACAAAGCCGTGTTGGAATCTTTCGTTAAACTTACCTGTTTTCAGTTTGTCTGGACGGCCAAAGAGCCAGATGCTTTTAGGTCTGTCCCGGCTGGGGCTCGATATCGGGCTCCAGGATTGGGGCGAAGATGGGTTTGATTGTGTCTGGACTTTCTTCTTCTTCTTCTGGATGCTGTTTCCCATCTTGGGGCAGTCCCCAAGCCCCTATAGAGGATCGAACATCTCGCAATCCTGTACTATCACATCTGTGCTCCAGCTCTCGAGACCCTCGCCCTTCAGCAGCGAACAACCACTCCAGGTCAACGTGAATAAAAGCCTTCTGAGTCCCTGTGGTCAAAACATTCCCGCTGAATCAGCCCAGCACACACACACACACACACACACACACACACACACACACACACACACACACACACACACACACACACACACACACACACACACACACACACACACACACACACACACACACACACACACACACACGCACACAAACACACACACAAACACACACCACACTAAAGAGTACCTGTGCTAAAGACCTACTGACACCATTCAGCTCCAGACACTATCAGAGACGCAGATCCAGCAAGGATGAAAAATACAACGCACACACTCAAATCAGTCTCCAAGCTGACACGATGCCAAGCATGTACATCAGCTTCCGAAGCAGCGGCAACATCCTCCACTGACAAGCCTGAGTAAGAGTGTGTGAGTGTGAGAAATCGTATTGGTGACTGTGTGTGTGTGTGTGTGTGTGTGTGTGTATGCAAGTGCCCCTCCCACTTTCTGCCTCTGTGATCGTCGTGCTCCCAAAGCAGAGCAGCCACACAGCTGAGCATGTTTCTGTGTCAGGGAGGAGTGAAAACACACGCACGCACGCACGCACGCACGCACACACACACACACACACACACACACACACACACACACACACACACGCACACACACACACACACACACACACACACACACGCAAATCTTAATGATGAAGATAATCAGAGCCTCCTCTTGTGTCTAATTGCACCTTGGCTGATTTTGTCTCGAGCTTTATATCAAACCATTTACAAGCTCAGCTGACAGATTCTTTCAACACACTGCAGTGATGAAGAACACAAAAGATTCCTGAGTCACACACACACACACACACACACACACACACACACACACACACACACACACACACACACACACACACACACACACACACACACATGCACGCACAGAAATGTGTAGAGAAAGCTACTGGTGGAAAAAGAGCGTGACATCATCAAATGTTTGTGCTCATCAGCGAGGAACTAAAATAAGCTATAACACAACGATAAAGGTACAAGGGGAGTTTTAAAACAGCAAACCGATGCTTGATAATTCAGGTGATCATGACAGGTGCTGCTCCACTGTCTGGCACCTCCTGAAATTCCTCACATCGTGCACACACACATACACACACACACACACACACGTTTGCGTGTACACATGCAGCCTCTGGCACAGATAAAAAGAGAAGGATCTATGCCCATCAATCGGTCAGACAGATCAAAGCTTGTTTCGAGATGAGAACATTCCAGCTCGGCTTAGAAGAAGCACAGGCGCTCGGGCAGATGCGCGAGTTACACAAACAGAGATGATGGTGAATTGTAGACAAATGTTTCCTATGTTAGATCACCAGGCACACCGGGGTTTCCTGTCACTTTGCAGCTGTAATTCGTCCTGATTCCGAGTTCCTTGTGTTGCTCTCTCCTCCACTTCCCTCTATAAAATGGATCCTGCCTGGCCAGAGAGCCCCTGAACGTTGAGATGACTTTGCCCCTGCGTGCACCCCAGTGATGACGCCATGACCTTTTCCGTCACTGTCAGACGGGGACACCACTTCTACCGCTTTTAGATCAATGCCAGCCGACCAGAACGAGGTCGGGGAGGCACGTAAGGGAGAAGACAGATGACTACAAGAAACGCTGCCTCTTGTATTATGTGAAACTGAGATTCCTCGTAGGAGCAAGATGGAGGAAGGGGAAGAGAGAGAGAGAGAGAGAGAGAGAGAGAGAGAGAGAGAGAGAGAGAGAGAGAGAGAGAGAGAGAGAGAGAGAGAGGGAGTGGTGATGATGAGGAGCGTGAAAATGAGACCACTTCATCGTGGTCACCCTGTTCATGTTTCCTCCAAGCCCTTCATCTCTTCCTCTACTGATGTGCTGCTGGAAGATAAAAAAAAAAGAAAAAAGCCTCCAATAAAAAGCAGATTTACTGACTGAGGGTGGGGCGGAGTGATGTGGAGCAGCAGAGCTGCCGGGTAAAGAATTTACAATGTTTTCTCTCGAACAGGCATTGATTTGAATCAGAGGAGCCGATCTGAGAGGCTCTCAGTATGTGTGTTATCAGCATGAGGGAACGAGAAAGCATGATATCACCAAGGCTTCCTGGTGCAGAGTGTAAAACGATCTGCAATTAGAAAAGAAAAAAGAAAAAAAGAAAAAAAGGAAAACACTCAGAGAAACGTCCTAATGCATCCTCATCAGAACCACACCCAGTACATTTGTGCCGGTGGAGTACTCCGAGCTCGCCGTCTCATCCGTCACAGAGCAATGAGAGAGCACTTAGTGTGCGCGGGGGATGTTCTGCACCCCGTCTTCACCTTACAGCTGCAAAGTGTGGCTGCAAACATGCCCCAGATACATTTAAATACGAGCGTGATCAAAGTGCGTGTCATTGTCAGGAGAAATTTGAGGATTTGACGGCTGCTGGGAACTCAAAGGAAGAGCAGAGAGAGAGAGGCAGTGTGTGTGTGTGTGTGTGTGTGTGCGTGTGTGTGTGTGTGCGTGTGTGTGTGTGTGTGTGTGTGTGTGTGTGTGTGTGTGTGTGTGTGTGTGTGTGTGTGTGTGTGTGTGTGTGTGTGTGTGTGTGTGTGTGTGTAGAGGAATGCCGTTGTCAGGGGAAGTGGTTGTCAGGGTGACCATCACCAAGGTCTCAAGACAGGAATAGGGCATCTACCTTTCTGAATGTTTAATTTAGCGTTTTTATTGGAGTGTCTGTGAGGGAGGAGAGAGTCTTATGCAACATCGGTTTAAAAACGTCCCTGATGAGAGACTCTCAGTGTGCAACTCTGCACGACCTTGACCAACATGGGTTCACCTTGGTGTGAGTCTTACACTGAGTCCTTACGTTTATTAAACCTGCTGTCATTAGCCCAGTACCCCCACCTTGTGGTACGGCTCTGCTATCGCCATTAAAACCCTGGAGATTGGCAGCGCTGATGCAAAACACTCAACACGGTGCTGAAGTGATGAATTGATGAAGTGATGAATGGTGCAACTGCTTCGTTTCAATACTCAGTGAGTAGATTTTGTTGGACTTTAAGCTGCAGAATCATCCACATAGAATCATTCAGACACACACACACACACACACACACACACACACACGCACACGCACACGCACGCGCGCGCACACACACACACACACACGCACACACACACACTGGATAATAATGGTGCTTCTTCAATTGGAGGATTGA
>NC_137669.1:8270899-8595899 GCF_963422515.1 Blennius ocellaris
AATGAATTTTTCATATCTCTTCTTTAAATCTCTTTTTTAAGAGGCAACAATCCCGGCTGACTACTGTTGAAGCCCAGGTACACCTTCACACAAAGGTGATTTAGAGTGAGCGTTTAACCTCAAACACATGGTATTTCACTGCAGGAGGGGAAACTGGAACACATGCAACGTCCACACAGTAAAGCCCCAAAGCAGAGTTGGACTGGAGATAAGTTCACTGTGATGCAATAATGTGGAAAAAAACAACTCCAGAAGCTTGCCTTCTGTGTGTTTACCTGAGTCTCTAGAAATCATAAAGTGTGTAACTAAATGTCTGTGTGGCACTTTTCTCAGTACAGACTCATTCCTTGTCTCCTCCGGTTGATAAAGTGACCGAGCAGGTTCAGAGAAAACAAATTACCTCTATTTATTCACAGGTAGAGTGTAAAAAGGTCTATTAGACTTTGTCAGACCAAACAATGCATCCACATGGGTAAGACAGAAAACACTAGGAGCTCATGTTTGTTAAATCAGGTGAAGATTCTTTCTGTGAGATTGAAAGAAAACTCTCGGCTACAGATTTTCTGTCTCGTGATGCACGCAATGACTCAGTTACATCAAATCCTAACAAACTAAAAAGAGATGATAGAAAGCTCAAATTAAATAAGAATAAGCATTAATTTGCTTAGAAATAGAAACACGAGTGCCGTGAAGACCAATGAAATATGACGAATGTCAGTGGCTGCCTTCCCTGGCCTTGCTGGAGCTTCTTGAATATTTGTGATCTCTGCTCCTCGTCATGCATCTCAGCGGCCCCCTTTCGACGTAAAAATGGAAAAATCCCTGACACAAAAAGCCAAAAAATATGGTTCCCACGCACATTCTTAACATCAGCCTTTGACCACATCCTCTGCTGGGGAATTAGTAGCATTACGACTAGTTAATCTTCACTTTCAAATGGAGTCAGTGTCTGTTACCCATCCAGCTTTGAGGAAGCTGACAAAACCGTAATATCAGGCATAATAAGGAATCTTGGAAGTCCCTGTGAGGCGGAACAAGTATTAAAAACCACAAAGGAGACCGGCTGAATAAGACTGAAAGGCCTAGAATGTGGATTTCCAGGAGTTACTGCAGTAACAGACATGTACAATGACAGGAGAGAAAGGGACGGGGTTAGAGGTGGAACAACAACAGGAAATGGGGACTGTGAGTAATCTCTGTGCTGCCGACCAAGCAAACGCATCGGTAAACAGAAAAAAGGGGATTAGACCTCCGCGTGTCCGTGTTTGTGCGTGTCCCCCCCCCCCCCCCCCCCCCCCCCCCTCTGCAAAGTTGTGTGTTCAGACTGATGTCCCGACGATAACCGAGTCCTTCTGTCTTAATCCAAAAGTCAACATGTTCCTGGGGAACTTATCGCGGCTGCACCTCTGTGATCATTGAATGTTGGTAAACACGTCAAATCTGTGATGCTGTCAACAAACTGTTGACTCTTACTCTTTGATGACCTTCACAGAGAGCATCTAATATTTGCACATTTAAACATGAAGACATTTAAACCATATCAATTAGTTGCTGCTACTATTCCACTATGTTCACCAGCAAATCAGTTTGTCGTTCTTTCATTCCGGGCTAATTGAAGTGCACACGGTACCATAGTTGCTGAAAACAACCAGCTGGTCTTGCTGGAAGCACGGTTCATGAGGGTGGGGAGGACGGTGCAGAAATATTGATCGATGCATTATTTACAGTGAAGCTATATGATTTCATTGGTTGAGATCGTGACCTTTCAATATACAGAAATATAACAAGTTTAATCCAATTATCATCTTGGGAAATGTAGACTACATTGGACCACATTAGGCAGGGTGTATTCTGAAGAGGTCATCAGTTTTCCACAGACACACCCAAGGTCAATTTAGGGTGATCTGTTCGTCTATTAATGTCTTTTGACTTTGAGAGGAAACCGGAATGAGCATGCAAAGCCACACACAGACTCCTAAACCAACAACGTCGCTGTGAGGCGAGAGAGCAAACCACTACACGACCCTCAACTTTAACTAGTTTCAAGAATGTTTGTGTCACCCTGTGTCGACGCAGCCATTCAGTAGCGTAACATGAAGACTCACTCACCTTTGGCAGGTTCATGGTTCTGATATCCTAATTTGGCATCTGTCACACCGGCGCCATTACGCTTCAGTCCGTTCCCGACGCTCTTCTTCTTTTTGCTCCCCTTCAGCCAGCTGAAGGCCAGTCCCAAGGAGCTCCCCGGCTTCCTCTGCCCACGCTGAGCCCTCGCCTCCCTGGCTAAGACCTCAGTGATGTCCCTGGGCACCAGGTCACCTGTGGACCTCCTCCGGGACATCCTGGAGGTCGGTCCTGGAGGCTAAGTCCTGATCCCTCCACCCGGATGTCTGGTTCTGGCAGTAGGTCCCAGGATGTGAAACTTTGAAATCCTCCACTCTCTCTTCAGCCTCTGGTTTTTTTTTCTTCCTCTGTCTGTCACCATCTGGGACAACAGTGAGATCAGCAGGATGAGTCAAAGAGGGCAGAAAGGGGACAAATTAAAAATAGGCTGGAAATGAACGTCAAATGTAGGACAGAGATCAAGAGAACACCAAGATATCTCAATAAAGGAAAACATTTCAGGCCATCGTCTGTGTTAATAGCAGTCCCACCTCGTCCTGCAAAAGTATTCCCGTAACTTGTCCTCCTCCGGTCCCACTTTTTCTACTCTCTAAATTTTTGTGCATGTCACGGCCCCGAGGAGGGGAGCTGGACCTCTGCACAGCTCCAGTACTGTATGTGTGTGCATGTGGGCCATGTGGTTCACATCAGCAGAACACTGCGTATGGTTGAGTGAGAGAAGAGAAAGGAGCTCAATTTAATAAAACAAGCATTGAGACAGCATGAAACGCAGACTCCTTGTGCTTCTTAAATACATTTCTCCTCACAAACAGCGGTTACGGCCCCGACAGGCCGCCACAATAACCAATGATGCAGCAACATTTTCTTTTGCTGTGAAACATGCAGATATGGACAGAAGTGTGTATGACTTACTCAGCGAGCGGGGCCGTCCTCTCCTTCACTCTCCTCGTCCCTCTCAGCCTGAGAACAGCTTTGCAGAGCATGTGTGTGTCTATGTGTGTGTGTGTGTGTGTGTGTGTGTGTTTAGCAGAGTGAATGAAGCTCCATGCTCTCTGAGCAGGCAGTCCCTCCCTCTGTTCGAGAGCCAGCCTCTTCTCCACCCTTTCACTGTGCTGCTCGGGGTGAGCCACGCCATTCCAGCACTGCCGCTTTTCACACAGCTGGTATTTAGCATTTTTAAACTTCAGGGTTAGAGGACTTTCTCTGAGCCGCACAGGCCGTCATGCAGCGGTTGTTTTTTCTTGGTCTTACAAGTTGACTCCCTTCAGGCTTTTCTGCTCGGGTTCAGGTGCAGTCGCCTCACTGTCCTCAGGAGGGGAACCCCTGAGTCATGTCAGAAAAATGCACGTCACACCAGCGAAAGCCACGGCTGCACAAATCCCAAATGTATGGCAGAAAAGCTCACATAGACACAGTTTATTAACAAAATCTTACAACACAGCTTCCTGGAAACCACTGGAAACTCCAAATGAAGACATTCAACTGATGCTGATAAGAAGGTGGAAACCTAAAACCCATTGTGACACACACACACACACACGCACACAATGCGGCAGACAGGTAAGTCGAGTCACCGAGGGCCAGGTAGCTTTTAGTCACGTCAACCTGAGCGTGGAAGCACAGCCGGTCAGTTTCATGTTGCAGCGCAGTGGGTTCACAAGCCGTGACACCACTGTATTTGAGGGTGGAGGGGATTCGGGAGGGAGGGAAACTTGTCAAAAGGATGTGTTATGAGACTGGCTCATCTGGTTTGAATGAGGACGAGGAGGAGTAAAGGGAGGAGGAGTATCGTGGGGATAAAAGCAGGAGGTTAAGGTGTCTTGGCCTGGAGGTGGGAGACTGACAGAGACAGACCGACAGCATCTCATTAATACTTATCTCTACACAAGAATGTAGAAAGGACATGTTAACGGACATTTAACTGCCGAAATACCAAGATGAATGAAGCAATCAAAACTTCCACTGTTTGAAGAGTTTTCTGTAAACCCACGAGGTAAAACACCTGATTTAATTTGAGGCCATGTGATTAACCTAATATAACATGCTTTTAGCTTCCCATTAACGGGGCCCGTCTCATCTATGGCGAGCTGTGGGTCACCGTCTTCATTTAGTTCCTCAGATGAGGCAGTCAAATTACCTGTCTGTTGGGATTCTGGAGTTATTTCTGCTACAGTACGAAAAAGATTTCACTGTGAAGAAAAACCCCCCCCCCCAAAAAACCATATGGTCCTCATATGTTGCTCTGTCATCGTTGAAGCTGATCATTACTCAGCAGCTATTGTTATTTCATGAGTAAACATCAGGGAAAATTATGAGCATCATCCAAGATTGAACAGCGACATGTGGAGTGAATTTGGGAAATATGCTGACTATCGTGTCACGTTTGGATGGGTGACAGATTATAGACTGAAACCTGTTGGCTGGTATTTGTCGATACTTTGTTCTTGTACAGTATGTGTGTAGAAAGCAGCAGGTGGTTAAGATCTATACTGTATGTGTGCACTGGTGTGATGGGAGGGGTTTCATATGAGTCATAGTTTATGTGCTCATGCCCAACACATTGAAATGTTTCAGTGTTTCCATGGCAATACAACAGAAAACAGCCACTGCTCTGGATGTCTGCAGAGGGGCTGTGGAGCACCAGTGCAAATGTGTGTGTGTGTGTGTGTGTGTGTGTGTGTGTGTGTGTGTGTGTGTGTGTGTGTGTGTGTGTGTGTGTGTGTGTGTGTGTGTGTGTGTGTGTGTGTGTGTGTGTGTGTGTGTGTGTGTGTGTGTGTGTGTGTGTGTGTGTGTGTGTGTGTGTGTGTTCAGTAAGCTGTACAAAATCATCAACCACCAGAACAGTGTGAGCCTCCTGTGGAATGTATCACCAGTCCTCCCTCAAACTCTTTCTCTTTAAGTCTGTTTGCAACTACATTTGTCGGTTACCTGAATCCCCTGCAAAGGGATTCCTCATGCTAGAGACAAATTACAAGTTAATACTTTTAGGATGTAAACTCACAGGCTACATTTACAGTCATGATTCCTCCTACAGACGTACAGTTTGCCAGAAAGGCACTAAGATCACATGTGCTGTTTTGCCATGTTGTGTCCAACTTGCATTAGTGACACATAAATACAGTCTTAGGCTAAAGTGAACAATATTCGCTTTGTGGATGCAGATTTCACAACGTTTTATTTTTGTCTTTTAGTAAAATAGCTTTACTTAATGGAGTCAAGCTACATTTTGTAATGCTGGACATGTTAAAGCAAACAACCACACACATATCCTAAAATCATCCACTTACCCACAATTGCATGGTTTTCACTGCAGAAGGGAAACCCGGAGAGAAAGACCATACAAGCACCAGGAGAACATGCAAACTCCATGTAGGCCACTTTCAGAGTCAAACCAAGGAAATTCTTGCTGTCAGGAAAGAGCGCGCATGCACGGGTGTCCCTCCATTTCTGCATAATATATGTGTCTGTAATGGGATTTGTTAATCCACACATACATATTTTTGCATGAGGTGAGCAAAATTCATGCAAATGCAATTAGACTCTTGCACGCATCTTATAATTTCAGTTTGTGCAATATGTTTGCTGTGTGTAATTTGGTTTGTGCGTGCCAACAGGGACCTGTAAACGTTCCTGTCTTCAACCCCAACCTCAGTCAGGCTTCTCAATTGGATAGATTTTCCCAGGTAGGTTTTCCTGCGTCAGCATTTTGTGTGCCCTCTGTAAGGACTCGCAGGCTCTGACCACGTCCTGTAGTGTTATGTCTGAGGGGTGTGCATCATGCACTCATACATTCCACGAAACACTTACAAGTAAAATACAAAAATCATTACAAACATACAAATATCAGTGATAGAAACACACAAAACTCCAGCTGAAGTCATTTTGTTACTATAATAAGCCCATACTCAGCAACATGGTTTGTCAGAGTTCACTAATTTGACTTGATTTATCTATCCATAAAGGATTTTATAAAGTAAAGACATAACTTACTTCATTATTTTTTATATCATGTTCCTAAAAAGTCGCAATGGGGCTTTGAAGTAAATTTGATGACGCTGATGATAATCAAGTTCGCTTGCCTGGTGTAACACTGAGTCAGCATAAGACATTCAAGTGAAGCTCCAAAACTGCAGTAAGTAAGTAAAATAAACACTGATCCTAAGTAAGTGTCAACATTCTGAATTTTGATGTTGTTGCTTGACTGTTGCTTTAATTATGGTCCTGAAACTACAAAAAAACCAAAGGCTTTGTGCATTAAAGTTTTGTTGGTCCTGAAAGCTGTTTTCTCATCTGGTGGTAACAACAGCAGAAATGTTTGAGAGATTTCACCAAGTAATAATAATAATAATAAGGTATCAGCACTGTCATAATGGGATGTTAAGACATACCAGAGACATCTGCACACGTTACCTGGTGACTTGATAGAGACTCTGATAACACAATATGAACTGTCTGCAAATGTGTGTGTGTGTGTGCGTTTGTGAGTTGTGTGTTTGATGTGACCGTACGGTGGCCGATGGCAGGAAATCCATACTGCCGGTTTGGATAAGCCCAGCTCTCTCGGACCAGCATTATCATTCCTGGACTGCTTTTGTGCTGTGACAGTCACATTTGTCTCTGCATTCGTTGCTTCTAAAGCGACGCATCAAACAGAAATACTCACTCTAATGTGTGCATGCTTGATAATAGAAATATGAGTGTTCAAAAGCACAAAGGAACAACAAATGTGCTTTCCACGGTCTGTTATTTATAACATCGTTGGGTTGAAAGGATGGGAGGGGTGGAAAGGAAGAAAAAGAAATGAGGACAGAGAGAGAGAGAGAGAGAATGGTGGAATGTGATAATAGTTTTAGAGAACAGAGTGAGGCTCCAGGTTGATACACACTGAGGGGTTTCCTCTGTGCAACAGAGACAGCTTTGTCTCTGCAGCCTGACTGGAATAGAAGTCTCTATAGCGAACGCTGGTGAACAAAAAAAAGAAAAAAAACACCATGGAAAGAGCCAGGAATATGTGTATGAACCAAACTATTTTAAGAGAGAAAAAGTTTGAAAAAGAAAAGAAGAAGGAGGTAAAAAAAAAAAAAAAAAACAAACCAAAACTTTTCTGTCACTCAAGTGCACTCCAGCTTCCCCTGCCTGGGCACGTTACTGCCCATCACTGTCCCACAACATTCCTCTGACCTGTCTTTTTTTTTTTCCCCCTCCACAGACATACAAAGACTAAATTATTTGTGGGAACAGCAGGGATGTGCTCGTCTCACTGCCTTCTTTAGGGAAGAAAAAAAGAAGAAAGCGGGAGAAATATTGCTGTGTCTTGCCTCTTGATGGAGGTTAAAGTGCGATAAGGAGGAGCAAAAATGCAGGAAAGTTTTGAACCTGGTGAAAATGAAGCTGCTAATAAAAACTTGATGGTTGTCTTTGCCTCTGGGGAACAGTTCTGTCTAAGAACCAGACGACAGAGACAATCAGGTCATTATCTTAACAGCTGTTTGAGAAAACAACTTTTAATACGCCATCCTCTCATTTTCAGGGTATTTGGGGGGGAATTGTATACTTGAGGTAAGACAAATGGCTCAAAATATCCATAAGCCATGAGTGATGGATCACAGGGAAATATGAAAACGTCCTTTCCGACCCATCTCAAAACATTTTCAATGCCTCTCTGTGTTGAACGCTTCTCATTTTATTGTCTCTGAATTGGAAAGTGCAAGAAATAAGAAACGACCTTCAGTTCAAGTTTGAATCGTCCTCCTGTAGATTCTCTATTTCCTTTATTTGCCCAATCTTTCTTAAGTTCTGAAGAAGAATCACGAGACGAGGAAGACCATACAGAAGGTTTAATTAATGTAAATGAGTTCACAGAGCTGTTGCCCAGTCATTAATCCAGCTGTACGTTCTCACAAGCAGCAACATTTTGGAAATGATGGAACATAGCATTTAAGCAAATTCCCAATTTAGTTTAATTTCCAGTGAAAATTATCACAGATTTCGACTTTTTTTTCTTACGTTCCTCTGCAGAAATGACTGTTTTTCAGTACTTTTATGCATTTCTTTAGCTGTGAGTGACTCACCTCTAATGCTGATGGTTTGAATTCCCCCCTCTGTCTGATACTATCTAAAGAAGATGAGATGCTGGGTGGGATTTCCATGAGTGTGTCGACATTTCATACATCGGCTCTGTGACCCGTGAGTCATTCATCAAACTTTATTGGCCTATCTGTGTTCGTCGCTGTCCAGACAAGTTGAGGCTGGCCTTGTCTTTCTGGGGCTGACCGGACCCCTTTTTTTGGACACACACATATCCAGGCACCATATATGTTGTATGTGTTTCTGCCACAAATGAGATATCAAAACAAAGTCACAGCAAACATACAAAGCCCCCTGTGTCAGATGTTCCGAGTGAAGCTGTTTTCACGGGGGACAGTCGAGGATTTCTCAGAATTCAGGAGCAGCCGGAGCCAAAACATACTGGCCCGTGTAGCGAGCCATCTGGCTGGCAATTCACACACACACATGCATACACACACAGACTTTACATGCAAAGTTTACTCAACCAAAAACCCTACAATTATATTTTGCTTTATCTTGGACTACATTCTGCAATTGTTCTATTTTCTTCTATCCCTTGTGAGGTTGGCTGTTTGTCCAGTGTTGCTATTTAAGCAGGGAAATGCCTGGAACTGAACAAAACCTAACATAGATTAACATGATCTGCTTCTGCTCTTCTGTGAAATATTATGGATTGTGATGTTGCATATATTTGTTTAATTCTTGGAGTATCAAACCTCTAGACGTCGTCCATTCTGGGCTTGAAGCCTTTCTGTCAACAGTATGCACACATGCTGGCTTCTTGGTTAAATATGGGGGCATTAGTGTGACAACAGTAGCAGACTATACATATTTATATACTCCTTAAAGGCATTCTTTGCATTGCTTGTGAATGTCACTCAACAGCTGTTAATATCTTAAAATGTGGCACATATGAAGGAATCTGGGAGGTTCTGTGGTGACCTGATGAGGTTTAAGCTCTATCAGACGGGGCTACTCCTCCTCCCTTACTTTGTTACCCCCTGGGTCAGGTTAACTGATGACCCCCCAGTTGCCCTGAGCTGTGAGTGATTGTCTGTTTCTCTGTGTCAGCCTTTTCATGGACTGGTGAGCCGTCCAGGATGTCGCCTTCCCTTTCGGTCAATGTCAACTCGGATTGGTCTCCAGTTAAGGTCTCCAGTTCAGATTTGCAATGAATAACCTAAAGTAATAGTATAAGTACAAACACATAAGTGGTTTTCGTATGTATCCAGAGTATGAGATTCTCCCGTGTGAGCGTGAAAAAGATAACAATTTTGCAGCAGAAATTCCTGTGAGGGTGTAGTCGCTGCTGGGTTGTTTGGGGATGGACAAAAACACGCCAAAGCTTTCCACTGAATCCATCCAACGACAGCTCTTCCTTTCTTTTTTTCTTTTTCTCTTGTTCTTTATCTCTACCCTGAACCCTTTCGAACTGTTTTCAGTCTCTCTAGGGGGTCATTTCAAACGAGCGCTGACGTCACAGCCAGGAAACCCGACGTGACCTCTGTTGGTTCTTTGTTAAAATAACAGCATTGGTGCCGGCACAACATCTAATTATGACAGCTGAAAGCAGAGCAGGGATTCTCTTAGCTCAAGCCTTTTTTTTTTTCAAAACAAAAGTGTGTGTGAGATCCAAGTCTGGAGCTTCTCAGTTGGTCTCACATTGTGTACCACAGTGGTTCCAATTAAACATCATCACCGCACCATTAAAACTATTAAAAAACAAACTGCAGCTTCCTGAGAGAGAGAAAGCAAACACACTGTTCTGCTCTAGTTAATGACTAACAAAGTTTACATTTTAGCCTTATGTTGTTTGGATTAAGAGGCAATAAGGTGAACAGAAAGTCTGAGACTTTATGATTTGTTCTAAAAGTGGCAGCAGTAAAAGTTGGGCGAGCCTCAACTGTGGAGAGATAACTAGCATGTAGCTTTGCAGGGTAACAGTAATTAACACCAACTCAAAGGGCAGCCAGCCATTATAAGATTGAGAGCAGTTTTGTAGATATTTTACAGATTAAAAGTCATTTTTAATCTTAAATTTTCTTAAGTTTCTTAAGTTATTTGACTCAAGTTATAAATAAAGCACAGTTTTTCTTGGTAGAAGCAGTTCTCATTCTAGTATTCTGGTTAAATAGTGAAAGTATATTGGTGCCTATTGGTGCCCAATTCAGTCCATGAAACACAACTGTTAAATTGAACAACATTTAATAAGCATAAAGTCCAAAAAGGATGGTTAATTTTACAGCCTAACACATCTTTAATTATCAAAGAGGCTATTAATAGTTAAAGTAACTGCTCTGTTTTCATTTTGCCTTCAGAAAATGTTAAATTTGTCCCTTTATTGGTGACAGTGAAGTGAGAAGGCATTATTTACCGTGGATTGTGAATAGTTGTTAAGACATTTCACATCAAATGGACAAAACATGTTTTACTCTTTCCGTGGTTGTCAAGAGTATTCAAGTTTGGTAACAAGCATGTCCGAGGACACACCTGAAACAATGTGGAAACACATTTTCCCAAAGAAGACATTGACTCCTGAGCCAGTGAATACCATCACAAACACATATTGGTTCAAAGACATTTCACAAATACGGAGACAATGACGTAACCCTCTTGGCTAAAGGTGTTTGCATTTGAGTTTTGGTGAGAATCAAGATTGTTATCAGATGCCTGCTGTTCAGCGAATGCAAACTTTACATGCAAGCTCATACAAGTAGCCTAAAAGCCACCTGGACACGTAAACTCTATTCAAAGATATTTTAAATCTCGGAATTGTAGCTTGCTGAAGATTTTCTGAACCTAATCGAACATTTAATGATAAAATCTCTTGACATGTAGTCTGTCATCCATTGCTGGATATACAGAAGTCCTCACAAAGTGAACGTGTTCTCATTGCTGTCTGCTTAATCTGATGTTTTCATCTGCAGAGATCCTTTGTGGGAACCGTATTCGTATCTGTGCATCAGTAGGAAGCTTATACACTGTTGACGCAATAGCAAAGTCTTTTAAATAAAAGCTACTCTCAAAACATACACTCAAAACTTCAATATGTTTAAATAAAGAAAAAAAACCCCAACTAATTAAAGCACCATGGGAACAAGCAGTGTCTTTTTAAAGGTATGTCCGTCATCTTTAAACAGAGGAAACATGCCAAATCCAGCACAGTGGAAAAACACATGGCAGGAGGACTCGGCAGGGGCCCCGTGCTTCATTATATTAAAGTGATCCTTTAAGACCTCCAAAGGCCAACTGGTGCAAACATTGGGTGGCTGATGACAGTAAAAAGATGCTGCCTGACAATTACGTAGCAGTGGCACTCTCGTCAAAGTAAACTCTAGCTAAGGTCACTGTCATTACAGGACACTCAGCGAGGGTGAGACAATGCCACATGATGTACGACATGATAGGATACCCACTTAAAATCTCTAGACCATGGAGAAAATGTCCAGGACAATCAACAGAGCATGAAAAGAAAAGAAATACATGGTGGACTAATTCTTTGTTGTAAAGATGCTTCTTGATTATAAATCTTGTATCATTATAAAGCCTGATTGGAATTTCCCTGATCAATGGAGCCATATTAGTGGCAACTGTCACTCAGTTGGAAGATTGATGAAGAACTGATGACATCAGCGACACCAAGATTTTCCATTTTTCGCTTCCAGTGCCAAGCCACTTTTTAGTCTTTATTGGATGATCTGATTAATGAAGCACAAAGAAACCAGCCATATTGTAAATGTAACGTTGTATTTATTGTACAGGTCAAGTTCTTTGCAGAGAGAATTTGGCTGATCATTTATTTTGGTGTCTGTTGCTAATCCCACAAATGCACTCTCCTCACAAATGTGGTGCAATTTGAAAGAAAAACTTTACAATGAAGAATCAACAAAATGCAATGATCCTGACATTTTGTGTGGAATTTAAAAACCTCATAAAACTTCATCAAGGTCATCAACTCTTGATTTAAAAGCAGAATAATTGATATTGTGGGAACTATGCAGGTGACCTGAGTTGCCTTTTCCTGTCCAAAGTAAATGAAATGAATAGCTTTACTTCAATACACAACCTGTATGGACTGTAAAGTAATCAGATAATCTTTAAAAGCCAGACAATTGTAAAACATGAAGAACTAACAATTGACACGATTGAGATAACCTATGAATTCCAATTTAATCGCAGTGTTGAACTACAGTTTTTGATGTTTGAAAACGTTTCTTTTTTTAAACACATAAATGGTTTTTTTTCCCCTTGTCAAATATCGAGGAAAACTACCAAGTGTGTTTAATTATGTGTTCTCATTTCCGACTATTACATCATGTATTTCATGCAGCTCTGCCTCGCCCTGGGAGGGCCGTTCTGAACACACGGGGTTTCAATAATTTAGGAGAGAAGGTATTACAATGCATAGACTCCAGTTTACACTTTCATGTGAAAAGAAAATTGAAGATTTACTCCAATAAAAAGTCTAGAAATGAGGATGAGAAAAGAAATTCTCAGAGAGCCTTACCTCGCCTGCTATGAAGCCCACCGTGCATCACTGGTTTTCTGGGGATCCGGTTAAAATTGAAAGTGTTATTAAACACTGGATTATTATTCTTTAAATATGTTGAGTCAAAGCAAAATAAATGATATGTTGCATGCAGAGCCACTGCATAGTTGATTGGTTGTAACTTCTTTTTCTCAAAATGCACAACTGAACTGAAGTTTACTGTCATTATTTTGTTTTTCCGTCAATAGAGGATTTGTAAGGGTTTGTGGGGTTTATGATTTCAGAAATCATGAACTTGTAGTTTTCGGTTAAGGCTCCTAATGTATCCAGCAGTCAACAAAGCTACTGGCGCGAACAGTAAATCAGTGCATCTTTGTTAAGCTTAACTGATCCCAAGTAGAGATTGTGGTGCATATTGGGCCACATAGGTGGTCTGATTATGAGCCAAGAAATGCAGAACCGCCTCTTTAAGCCTAGAAAAGGGGTCAACATAGGAACAATAAAAAAAAAAAAAACTACAGCCTGGCTGTCTGGCTGTATGATATAAATTTGTATAATTAAAGGAAATTCTACCCACAGAAAAATAGAAATCATTTACAAATTTGGGTGGATTCACTGCTGCTGGTGAAATGGGGGGGGGGGGGTCACACTGACAGGATGTTCTGGTGAGTTTGGACAGCACTGCAGATCAGAGGAGATGGCAACCGACCTTATCCAAAAGAAAGTGCAGCATATGGCCGAGCACAGCGGGACACTACCACAACGCCCCCTCAAATTTTTGTTTCCCCCTTTCTACACCCACACTCCCACACAGACTATTGATCTCCCCTTTCAGAAGACATCAGACAGGGTGAAAGAAAACTAAAGCGAGTGAGGGAGCGTCTCAGAGCCTCTGTGACTGTGGATGTGCATCGTCACAACAGTCTTAAACAACTGTTTTCCAGCAGAATAAACCATGGACATAACGTCATGCAAATTACTGCCTCTGACCCAAGGGCGAGTAATGCCAAAGATGAAGTGCTCAAGTAGGGTGGAATTAGATAAACATTACATCTTGTCTTGACCAGAAAGGGACCTGTGTCATGGAAACACTGAGTCAGAGCCCCAAAGGAATGACTCCCTGTTATTTACTCAATTTATTCAGTAGAAAAGTGACGAGAAACCTCTTTTAAATTACTTAAACATCACTTGCTCATTCTCATTTAAGAAGTATTTGTGAAGAAGTGTTAATCTAAAAACAAAAATGCTCTAATTTTGATTTAAGAATTCTGGACACAAAAACATGAGTTCCAAGGGTGGAGATGTTGGGTTTTTCCACCAATTGAACCTCAACGTTGTGCTTTTCCTCAAACACAAGATGAATCTGTGAGGCCATCTAGTGGTAATTCACTGTTATATACGTTCCCCTTGAATCACTGGACAATAAAGCTAAACATGAACATGGAACGAATTCAAACAATAGCTGAGGTGTTCTACTCTGCAGCTGCCTTAGTAGTTCTCAGGATTGCATCTCCATCATTTCACCACCACAGACCACCTGTCCGTCGGTCAATTGTCGGGGTCAGAAGTTTAGGTGTAAACCAATCCCGGCGTGGGGAGCAGCCAAGAATTGGAGGCAGCTATTTAAAGGCCTTTCGATAATGAGGTGGAATTTTGGAGCCGTGTTCGTTCAACAACCACCATCGGTGCTTTTGGCTGCAGCTGAGGAGATAACTTCAACACTAAGATGGGCCTGCATGCGTGATCTGACTCCATCTTTCTTCTTTTCACACCATACTATATCCAAGTCAGGGGTCCAGTCTATTGAAAACTATTTAAAGTCATCAAAACCTATTGAGATAAGAAACATGTCTTTGGGTTTGTGAGAGGTTAGCAAAAAAACCAGGATTATCTTCACACATGCAAACTCTACATACAACTCAGACCTGGACTCAAACCTTAGTCCGCTTGCAGCGAAGAGCCACCATACCTCCTTCCAACCCTGTGGCACTGAAGTCAAGCACATTACTCAGAAGCAGACACAACTTAATGTTTGGACACATGTTTCCATCAGGTCATCAGCATAACTTTGAGGGATTCATCCTGGTAAATATGCTCTCTCTCTCTCTCTCTCTCTCTCTCTCTCTCTCCTCTCTCTCTCTCTCTCTCTCTCTCTCTCTCTCTCTCTCTGTCTCTCTCTCTCTCTGTCTCTCTCTCTCTGGTCAAAACAGTCTGCCATGGCCCCTCTTTCTCCCTGCCCAAGTGTTTATTAATAAACCTAAACAGATCAGTGGTAGTCATGGTCACACATAGCGGCACAGTGAAAGAGTGAGGAGGCAGGGTCAACTGGTACGCCCCCCCACCCCACCCCACCCCATCCCTCAACCCCTCAACCCCCTCCTCTCAGTTCATGTGCAGACTCTGCTCCCGCTCATTCGACCACACTTGGACTTTGGATCACAACATCTCACCCTGTGTCCAACTGATTCGACCTCGGAATTCAAGCACAAAGAGAGAGAAGCAAAGGATACACACCAAAAGGTAAGCAGAATTATATTTACTACCTATCACTATCAACCATTACACCTAATGGTTGATACTGATCAAGTTTAATTCATAAGTCTAACACATGTGATTTGATTTATGTATACCGATTCAATACATCAATTTATAAAAGTAAAGTGATAAAAGTATAAGAAAAAAGCTCTCTGAATGCATGACTTAAAAAGCAAGAAAGGTTTCTGCTCAGAATGCAAACGTATGCCCGTCCTTTCACTGGGCTCCAGAAGTCCAAAGGAATTCACTTTGTGCTCAACGGCTGTTCTGCCGCAGGACAGCTGGTCACTGTCATTCTTCCACCGAAGGCAGAACAAACTTCTAAAATACACCTCTGCTCATCAGCGCATCCACCGTCTGACCTAGTTTTAATATAAACACAGGAGCTGTATCTTGGATTCTGCTGGAGGAAATCTTCCAGCGAGGAAATGGTAGACATTCGTTCACAAATGCCTTTCTACGCTATAAATCTCAGCGTGATGACACTTTTAGGTCAATTTGATCAATTCACTCCTGGGGAGTCTCACGCCAGTCTTGGCAAACACCTCACAGGGTTGTATTACAGCTGCTTTATTCACCAGGGCACATCACAAATGTTCTTCTGTCCACATGATATGTTATGATAATCCGCTCGCAAATGTAATCCCGATAATGCCTCTCGCTGGAACTTCAGAGAAAATGCGATTGTGTGTGTTGATATTAGCTGTGTTGAGGTTTCATTGAATTCTCTGAATATTCTGCCGATTGAAAAAACGCGAGCCGAAGCTTCGAGGGGAAAGCTGTCAATACCAGACCCTCTGGTCAACCGTGCCCACTCCGCTCCGCATGCCCACATGTGCTAATGACATCAGCATAGTCTGCCTAAAATATTAACTGAAAATGTCATCAGTGCCAGCCGGGATTAACATTCGCCTCATGCAACACGATGCCAACATTCACAGCTCTAATATGCCTCAGCTAGAGTTTCTGACATGTTTGTCTGCTCTGATCAGGGGAATTTCAAGAATCACGTTCGAATCAATGGATGACCGAGATGATAAATGTCCTCCTGCCGGGTTCGAGCCACTCTTCATCGAAGAAGAGGACGGGGATCAGGACCGGGAGGGAAACACAAACCTGCCCGGACTTACTTTTACTGGAACGCAGCTTAAACAGTCGTCTTTACTGAAGCCGTACCTGCAGGAGATGGATGACTTGCTGAAGAGCTGTGAGGATCTCGCTGGCGTCCCATTCGGCTCGCAGTGCTCTGAAAGTCACAACGAAACGAGTCACGGTCGGGGCGGAGGGGACGTTACGATGGGAATCTATGGAGAAGCACACACATCTCCTCCTGCATATCTGTCCACCATCTCCGTGGACACTCACACGAAAAGGCCTGCAACAGAAAACCCGCCGACACGAGGCCAGTCACGTAGCACGAGCGCCACCATTGACAGGTGCAGAGTGACCAGAGGAAGCGCTCGCCAGTCAGAGATGCCCCTCACTACCGCCGGCAACAAACTGAGCGAGAGCATGGTGGAGTACGAGGGCCAGCTGATGGGCATGTTGGCCATGCTGGAGAACTGCATGGAGGAGACTGGCATGGACTTTGAGCCCCAAGACTGGGTTCCAGAGTCAGCCCAAGAATATGTACACATCAATCACAATCCACGTCTTGGTTGGGGAGCAACGCTGGTGCCCGTCCAGCATGAGAGGCCGATGGAGTCGGAGACCCAGCCGATGCATTTAGATTCCAGTCAACAGGTGGAAGAAGATCAAGTTTCCGAGGACTGTGGCGATAGAGCAACAAATGGATGCCAGTTAAATCTCCCGCCCAGCTGTGACGACGTGGGAGGCTTCCCGCATTTCAACACAGATACAGGAGGTTTCGACCGAGAGTTCAGCTTTACGCAGTCGCCAACCCTGTCAGAGGAGAACAACACAACACCAATGGTCAAGAAGGGCACAGACACAAAGAGAGACATCACTGAGACAGAAAGAGACGACACTGAACTGCCCGACGAAAAGAGACACAAGCTGAAGATGGACGCCACTGACACGGGATCTGGACTGGATGAATTAGAGGAAGTTGGGTCTCAGATGGAGGAGTGCATAGAGGAGGTGCAGCTGTTGGAAAAGAGGAGGAAGGAGCTCCTGGCGGAGGTGCTCCAGCTCAGAGGGAAGAAAGACTCCGAGGAGCCGGAAACGACAGGAGAACGGGAGGAGACAGAGGAGCAGATTGATAGCAAGGTGGCAGAGCTCATGGACGTCCTCAAGATGGAGAAAGAAGGGCGGAGGGTGGAGAGGAAGAAGGAGATGACGATCCTCAGGGAGGAGAGGGCCGAGGAGGAGAGGAGGATGTGGAAGGTGAACCTGGAGAGACAGGGGCTGCAGGACGAGCTCCGGAAGCTGAAGAGGAGGCTGTTCGCCATCGCTCGAGACTGCGCCCACAGCCAGGCCGCCCTGAACAAACACCGGCGGGAGGTGGAGCTGCTCAGGAGAGAAGAGGTGAGAAACACAAAACGCCCGTCACATTTCGAAGAACTCCGCGTGTAAAATCTCTTTCCCGCCGTCTTCCAGGAGAAGCTGAACTCGGCCGTGCTCCAGCTGACGGAGGAGGGATTCCAGCTCAGGTCAGCGCAGAAACAGCAGCTCTCCGACCTGCGGGCAAAGCTCGACGCCCGGCGATCCAGCCAGACCTCCAACGCTCAGGACGAGCTGAGCGAGTGCAGGAGGCACTCCTGTGGTGACATCCAGCAGTATGTGCAGGGCGGGCTGAAATCCCTGGAGGACAGGTGCATCACCGATACCCGCTTTTCCGATTAGAAATGCATTAATATGAAGGCAAATCATTAAAGATTTTGTGCCTTATGTTTCCAGGTATGAACCCATTTTGCTGGCCTTGCTGAAGCGGAGAGAGGCCGCCGAGGCGGCTCTGGTTAAAACTAAAGAGCAGGCGCAGGAGCTGCGCGCCCAGCTGACTCCTCTCAGAGAGGAGATACAAAAACTGCAGCTCCAGAGGGCTTGTTTGGAGGAGAAAGTCAAACTAATTCACATACAAAGAAGAGAGGACGTGTGGCACTACAAGGTAAACACGGTGATGAATCAACAGTTGTGTGAAGATGAGAATGAAGACGCTGTCAACACATGCATGTACCTTTCAGGAAACGGTTTACTATCTTGAGGAGAGCAGCAGACAGCTGAAAACAGAGTTACAGATTCAGAAGAAGAAAACAAAGGAGATAGCCGAGCTGAAGGACACTCTTTCCAAGCAACTGTTGCTTTACAGGTGAATTATCCAGTTTGTGTCAAAGCTTAAAAAATAGAAATTGAGTAAATTCCTATAACGTTTTTTTTCTCCTTACAGGGCTGTGATCAAAGACCATAACAAGCCTGGCCATGAGAACTCATGAGAGCACACCTTATTTAATGTGTTCCTCGAAATCTACTAGTGAACTTTAAAGTTCGCCGAATGCACTTTATACAATTAAATACACACGATTGTTACAAAGCAAAGCTAAGATTTAACGAATGTTGTCCTGGTGTGAGCTTGTAGAAAGTTTTTTTTTTTGTTATGAATAAAGGCAGCGTTTCTTGTAATCCGGGTGCAACTGATGAGTTAATGTCCTTGTGGAGAGCCGAGAAGGTTTCATGTACTTATAAGGGCAACATGTCTGCAGAGCCACACAACAGGACAAAGAGTAATAGAGTGAGAGTCGGCATGGGAGACAGGAAAGTACCGAGACGTCGCAGCACACATGAAAAGGTCTGGTGCGAAGTACTGTAAGGCATTACCAGGTACGAACGTCGAAAGAATTATTAGTTCAAGGTGCCGCAAAGAACTCTTTCACTTTGAGTGAGTTGGACTGGTAAAATAATACCATGACCTTTAAAGTTAAACTATAACCCTGACCCCCCCAGATGTAGAAGATAAATAAAAGAAGTGGAAACAGAAGTCTATCAAAGACATTTTATTAGGAATGCATCCACTGTACAGTTGAAAAATATTAAAATGTAGAATAATAATAATAATTAAAAAATCAACTTGTAATGTATAAGAGAACATTAAATTGATTTACCAATGACTGAGGCAAAGGGTAGTGGGACCAAAATAGACTATTCAAACATGCATTCAGTAAAAAACAGCTGGTGTGTAAATCAACATCCAGACCAATACGATGGAAACGAGTCTGAGCTAAAAAAAACTGATTGTTTTGTAACCAGGGGCTCACCTTCAAACGAGCCTGACATCAAATCCAAAGCAAAAGTTAAAATGCTGTGCAGTGTGTACGCAAGACGTGGCAGTAAGTTGTTGTTGTTGTTGTTTTTTTTTAACAGAAACTTAAAAGTTAAATGTTTCAGTGTATAAAGAGGAAGCCAATTTGGTTCCAGAAATACAAATATTAAGGTACACAGCAAAATAAAACAAACAACAAAAAAACAAAACATGGGCGAGTGGTTGAGGTGCGAAGTTACTTGAAAAGAGAGTTCATCACTTTAAAAACAATACATACTCTCATACACCCTTTAGGATTTACAGTCAGTTTTGTTTTTCATACAGAAAGAGGAAGTTGCTGGTTGGAAGCTCTTGAGGTGATGGATTGTGGCGAGGCGCTACGCTGTGGCTTCAGGGTCCGTGGAGCCCTCGGGATCCTCGTCGTTGTAGATGTTCTCGGCCTAAAAAAAGAGGAGCGGGTTCAGCTATCTCGACGCGTTTGGATTAGAATGCACGTTTTTCTCTCGGGATCTTGACGCCACCAGCTTTGATATCAGCAACAGCTGCAGTCGTTGACCTTATAATGATCCCCCGGTGTTGGTATTATCTTGTATATTGTATCACGGAGAGACTAATTCCCCCCTGGAGCTACAGACCGGAGGAATCATGTTCGCCGCCGCGCCGTCACGGCTGCCTTACCATTTGCCAAACTTGCATTATGTTGTCCTCGGACACGGAGCAGATGATCCAGGGCTCGTTAGGGTTCCAGGAGAAGTCGGAGATCTTGGCAGTGTGGCCTCCGTGAATGAACTGGTGTGGAAAAACCATGCCTGAGTATCAAAGTGTTCGCCGACAAACCACCACATGCAGGAATTCACTGAAACTCACCAGCAGCTCAGGAGGACCATCCTCCGCATCTTCTGGCGACTGCTCCTCTCCAATTTTGCTGAAAATATAACAACGACAGTGATTATAAGTTCTGTTTGTCTAGAGCTGTGTTTCCACTGACAGCCATTATTGTGCTACAATAAATGTAGCACAGCTTGGAAATGTCAAGAAGAACGACAGTCATTCAAAATGTCAAATTTGGAAAAGAAGGAGCGGCACTCCCACGATGATGAATTGATTACCTGAGGTCCCAGACGTTGAGGCGACGATCCGTCCCACTGGACGCCAGAATGGTCTCATTATGGGGAGACCACTGAACCTAAAACATCCAAATATGCAACCGTGTAAAACTCCTGCGTGCGTCACAGCTTAAACTGTTCTTATCTTCTCATTCTCAAACACACAGTGTACCTGGAAGATCTCGTCCTTGTGCGACTCGAAGGAATGCAGCTTCAGTTTCAGGTTCCTCAAGTCCCAAAGTGCCACCGTCTGCAGGTGAGGAGGGAGGAAGACATTACACATACCTGCTGCGCTACACTGAAGGTAAACCCGAGGGAGTAAAGCAAATTGAATCCCAACTTCAAATTAGGGGGAAAACACTTGCTTACCTTGTCTGCCGAGCCAGTGGCCAGGATGAACTCGCTATAGGGATTAAATGACAAACAGTTGACCTCGGCGGTGTGCGCATCTACTGCATGGCTGGGTTTGGAGGTGTTGTTGGAACGCGTGTCCCATCTGAAGAGGAAAAAAACAAAAACAAAAAAAAACCACAGGTTGAATATCAAACCCCTGTGAGCATGTCTGAGCCGCTTCATTGGATTTGATTAAAAGATGGCTTTACATCATAAGCTTCTGGTCATCTGCCACAGATCCAAACAGCGACTCGTGAAGCAGGTGCCAGGAGACGTCTTCCACCACAGCCGTGTGGCCTGTGAAGATCGTCTTGGCGTCCACGATCCTCCCCTCCTTGGGCACGGCACTGATGTCCCACAGACAGATCGTCTATGGATTTAAATAAAAGGGCATTTGCATTGCAAAGACTTGAACTCAAACGATTTTTAAAATGCACATCCTGACAAAAGACTCGATGTTTGATTACCCCCCCTTACATGATCATCAGATGCACTGAGGAGACATCCAGACAGATTTGGATTCCACGAGAGACCATAGCCTTCTTTCTGATGGCCTCTGAGCCGCAGATCAGGGTGACACTCTCCAGAAACATCTGTGGACATCAATATTATTTCACACCGTTACAAAATCCAGCCCATTTTTTCCTCAATGTATCCAAAAACACGCCGGCGATCGAGCCGTATGCGAGTTCATGATATGTACCTGGCTTGGAGGGATGTTTGGTGTAGTCAAACACCAGCACATCCGAGGTGGGGGTCTTCGTGGCAATAATGCACGGGTTCTGGGGCATGTAGCGGGCGCGGTTCACTTCTCCTTCGTGGTTGATCTTGATTTCTATCTCAATCTTGCCCGTCACTGAGCCAAATCCACCAAATTCTGAAAGCAAACACAGCAGAACGCATTGCCAGTTAAAATGAGCAAAACAAAGGAAACCAGCTCAGTGTTTACAAGCAGGACGGCTTCTGTTTTAGTGACCGAAAATACAGCTCACTGACAAATTGAGAATTCACAATAGAGTCTGAATGCGTACAAATCCAGGTTACTTGACATGCGAGCGCTGCTAACCTCCTTTATCGCTGTCATACTGTGACGCCTCCAACTGGGCGTCATCATTGGGTAGCTGGACAGTCGCAATAACCAAATGATTCTGCTCGTCAGAGGTGTGTGTTCCCAACACCAACCGGTGCACGCTGAAATCCTTTCCCTCTGGCCTGGTAGAAAGAACGAGGCGTCGTTTAACATATGGATGAGTGTATGGCACAGAGACAAAGGAGAAGCAGTGCAGGTCCACTGGGCGTCTACCTGGAGACATCCGGCAGCCACTGAGCAGTGAGGCTGGGCCACTCCAGAGCATGGGTCATCACCAAGTCATAGAGAAAAGGAGTATTTTTCTTCCAGATCTTGTATTCCTCGTTGATCACTCTCTCCTCCACAGCATCGTCAAACGCTCCAGCTAGAGAGAGAGGATTAACAAAAGACCCAGAGATGAATTAATCACGTGCAATGAGATCCCTTGTTACGTTTAGTGGGTTCAAACTGTTGGAAGATTTGTGTGCAGGTTGTGCAAACAGAGAAGCTGCTCAGATGACTGAGTTAATAGAGGTGTGTGTGTGTGTGTGTGTGTGTGTGTGTGTGTGTGTGTGTGTGTGTGTGTGTGCCACGAAGAAGCTGCTACATTACTGAACTTGAGGCCTGGCCAGTGTCCAATATGAAACATGCTATTTTAGTTTTTCTCCAGACAATATCAGCATCTCGTGACATTTATCGACGATCGAGTTGTTTCTGTCGTCCGGTTCTTACAATTACTTGGCGGCTAGCCGCTGCTTGAAGCTACCCGGCTAATCAGCTGCGACACGACAGAACACTTTTTCTTTTTTTAAACACAGTGCTAACAATAAACGCACTCATTTACCTTCCTTGTCCGCCATTGCGCGTATCTTGAAGCGATTGCCAGAAACACGGAGATGTTACTCGAAACGCGGAGCCAGTAAACCCACAGTCCCAGGTCGGCCTCCGGCTGCTATTTAAACCATAGTATGAACAATGCTAAGCTAACGGGGAGCTAACCGAGCGGCCGCCTGTATGCTGGACGTGGGTGCGTTCGCGCGCTCAGTCCAAGCGCGAGGGGGACGTCTTTCTGCCAATCACCGGCTGTTGCTGTTGGTGACCAGCAGAGGGCGTCATCATGGCGCTCAGACAAAGGGGAGACGGGTCACCGAGTTCATCTTTCTCATCTGGCGCAACAATCAAGGAAATCCATAGAAAGAAAAGACAATGAACACAAACTATAAACAAATAAATACATGTATAACGTGTAAGTATTATAAATTGCAAAATTAAAATACTTTTTTTGAGTCATACCGTCATCTCATCAGTAATTAGATCTACAGATGAAAGTAGCGCAATATTGTTAGATCGGAGATGTATTTTAGTGACTGGAAAAATAATGAATACGTGAAATATCCTGTGAAGAGGATTTGCGTTTTTCACGTGGACTTTTTCCTCTGCAATATGACAACACACATGTTCATGCTCACTATTGGTCAATTGCGAAATCGTGTTTCAGTAAGAGCTTACTTGATTGGACGAGCAAAATAAGCTGATCTCTCATTGGCTGCAATTGAAGCGGGTCCTTAGAACAGTAAATATGGCCGCCACTTCTCTCAGGGGGCTGCAAACCTGGCAACTTTAGTTCGACAGTATGTCTTCCACTGATTTTTCGGGCGTGCTGGACATCCTGCGGTTACTGTATCGGCACGTCGAGGCTCTGGAGGAGTTTGCGGGCGGCATCGTGTTCAGAGAGGGACGGAGGGCGGCTCTTGTGGAGCCGACAGACACAAACCGCTTCAAGACGTTCGTCAGCAGCGTGTTTGTGTGCTTTGACAAGGAGCTGCAGCAAACACCGAGCTGCAACCAGGTAACACCTCCAAACTTTACTAGAATATAGATTATATAGGTAAGTCGCTGATCTGAAGAGTTCACATAAAGCGAGCTTCGATAAAGTATTGCTGTAGTCGCACAATCAATGCACCACTTAGTAGCTGTGTTATAACTTCCTTGTACGTTGCCCCGTTTTCTACCCATTTAAAACACATGACATCGTGAGGTATAATGTGAGTCATATAATATTGTTAGAAAAGAAAAGGTAAGCAACACTTATCACAGTTCAGAAGGAAATAAAACACATTAGGTGATCAATAATCTTAATCTTAAGTGAAAACGTCAAACTCAAACTATTACGAAAGGCATGGTAAATAAAGTAAAAACTTTATTAAGGTTAAAAAAAAAGATTTAATTTTTATTTCATTGCACTGTATGAAAAGAAAGCCTGATTTAAAAAGTATGTAAAACGGCCTGATTTAAAAGAAGTGCGTGTGTCAGCAGGTCTTAGTTCAGGAAGTTTGACCTACACGTGGAGAGTGTCAGAACTAAAATTTGCTTCACCTTGTTTGCTTTATCAATGAGAAGTCAGTTTTTGAAGTATATATCCCTTGGCACACAGGCAGCCAGTGTAGAGATTGAAGCTGGGGGTCTAATGTGTTCACCCTCCTTGTGCTGCTGAGGACTCTGGCTGCAATGTTCTGGATGATCTACCAGAATTATTTTTTTTACTGACACACCATTACAATGATCTAGCCTACTGAAAATAAGTTTCTCTTAATCCAGTTTGGTCAGAATAAATACTTTCATTCTTGCAATATTATTCAGATGGTAGTAAGCTGATTTTGTGATTGTCTTTATCTGGTTGTTGTATTTCACCTCTATTACTCCCACATTTCTGACTTGATTTGTTGTCTTGAATGATATAGAGTTAATATGAGTGCTCACTTTTAACCAAATATCTTAGTTTTCTCTGGGTTAATTTGTAAAACGTTTTGACACATTAATGGACATGCTAATATTTAATTGAAAAACATCTCTCTTATCAACAGATCTGCACTCTGCCTGAACTTCTGGCCTTTGTTCTAAACAATCTGAAAAGGAAAAAAAAGAGAAATGTCTTGGCACACGGTTATCACCTCCTGTCCCTGGCTCAGGAGGATCGGGATGCAGACTGCTTTAAGTTCCAAGGAGACGTGACTCAAAGCGCCGCTTACATCCATGGCAGTGACCTTTGGAAGAGAGTCATGATTCGACTCGGCACAGACATCACGCGGCATCTTTTGGAAAGCTGCTCCGTGTTTGTGGCAGTTCCTCCTTCATGTGCTTTTCAAGTGTGTGGTGGTCCAGTCCATGACAGAGTGTCCATGACCAGTACACCCAGCGGGTTTGGTCTGCAGACCCAGTCTCGCCGACATAACCGTACAGAGGTTGGGAGGTATCAGGGGTCATTGACCTCAAAAAGGAGACAAACTGAGAATCCTGCTGCAAGCGTGAAGAAGAGGAGAGCAGATGCCAGAATTGAGAAACGGAAAAGAAAGAGAGAAGGCGATCAAATAGATGAGGTGACACGAAAGAGAAGATGTGTTTCACATCAAAAACACGGAGAGGAAATCCAACAAGAGGAACGACAGACCAAGTCTGTGGGCTCAACGCCGTTGGTGAAACCTGTGGAAAGCAGCGCTACGACTTTCAAACCCTCTGTTGAAGCAGCAGCAGCAGCAGCAGCAGCAGCAGCAGCAGCAGGCCATCATCTCGTAGAAGGAGGCCCCAGTTGGAGATCGGGAATCTTCCCTCCTTTGCCGCCGTCCCATTGCTTCATCCGCACTCTGGGATTCCTGTATGGAGGCCGGGGCCTCCGTGGCTTCCTTCTCAACAGAAAAAAGAAGACTGTTGATGGAGCCAGGAAGCTCCACGGGAAGGATTTAATCAGAATAGTGTTCTTTGAGGGCCTGGCTTATTTAAATGGGCTGAAGAGGAAGCCGGAGAAACTCCCCCGGCGCTTTTTCAACATGGTCTCCCTCTTTAACCAGCTGTTACAGCAGCACAGGAGGTGTCCGTACAGCAAAATACTGCAGAGGATGTGCCCAGTGGTCGAGGATCACAGTGCAAGCCCAGCAGGGACGAACTCCCTCCTGCCTTTGCACTGCGCACCTCACCGTGTCTACCTGTTTGTTCGGGAATGTCTCTCCACCGTGATCCCACAGGAGCTGTGGGGCTCCGATCACAACCGAATTCATTTCCTCGTCAGGGTCAAAGGCTTCCTGCACAGTGGCAAGTTTGAGAGGCTCTCACTGGCAGAGCTGATGTGGAAGATGACGGTGAATGATTGCGATTGGATAAAGATCAGTAAGATGGGTGAGATGGCAGTAATTTTTTTTTTTTTGTATTGATTGCTAAATGTATTTGGACTGAATCTAACCAGAATTTTCTCAACTGTAGCTCGATTTTCGCCCAGTGAGCTCGCTTATCGGACACAAATCCTGGGTCAGTTCTTAGCTTGGCTTCTCGACGGCTATGTCGTAGGCCTCGTAAGAGCGTGTTTTTATGTCACTGAGAGTATGGGGAAGAAGAATGCTCTCAGGTTTTACAGACAAGAAGTCTGGACCAGACTGCAGGACTTGGCATTCAGGTACACATTCAAAGGCGTGTGCGGATAATGCCCTGCCACATCAACTCAAAGACTAACAAACACACGCATGTCTTGTAGAGGCCATCTTTCTAAAGGCCGGATGGAGGAGTTGACTCCAGCTCAGGTGGCCTCCCTCCCTAAAGACACAGTCGTCTCCCGCCTTCGCTTCATTCCCAAGGCTGATGGCATGAGACCGATCACCCGAGTCGTAGGAACAGATGCCAAAACGAGGGTAGAGTTCATTCCTAACATACCCATAATTTATGTGTTGATATATTCTGTGTGACAGTGCTCAGGGAGTTTTGGAATATTTTGTATTATTTTTAACAGGTCTATCGAGGGCAAGTCCGAGACTTGCTGGATATTTTGCGGGCCTGCGTTCACTCCACTCCGTCACTGCAGGGCTTTACAGTCTGGGGGATGGCAGATATCCACAAGGTCTTGTGCTCAGTTGCTCCAGCTCAAAAGGAGAAACCACAATCTCTCTACTTTGTAAAGGTGAGCTGTTATACCTACTTTAAAAACGGAGTATTTTTGCATAACACCTCTCGCTGTTTGATTTGCTCTCTATATTTTCACGGTATTCCAGGTGGATGTGAGTGGGGCCTATGAGAGCCTGCCGCATGACAAACTCATGGAGGTGGTCAGCCAGGCCCTGGCACCCGTCCAGGATGAATTCTTCACGATCCGGCGCTACTCCAAGATCTGGAAGAATTCCCACGAAGGCCTGAAAAAGGCCTTTGTTAGACAGGTACCATCATGTCTAAAAATATGATGACGTGAATCACTGAGTAGCTGTCAAAGAAGAGTTATGGAGAGTTGTTGGTTTCTACTTGAAACAAAACTCGGATGAAAGACTGTATGAATGAGTTTTCAGAAGTCTTTGTTTTTACAAGAAGTTAGTTTTTTGAACTACATTTTACTGATTCTGATGCCAAGGACATACCTACAATGTATTCTTTACCCACTTGATTTATCTTGCATCTTTTAGAATGTTTGTCAATGAAATCATAGCAAAACATTGTTTTGTTTTGATTTAATAACTTATTAACATACGCTCTTTCAAAAGAGCATCAACCCTTGCTAATAATAACCTTTGTGACTGAAATGCCTTTTTTCTTGCTTCTTTTTGTTTTCTTGTTCTGTATTAATCCCAATTAATTAATTAATTCCCAGCAATTGTTCATGAGTTAGCTTTTCACATTATTTATTAGTCCTGGTTTTAGTTCTCGTTTGTATCCCTGCAGGCTAATTTTCTGGACGATAACATGAGCTCCACCAACATGAAGGGATTTCTGATGACATTGCAGAATACCGGCAAAGTTCATCACTCCATCCTGGTTGAGCAGGTGACTTGGTCAGGATAATTTCTATAAATAAAAGTTCTTAGCACACGCAAACATTTGATTGTTGTTGTTTTTTTTGTTTGTTTTTTTCAGCATTTCTGCTCAGAACTTCTCGGCAGAGAGGCGTTGCAGTTCTTTTCTCAGATGTTAACTGGCAGCGTTGTTAAGCATGGAAAAAAGTAAACGTCGTTTTCATTCTCTTTTATTCCCTGTGTGGCGAGTTTGAAGAGAGATAGCATAGTTAAGTTGTGTTGGATTCTTCTGCATTTTTGTTCTGATCTTTTTTTCTGTTCTTTTCTTATCCAGGACATATCGTCAGTGCCGAGGGATTCCTCAGGGATCGGTTGTGTCCAGCCTGCTCTGCTGTCTCTGCTACGGTCATATGGAAAATGCCCTGTTCAAAGATATTGCTGGCAACAAAGGGTACAACAGAGCTTCTCCCCTTGCATCAGTCAACGTCTTCTTGTGAACCTGCAGTAACACACACGGAGCAGGAGAGTGCAGCCTTACTGTGTCGTAACTCTGTGCTTTTCTTTCCTCTTTCTCTGCTCTGTAGGTGTTTGATGAGACTGGTTGATGATTTTCTTCTGATCACACCAGACCAACACAAGGCACAAACCTTTCTGAAGTACGACACACAATTTTCCATTTTCACTGATATTTTACTGTTGATTGAGTGATTTATTTGAATGTCTGAAAAATAAGTAATCAACAACAACAACAAAAAAAAAATACAACCAAATAAGCAGGCGTGGGTGTGATGCACATATTATCTTGTAAAACAGGGATGTATAAAAATGATGGCACTTGCTTCAATTAACATGCAGGCATTTTATATTTGGACTTTTGAAAAGAGCTTGATTTAATAGTAATTTGAAGTATTTTTTGAGTGACACCTGGGTCAAAGTGACCATCGGACAACCATTACCTTGGAATCCAACAATGCTCTGAAGGGTGGGGGCAGGGGCTGCGTGTGGCCCGCAATAAAGAGTAAAGTTGTAGTAGTTAAATAGTAACTAGCCGCTCAATAATTACACAGTTACTATGCAAATATAGATATTTGTTCAGGCCTGCGGGTGCACTGAAGCCAATCCCTGCAAACAATGCACAACATCTGAGGGGCAATTAGAGTCAACAGTTGACCTCAGACACATGGACTGTGGGAAGAAACTGGGACACCCAGAGAAAAAGTGATGCATGCACAGGAAGAACATGAAAAGCACGTACAGAGAGAATAACAACCAATAACTGGAGACTTGTATGTTGCTCTTAGGAGCTTGCTGGCTGGAGTACCACAGTATGGGGTCGTGGTCAACCCACAAAAGGTGGCGGTCAACTTTGACGTGTCTCCCAACGTGGCCTCCTGTCCCGGCATCCGCGTGCTGCCTTCTCACTGCCTCTTCCCCTGGTGTGGCCTGCTGCTGGACACCCGCACACTGGATGTGTACAAAGACTATTCTAGGTCAGACGTCCCATCATATACGTCATAATAAGCAAAGCAGATGCCCATTGAGGTTTTTTTTTTTTTTTTTTTTTATGATTCCTGTAAGCAGACTGAAATTTCCGCTTTGTA
This sequence comes from Blennius ocellaris, assembly GCF_963422515.1. Lineage (NCBI taxonomy): Eukaryota > Metazoa > Chordata > Actinopteri > Blenniiformes > Blenniidae > Blennius > Blennius ocellaris. The sequence goes on from NC_137669.1 coordinate 8,300,264, forward strand.
CTCTGGACCTGCTTGTAAACCTGAGGTGACGCCTACTCCAGCATGAATAATGTATTTTCTAATATGACACTCTGTGATTATCAAGCCTATTCCTCCTCGTGACATTCGTAAAGCTATTTTCCGCGCTGCCCTCACATTTCCTTTCTTTTTAATGTTGCCCCTGTCTTTTTTTTTACTTTCTGTTTCTCACAGCTATGCAGGTCTGTCTCTACGCTACAGCCTCACTTTAGGCTCTTTCCGCTCCGCTGGACAGCAAATGAGGAGGAAACTGATGGCGGTGCTCAGGCTCAATTGCCGCGGCTTGTTTTTGGACTTGAAGGTCAGGAACAGAAGGGGTGGTTCGCTTTTAAAAATCATGTATCAGTTTAACGAGTGCAAAGCACGATGTTATATTCCTGGATCCCCGTCCCTCGCAAAAAAAATAACACGTCAGATGAGATGTTGACTTGTTGGCAGAACTTGATCAAACACATAAAAGAGCCTCTTAGGCAGACAGTAGTGAGTCACTGATACAACCAGTTTGTCTTTTGTTTGGCTCAACTCAATATCATCATGAAGTAGTATCAAAAAAAAAAAAACAATCTTTCAGATTAATCTGTAACTTTGTTTTTTTGCCCAGTGATCAGCATTTAATTGAGTCTCAACAGGTGCCCTACAAATGTTTGCCCCCCGAAGCCTCTTGACCTTATTGAAAAGGAACAATCTATGCTCACTGTGTCACAGTTCAGTAATGTTGTAAACTTGTCAACTTGAATGATAACGGAGAGTTTGTGTTGTGGCTTTTGGCCGCAAACCACGATGCACAAAAACTTAAACCATGGAAACATGTTTGGGAATTACAACACATTACTTGTTTGGAGCGGCTCGGTTAAGTTTCCTGAACATACGTGTACTTGTCATGAAATTCAAGCAGTTGCTTAATTCCTTTGTTGATCCTTCATGTATCGAAAGATTATTTTCTCTCCTCAGGTCAATTCTCTTGAGACGGTCTACAAGAATATCTACAAGCTGGTGTTGCTGCATGCATGCAGGTATTGAAAAGAAGCTTGGATGTGACAGATTTTTGTATTGCTGGAATAAACAATCATATCAACACTATTAAATGGTGAAATAGCTGCAAATGCATTCAAAATAGTAGTTTCTATTACTGATAACGAAGTGAAAACTGGTTTCGCAAGGCATATTTATAGAGTACTATTCGAACACAGGCCAATTGACAGTGCTTTACAAAGAAATAAAATAAATGCATTAAAGCTTTAAAAGAAATGAAAGAAATACATTAACATTACGTATTGAAGAATCTCAATCTTCAGCCCTTCCCTAGTTCTGGCACTGAAACTTTAATTCAAACTGAAATTAGTTAAATTAATTTCAAATTTAGTGCAAGAAATTATTAAATCAAATTACACTAATAAATAAATAAAGATTTAATGAAGTGAAATTGTAGAAATTGTGAAAATATTTATAATTAAGTTAATGTTGGCATGTAATTAGAAAAACCTACTGTGGCTTTTTCTTTGCAGGTTTGCTCCGTTTGCTCCAGGTTTTTTACAACAACAATCATTATAGAATGATAATTATAATTGTAATGGTTTTCTTGATGTAACACTTTTCTAATGAGTAACTTATCTTTTTTCTTTCTTAGAAGCCATAACCTAAATCATCCCTCCAGCCATCGAGATTAGCATCACATGGCACTTAAATGTTTATTTACACTAAAATAAGTAAGATACAAATAATTATTAAATATGCGGTGTATTTAATTTTTGCTTAATTATTTCATTAGATGTCACCAAATTGAGGGACTGTAAATAACTTGATGCTTTAGTTTATAAGCCATATGTCATATTGTGATCCTCAGATTAGAAACACAGGATTCACTTCCAATGTCACATGCGTTTCGGTCTGTGGTCTTCATGGGCTGTAAAGATGCTGCTGTTGAATCAGCTATTGAGATTATTTGCCAATCAATACCAGAAACCCTGCTTCTATTTTTTTTTTTTTTATGTCAAATTGCATCTATTTTACTGGTGCTTGTCGATTTCTGTGTCTTGTTTTTCCTCTCCAGGTTCCATGTTTGTGCCCAGAGTTTGCCCTTTGGTCAGATGGTTGCTAAGAACCCTGCTTACTTCCTGCGGATGATCTGGGAGATGTCGCAGTTCACCAACAAGATCATCAGACAGAGCAACAAAGGCACAGCCTCTGATTCCAACTCGTAAATAAAGCCTCAAGTGGAAGAATGTTGGCTTCTTAATTATATTTCCTTTTCCCGTTTCCTTTAGGAGTGATTCTCGGTTGCAGGGCACAGACGGGCCTCGTGCAATATGAAGCTGTTGAGCTGCTTTTTTGTCTGTCCTTTTTGCTGGTGCTGTCACAACAACGTTCCCAATACAAAGATCTGCTCCGGCATCTGCACAAGCGTACGTATCCTCATGAAACACACATTCTTACACAAGTGGTGTGACTGGACGAACCGGGATGATGACCATAGTGGATATGGTTCAATGTATTCATTCAATGAATACGTTCTGAGGCTATAATCACCAAGTTCTGTCGTGAGACGAATGCATCAGCTATGATCATTAATGAACTTGACTTCAGTCAACTGCAGGAAGGATGATAAACTGAATCAGTCGGTCTGTTGAGACGTTTGAAAGCCATTTTGAAATGTTTTGATGCTTGAAATTTTCCTCTTGTATATTTATAACAATGTGAACACATAACTATCATACAAACACCAGGAATGCCAGGATTTGCCAGATTGGTGCACCCAACTCTGCAAATCTAGATATGTGACTTTACATCGACGCAAGCACCAAGCTATGTTGATGAGGAGGGGGAAATTATCTGTTTTCCTCCATTTTACAGGAAAGCGCAGCCTGGAGCGACGCCTTGGTGATCTGCGGCTGGCCAGGGTCCGACAGGCCGCAACCCCCAGGATCCCTCCTGACTTCTTAGCCATCCAAATGTAGACAAACCAGATGGCCCCAACTCTTGCCATGTGAAACTATCACAAACTGCTGAGGGCTTTTAAGTGAAATATACATTTGTCAAAGAAACACATTTTTGCCATGTCTGATTCTCAGAGTTGAGGCAATCCCTCGTCTTGATGGGAAATGAAACATCAATATACTGGGAATAACCAAGGCCTATCTGATTGAAACACTTTAATGATAAACCTCTGTTGTAAACACACCCTATGAAATGACTACAATCCATCCAGTAAAGAAAGATAATTGAAAATTACCCAGTTGCTGGACCGAGGTCAAGCTCTTCTTGGACTTTGGGTCACACAAAGGCAAATTGCCACAGAAGCAATTATGTAATGTGAAAGGCAAAAAAAATAATTTGATTTACAGTTACATGAAGGATTTCCGGGTCTTCCAGTTCAGAATTTATTTGTCTTGTTTGAGCATGTATGTGTTTAGGTCTGGTGTCTTCTCACGTTCAGTCATTCTGGAGGTGAGCTGTTGAATATGACTGAGTGAGGCTGATGGACTGCTCACATATAAAGGGTGCAACCTGCCGTCTTCAGCTGGGATCAACTCCACCATCAATATATATAGAAGATCGATGTTTCACAGAAAAATCTATGGATTGTTTGAGACGATTGGATCACATGCTAAAGCAGCGTTCAGGTCCAAATGTATACTTTTAATGTTCAGTCAAATACGAGTCAATTTGATGTGCTTCAATAAATGTTATTGATTCAAGCCATAATAAATCCTTATCCTTACATTTAAATCAACATCTGAGTGCCTGATTAAATGTCACAACGGCAATAAAATGTCCACAGACGCTTTGGGTTTGTTACTGCCTTGTTGTGAACTAGGATGCAGCAGCTTTCAGTTCAGGCTTTTTGATATTTCTCAAGCTGCATTTCCATCTCAAAGGCATCATTGCTGTAGGAGTTCAAGTCTGCACCGGTGAATGAAGTCCTGAATCGACCAATCAGTTTGTAGATGGCCACCACAGGGATGGAGATCACAGGCACAACGGAGAGGAGGATGATGATGGCAAACACCCAGTCGGGATATTGCTTCAATTCAGTTTGAGGGAATTTTTCCTGAAGAGGAAGCAAAGAAAGGTGAGGAAAGTACTTTCTCTTTCATTTATTATGTTTGATCTGCATGATATGTGAGGTTAAAAGTGATTTCCTGTTCTCATAAGATGCGAAACTAATAATGAAATAATCAGAGGAAAATAACACTAAATTGGGATGAAATCTTTCTTCCATTGCATGCAAATGAACCGTAGTTTATTTCAACCTGAAAAACTGCTCTTGAACGTTAAATTCAGAAGACAAAACCAGTTGTTTGATCTGGGGATGCATCGGTGTCCTCTCATAGGAGTTGGAGGATGTTGACAGGGATCCCTGGGTGATTTTGATCTGCATACTTTATAAGTAGTGAAGAAGATCAGTTTATTCCCTTTTTCCCCTTTAGTGTTGGCTTTTCCCCACCTTTTTTCTTTTGGTCTTTTTTTAATAGTTTTCAGTTGTTACACAGTACTTGGGTCGAAACATTTGTAAATGTGCTGGAGGTAGATATCTATTATATAGATCATTGTTTAACCATTGCACTTGACTTGCTTACATAATCTGGATTCCATGCAGGATAGGAAGGGTGTATCTGCGCTTGCAAGACCACATATGCCACCAACACTACCAGGAGTAGTAAAGGACTGATCACCATCCAGCACGCCTTCCAGAAGATGTTAGGTCGCCTCCCAGTCATGAAGTAAATGTCGTCACTGAAACTATAAAAGGAAAAGGTGATCTTCAGTGATATTGCTGCACATGTGTCAAGACAACAGTTCTATTGAGAAGGAAGAAGACAGACTGTAGGGAAAGTTACGTTTTCATGCCGCGTCCATATACGACTCCAGTGATCTCAAGAAATGCAATAATGAGCAGAGGCACTGAGCCCACATAGCTAATAAAGACCTCCACCCAGTAGTTCCCTGATCCCTGGGCGAAGATGAGACCCACTAAGAATGATATCAGGCAGATGACCCCTAAAGAAAAGCAACAAAAACAAAACTCAAAAAGGGAATTTATATGACTGGTTTAGATTTTGCTGACAAGTGGTTACCTGTTATAACATGACTTGGGATCCATTTGGGAATCAGATTGAGGTCACTAAGAGGTGTGAGTACACCTTGTATGGTTCCAAACATGGAGGAGAGACCCAAGCTGAAGAGCATGACGAAGAACAGCACTGCCCAAACCTGCGAGCCTGGCATTTCCGTCACCGCCTGGGTGAACACGATGAAAGCCAGGCCGGTGCCTGACGCGCTCTGGGGGAGGAAGATGGAAGAGAATCAAAGAAACAACTGCAGACTCACTGCATGTTTTTGATGGGCACAGGATGTGCTGTTCTTCTGGAGGGTAAACATGGGAGGAATGTGTAATACCTGGTCAAGGAATGTTTGGAGATCACAGGGCTTCAGTCCCAAACCATTAACTTCATCTGGGTGAGTTTGACTAAGATGATCAATCCACTGCTGGTAGTTTTCCACTGTCATGTTCTGGTCTCCAATCTCAAAGTGGTTCGTCAGAAGCTGGATGTTGCTGTTAGAAAGAATTTATTAAAGTGTATTTTTCTGCTCGGTCCTCACTGTCCACTGACACTAAACCAATACGTACTCTTTCAGACAGAGGTTGAAGCTGCTGGTGGCCTTAAATCCCAGGATGGCAAAAATAGGAATGGAGGCATACAGAGATGTGGCACTGTTTATTACCCCCACCAGAACAGCATCTCGTTCACAGTTGTTCCTAACGGGAAGAGAAATAGAGCTTTGTTAGCGCCTTCATGTTGTCTGATGGATGTTTTGAAGAGTTTCTGTCCTTACTTTTCCTCATTGTAGCTTGAAAAGGCTATAAGTCCTCCGAACGCCAGAGAAAGAGACAAGAAAATCTGTGTGGCAGCGTCCAGCCACACCTGTGGCTTCTTCAGAATCTCCCACTTCAGAAAAAAACCAAATAAATCCCTGGACGTGTCTGAGGTTCAAGATAAATTCACAGCATCATCTTGAAATAGGAAGAAATGTCCCAACTCACATCAGGAGTGAAGAGGTACATCAGTCCATCAGTAGCTCCCGGCAGAGTGAGGGCACGGATCAGGAATATAGTCAGCACCAGGTACGGGAAGGTGGCTGTCACATACACGGCCTGCAGCAACAAAAGATATCCTGGTGTGAAACGGAGGCTGATTTAAATACTGCCTACTGACCTTTCCCATGGACTTGATGCCTCTGATTAAGCAGACGTAGACGATGATCCACACGCAGAGCTGAAAGATGACCACCGGCAGCTGGAAGGAGCCGCTGATTTCAATGTCGGACGTGATGTTCAGGGTCTCACGGTACCAGAAGTAATTCGCTGGTGTGCTCTTCTCACACTCATCTTGATGACCTGGACACATATTTAAACACACTTGGTCACCCTGTATAAAGTAAGTATATAAAGTAATCTGGAGAAATTCAAATCTTTATCAGTTATTCAATTCTTTTAGTGAAACACTGACTACTTGTTAATTGGAAGATGAGGACATGCCAGTGAAATGTGACTTCAAACAGTTGCAGGATTGCGCAAAAGAGAAGCTGTTTGTGCTCTCGCCTCACTGAGAATGTTACTGCTTCATTACAGGCTTGGGGGGTATTTCCATGTGGACTCTGCACTATCACCTTGTGGGTGTGGGTTTTCTCTGGGCGCTCCCGTTTCCTTCTACTTTCCAAAGATATGATCTGTGTTCTGTGAATTTGTGTCCCAAAAATTGATGGCTTGTGTGTTTTTGCTGTAATGGACTGGTGACCTGTGAAGAGTGGTTTCAGGAGAGAGCAGCCATGCAGCAAAGCAGCACTTGTCCATGAATACTGTGATGGGATTTTCAGATATTTTGCCTGTTTTGGCAAATTAGGAAAGAAAATATGGTTTTCAATTATACATTTCACTGTCTTACACTAGAGGTCTTTGTTCAAATGGCATAATGTTGAAATTGCACTTGTTGAGGGATTGTTAAGATATTTTATTGAATGTAAAATTTTAGTATCCGGATGTACTTGGAATCCTTCACACTGAAAACAGATAAAATATTTGGAGTAACAGTACTCATTCCTTTGAAATTATCATGCTGTCATTTTAACCCAGGTCTATTTGGACACTATGTGGCCCCTGAGCTCAAAATGAGTCGGACATAGACGAATAATGATCGAATGAAAAACCATCACTGAAAATATGAGACTTTGTTTTTGCCGTTTATATATTTACTTAAGTAATCCATAGTTTTCCTTTCAAATCTCAACTGGAACACCAGTTTCACCTTGATGGCTTTCTCCCTGATCATGACTGACATCAAATTTCATCACTTTCCCTTTTTTTCTCCCCACCAACTATTCTGCAATATAAATACTGGGCTGACCTGCAGCCTATGTTGTGTGAACACGTACGAGATCAGGTGGATGTAGCAGCGTGTATCCTCACTTGTTAGGTTGTCCCGGGGTGGACACTGGCTCCACCGCAGCTGGCTTTGGAAAGAGTGGAAGAAGTACCAAAGCACCCAGGCCAGGATGGTGACGGAGAAGGGGCTCACGAGGAAAGATACGATCATGGAGGCAATACCTGCAGGAAGGAAATAACATCAACTGTAAACAACACATGTTTTTCTGAAAACCGATGACATGATTAATAACTATTTTTTTCATAAATAGGTCACAAATATTAATTTCAAAATTTGGAATTACCCACCAACGCCACCCAGAAATGGAGAGATGGTGATCCAGACGCCGATGCTGCCCTTGCGCAGCCTCTGACCGATGGCCAGCTCGAGATAAAGCAGTGGGAGTCCCTCAAACACCAGCGCTATCAGGTAGGGGATGAGGAAAGCACCTGAAGACACAGTCAACATTTGTCTCACAGTCGGATATTAGACTATGCAGAATTCTAATCATGAGTAAAAATGGGAAATCATTTCTTTTTGTTTTTCATGTTAACCCATGACTGCACAAAATGAAGCACTGAACCTCAGAGTCAATAGATTGTGTTGATAGACTTTGTACAGAGTTTGTTATTTAATCAACTTAATCCTGGCCTTGGCTCTCAGGGGCTTGAGGGAGTTGGTTCGCCTCTTACTGGAAACTATGAGGAAGTAAAATAAAAAGATTGGGCGCATTTTGCAGGAACCATTGTAAATGTTTCCTTAAATCAATGAACCAAAGATAATGCTCACCATTTCCCAACACTGGTTACTGTGTCGAGTCGAGCATCAGAGGATGGCTGGTAAAATACTTTAAAAGCTTTTCCAGGAATAAGGAAAATATAGTGCAAAGGTATCAACTCACCTCCCCCATAGATTTGACATAGGTATGGAAACCTCCACAAGTTTCCAAGTCCCACTGCAAAGCCAATGCATGTGAGCAGGTACTGAACCTTGTTATCCCATTTCGGTCTCTCCTCGACTCCAGCGTCATTTGTTTCACCCATCCTCAGCTGGCAGAAAGTTATCGCAATATCCAAGATCTGCAATTTCTTGCCTCGAGCATACACCTCCTGTTTGCAGTTTGTATGTTTTCAGACCAGTAATATTCCTTGGCTCTCTGTTGAGTGTTGTACAGTTTCAAGTGATCCTGGATTCTCCTTGATCCTCCTCCGACTGACATAGTTTAACTTGGCTTTCCTTTTAATTCCACTAAGTTGTAACATTGAAGTAAGGATACAATTTATATTCTTTTTTTTTTTTTTTCACGAAGAGATCGGGCCAAAGTTGAGGGATGATGATTGTGTCATCACACCTTCCAGCTCGTTTGGCGAGTGATAAGTTTGTTACATTGTATGTGTGGGATTTCATATTTAACATGACCAAATGCTTTATAAAAAAAAAAAAAAAAAAGTATTAAATACTACAGCGTACATTTAAAAGAAAAAAAGATCTAACCCGGTGACTTTTCGTTTAATAATGGTCTCAGATCACATGACACCATACCCAGGAATAATAATCACAACGCAGTCATATTAATTTGTTGCTGCAACTTTTTACCCTGGTTTCCAACGACTCAGTAAATATAATACAATAATTTTTTTTTATTTCAATGATACCAGTAAAGTTTTTCATGGATCATAAACATTTTGTGATTGCATGAACTAAAGTGTTTTATTAGGGTTTCCACTATTTATTAATTTCTTAAAAAAACTAAAGCATTTTTACATATTTAACTGAAGGAAATTATCACAATGTAAAGATCAATTAAATAATAATCCATGATTGGAAATGAAATAATCAGGTGAATCTAATCCCCTCATCAATACGTTCAGTTTAATTTTTATATATATTTTTAACTCTTCATGCAAGAGGTCAGATGGAACTGCACACTATTCCAGATGAAAATGAAAGATCGATTGCCAGTCCATCACGGGGACGTGATACACGTTACGATTCACTTTAGAGACACCAGCTCTCATACGACACGTGTTTTTGGATTGTGTGAGAAGGAAAAAAAAGCAGACTGAGGAAATTCACCCATGTACAGGGAGAACGTGCAGACTTCACACAAAGGGGACTTAAATACCAGAATCAGACCGGAGATTGTCTGGTTGTGATGAAGATCACAGAGAACAGCACATCCTTACAGCTCCTGTGCCTTGCAAAGTAAGGACTTGCGTAAACCTTGTATACAAGTGTTTATGTTTCTTTGTAATCAGCTCACAGGATTAAAGGGACATATCTTCTCTCTCGATGGGCGATTCACAAAATTTCTGACTTTAGTGGTTCTTTCATATTAATTCAGAATACATGTTTTGTTTAATCAAAGAAGTTTTCATTTGATGTACGATACAAAGTGTTATTTACATGAGGACTGGACAGAAAAAAGAATTTCATTGGTTAAAAAATGTTTTTCGTCCCCCCCCCCCCCCCCCCAAGATGATAAATAAAAGCTTTCACATGTCAAATCAAACCCTGAGAAATCCCGAAGAAGACATATCAAAATCAACAAACTGGGAGCTCATATTTCATCGTAAAGTGCCTGTTTGCATGTGATCTGTTCTTTCAGTTGCCACGAGACGTCCACAGACGATGTGGGTTCGTTTCGGCCTTGTTCTGAACCGCCAGGGTGGAACGCTGCAGCTTGTAGTTCAGGCCTTCTCATACTTCTCAGGCGCCGTTTCGATCTCAAAGGCCTCATTGCTGTAGGGGTTCAAGTCCGTTCCAGCTGATGAAGTTCGGGCTCGACAAATCAGTTTGTAGGCGGCCACCAGAGGGATGGAGATCACAGGTACAACGCAGAGGAGGATGATGATGGCAAACACCCAGTCCGGATATGGCTTCACTTCATTTTGAGGGAAATTTTTCTGAAGAGAAAGAAAATGAAATGAAAAACACTTTGAATGTTCGTTTTCCTCCAAAAATACAAATACTTTGATTGTCAAACCTCAAAACACAATTTTGCGGTCTAAACCAGAACTTGTCAGATCTGCTGACATTTCAATGAAATTTGTGGCTCTTATGGTACATAAAAACACCAAAGAAACATTAATGAGCAGGAGTGGAGTGGGATGACTGATGAATTGATGCAGGTGGAATTATTTCATTTTAAAGAATGTTCCCAGTGATTTTGTGAATGCTACCTGAAGCCACTGCAGACTAAAGCACAGGTTTGCCAATTTGGTTCAGAGCCACATTCAGCAGTTACTCTATCATTAGGTTATGATCAGGAAAGGTTTGTTTTCTTTGACTCGCTTCTCTAAAATTTCTCTTTAGAGATTTGCAGTCATATTTAATCACTCCAGCTTTAAACTTAAAAAAATAAAAAATTCTGACTTTATGTCCTTTAACTGAGAATTCTCTCTTTTTTTTGTTTGTTTAATCTCTCTCACTGGTTTTCTATTGTTATGCAGCATTTCTATTGAACATCTGCAGGGATCAGATAACTTATTATCACAATGAGCCAGTGCACTTGACTTGCTTACATAATCTGGATTCCATGCAGGATAGGAAGGGTGTATCTGCGCTTGCAAGGCCACATATGCCACCAACACTACCAGGAGTAGTAAAGGACTGATCACCATCCAGCACGCCTTCCAGAAGATGTTAGGTCGCTTCCCAGTCATAAAGTGAATGTCGTCACTGAAACTGTAAAAGGAATCAATGGTTCAAGAAAATGTATGTCTTTAATAATACTGAGGTATATGTGTCAAATGAAAACAGCTAGTCATGGGAAACAATTTGGACACCCTACCAAAGTCTGGGTTTTTTTTAATATACATTTTGATAATACTTAAACATTTGAGTAATTTTATAAATTTAATTGATAAATGCAATTTCTGGTGAGGAATAAAATAACAGTCAACACTCCCTAGTCTGGCTGCTCAAGCAAGTTTACAACAAGTTTAACAGAAAACTTCAAAACCCTCAAATGTCATCATTAATGTCAGATCTAACAAGAGCCTCTCTTCACTCCCCCATCCAAATTTAACCGGAACCATAGAATTGATCAACTGGTCTCTCAATGCGATCGACCAAATTTTTACGACATGACGATTGGGCAAAGGAGAGCCCGCATGTCCTGATGGGATGTTTGCTGCCGGATACATGCTGGATTCCTGGGGTTCCTGGAGGTCCCTGTGTTTGGCCATTCCTTCCATTGAGGATGTGGAGGACCTCTACATATTGGGATTCATGATAGCAGGTATGCTGTTGATTGGAGCTGGCGGCTTTCTGATCTATCCCAAAGTTGAGAAGATGCGGGCAGCTGCATTGGGAAGGCTGCCTATCGTCACTGAAGGACTATGCCGAGCTTTGAACGCTCAGACTCATGTGATAAACGAACTCAAGAGTACGCAAGTCACGACTCTTGAATGTTTACGCGAAATTGGACATCTTGGAGGATATTTGAACTCGATTGGGGAACTAAAATCTTGCCACAATTGGAGCAGCATGGAGACCAGAGACACTCAAGGTTGACAGATAAAGCTGAAGTGCCTGAACGAAAAAAAAAACCTAATCTACATTTCGGATTCCCAGACACCCAGTCGCCAAGGCTGGTGTTTTGTCTTCAACTCTCCTGGATGTGAGTGTGGAATGAAGGCTCTACCACCCCCCCCCCCCCTTCCCCGATACTTTGGCCCACTGGAATTCACCAGTACCTTTCACCGCCTTTGCTGCGCCCCCCCCCCCTCCCCAACTCCAAGCAGAGGCTGTGGGAGGAGACATGGCTGTGCACTGAAACACCTCCTCCTAGCGGCAGGCTGCAAAAATACCCTTCACATATCCTAAGTGCTATCTCGAGAAATATGTTGTAAGCTGTCTGTGTTGATGCTAAATGTGCCTGAGGTGGATTTTTTTTTCCTGTTGTTTACCCAGCAATTAAATCATTTTCTTTTCTAGAGATGAATAAGACATCAATTTGTGAATATTTCTTGATGAAGACCTGAACTTTTAATTGGGTGTCCTAATTGTTTTCACGTGATTGGATATTTAATAGGAAAGAGAAGAACTGTAGGGAAAGTTACGTTTTCATCCCGCGTCCATATACGACTCCAGTGATCTCAAAAAATGCAATAATGAGCAGAGGCACTGAGCCCACATAGCCATTAAAGACCTCCACCCAGTAGTTCCCTGATCCCTGGGCAAAGATGAGAGCCACTAAGAATGATATCAGGCAGATGACCCCTAAAGAAAAGCAACAAAAACAAAACTCAAAAAGGGAATTTATATGACTGGTTTAGATTTTGCCAACAAGTGGTTACCTGTTACAACATGACTTGGGATCCATTTGGGAATCAGATTGAGGTCACTAAGAGATGTGAGTACACCTTGTATGTTTCCAAACATGGAGGAGAGACCCAAGCTGAAGAGCATGACGAAGAACAGCACTGCCCAAACCTGCGAGCCTGGCATTTCCGTCACCACCTGGGTGAACACGATGAAAGCCAGGCCGGTGCCTGACGCGCTCTGGGGGAGGAAGATGGAAGAGAATCAAAGAAACAACTGCAGACTCACTGCATGTTTTTGAAGGGCACAGGATGTGCTGTTCTTCTGGAGGGTAAACATGGGAGGAATGTGTAATACCTGGTCAAGGAATGTTTGGAGATCACAGGGCTTCAGTCCCAAACCATTAACTTCATCTGGGTGAGTTTGACTAAGATGATCAATCCACTGCTGGTAGTTTTCCACTGTCATGTTCTGGTCTCCAATCTCAAAGTGGTTCGTCAGAAGCTGGATGTTGCTGTTAGAAAGAATTTATTAAAGTGTATTTTTCTGCTCGGTCCTCACTGTCCACTGACACTAAACCAATACGTACTCTTTCAGACAGAGGTTGAAGCTGCTGGTGGCCTTAAATCCCAGGATGGCAAAAATAGGAATGGAGGCATACAGAGATGTGGCACTGTTTATTACCCCCACCAGAACAGCATCTCGTTCACAATTGTTCCTAACGGGTGTAAATGAAGAGAAATAGAGCTTTGTTAGCGCCTTCATGTTGTCTGATGGATGTTTCTGTCCTTACTTTTCCTCATTGTAGCTTGAAAAGGCTATAAGTCCTCCAGACGCCAGAGAAAGAGAGAAGAAAATCTGTGTGGCAGCATCCAGCCACACCTGTGGCTTCTTCAGAATCTCCCACTTCAGAAAAAAACAAAATAAATCCCTGGACATGTCTGAGATTCAAGATAAATTCACAGCATCATCTTGAAATAGGAAGAAATGTCCCAACTCACATCAGGAGTGAAGAGGTACATCAGTCCATCAGTAGCTCCCGGCAGAGTGAGGGCACGGATCAGGAATATAGTCAGCACCAGGTACGGGAAGGTGGCTGTCACATACACGGCCTGCAGCAACAAAAGATATCCTGGTGTGAAACGGAGGCTGATTCCTTTTTGGGGAGGTTTAAGATACTGCCTACTGACCTTTCCCATGGACTCAATGCCTTTGATGAAGCAGATATAGACGATTAACCAGGCGCTGGCCAGACACACCACCATCCACCACTGCAAGGAGCCGCTGATTTCAATGTCAGACGTGATGTTCAAGGTCTTGCGGTACCAGAAGTAATTCACTGGCGTGCTCTTCTCACATTCAACATCATAACCTGGACACACACGTTTAAAAAAAACCCAAACAAACTTGGATCATGCTGCGTAAACCAGAATTGAATAAACTGTCTCGGATATGTATCAACTTTGGATTTTAACAAGTTCTGAATGGGTGAGTTTTTCTCTGGATAAGGTTTTACACTATGTCAAACAAAGTGCCTTTTCGGTGAGAAGATGGAGGAAGTGAATCTCGAAGAATTTCAACAATTTGATCAGTCTAGCCTGTCTTTCTGTGGAATGCATATTACTCATTAATTGGAAGGCATGAAAGCATCAGTGTTGTACTGCGCCAGTCGGAGGAATGACCTGAATGGTTGTGGTTGGCTCACAGTGAGAATCCACCTGGTTTATCTGCCACAAAAACATGTGACAAAGCCGCTTGATGATGTTTTGTCAAAACGTGTCATAGTTGGTTTCAAAACTTGCCATGCAGTTATCTCAGGCCTGTGGAGGACATAGAGTCGCTCTTTGACCTGCTACTGATTTGCAGCCAGAAGTCAGGCTCTTGGCTGCAAGCAGTGAATGGAAGCTTATAGTCTAAGAGTTTCAGGCATGTGCCACATCTCAGAAATGATTGTCTATCTTTGCACAGAAACCACCCCGACAACGGGGTCAGGCAGTGGGCCGTTTGCCTGTGACGTGCTGTTCTGTCATTTGTGCTCTGGAGTTGGTTAGTATTTTTTTGTTTTTTTTGTAGAATACTGGCCTCATGTTGTGTGGTTCTTTTGCATACATAGGCACAATGCGTGAACTGGTCTGTGACTGTTACTCCTCAGTAGTCTGGATCAACATTTAACACTTTTATGCGATTTTTCCGACCACCTTGCCACCTTTTTCCTTGAATTCTGCACAGAAGATCCTTTTTGGACATTGACCACCTGGCATGTGAGCCACATGAAGTGTCATGTTTAATATTATGGGATTACGGTACCTCAGTGCCTGTGATTTGAGGCTTTCTGAGGCTTTCTGAGGCTTGTAGTAAGAAAATGTTTCGAGTTCTTGACATTGTGTTTTGACGATGTCCTTAGTGATTCTTCATGTTCCAGGCCTGCTGTAGGCCTTAACAACAGGATATTGGGCCCAACAAAGACTTTTCTCAGGGCTAATTAATGCAGTTTTTTTTAATCCTGCTGATGGAAAGGTCAAAGTAAATGCTGGTAGTGGAAAACCAACTTGCATGCTGAATGCTGCAGACATTGTGTGTTTTGAGAATCAACAGGCTTTTGCAAACTTAAACAGTGTGGAAGATAGTATGAGAGATGTTATAGAAAAACAATTCCCCAAAAGCAGCAAGTGATTTATAAGCAGGAAAAAAAATCACAAAGTTATCTGAAGTGTCCAAAGAACATTGTTCTTTGTGCAGGTTACCGTACATGAAATATTGTTAAACAAAACATTGCACAATGTTGAAATACTCAGCACTTAAACCGAGAAACATTTAGAGTGACTAAAACTAAAACTTTCAAAAGGTTTTGAGAGTTACATTAATCTTTGTTTGTATTGAATCAAGACAAGAACAATGACAAAATGAGGATGATTTTTCTTTAAATTTACTGGGTTTTTTTTTGTTTTGTTTTTTTTAAAGGTGTTTTCTTTCATTTTGTCACATGACATGTAGTTATAAGTTAATTTAAGAGGGAAAGCAGAGGTTCATTATGACATACCTTGAATCAGCAAGTTCTGAATTCTGCCTGTCTTTCGTGTTGCTTTCCATCTCTGAAGAACCCTCTTCATTTTATAATGTGGTGCAATGTCCTTTTATTGTTATAAAATGATCGTGAATCTTCTCTTAAATCTGAGCTGGAGCATCATTTACGACCTGATGGCTTCCTTATCTGCTCATCATGTCCAACTTTAAACTTTATGACAGTATTCAGTTTTCCACACACAATTTTCGGCATTAAAGCTGATCACAAGGCATGAGGCAACGTTACTGTTGTCGTTGTTGTTAAAATAAACGACGACAAATGTTTGGTGGTTGGAGAGAACAGCATGTTGTGTGTGTTCTCACTTGTTAGGTTGGCGTTGAGTGGACACTGGCTCCACGGCAGCGGGCTTTGGAAAGAGTGGAAGAAGTACCAGAGGACCCAGGCCAGGATGGTGTTGTAGAAGAGGCTCACGAGGGAAGGTACGATCATGGAGGCAATACCTGCAGGAAGGAAGTAAAGGAATGACACGTTTTAACAAAAGTCTTGTTCACATAACAAAATAATGACTGTAAAACAAATAAAATCAAATATAGTCAAACATAGATCATTTTATTCCTCATGATGAATAGTAATAGAGATACATTTCATGAATTTGAATTTTGAATTACCCACCAACGCCTCCCAGCAATGGAGAGATGGTGATCCAGACGCCGATGCTGCCCTTGCGCAGCCTCTGACCGATGGCCAGCTCGAGATAAAGCAGTGGGAGTCCCTCAAACACCAGCGCTATCAGGTAGGGGATGAGGAAAGCACCTGAAGACACAAAGGCAACGTTTATGTCACAGTTAGAAACCAGCCGGGTTCGATTGTGATGGTAAATAAAACATGACGGCATCGGTTTGTAAAACTGAACCGATGATTTTAAAGAACAAACTAAAGACATCAAGTAATTTATCGGTCAGGTAAGATGAAACAAAGGATCCGAGTCTCAAACAAAAGGGTTGGTTATTTATTCAGCTTAACCGTGACCTGGACCCTCCAGGGTTTGGTGGCTTGGGAGATTTAACACCTCTTTACTGGGAACTACGGGAAAGTGAAATAACAGATTGGGTGAATTGTGCAGAAACAATTGTTTTCTAAAATCAGTGAACCGGAGATCACGCATGAAATAACATGGATTTCAAAAACTGCCCTGGTCTGTTCATTATTGATCACGTTTAAAGACCATCTATGATGATTCAAGCCTCTCTGCATGAATGGTTTAAATATTTTAAAAGCTTTTCCATGAGTAAGATAAATGTAGTGCAAAGGTATCAACTCACCTCCCCCATAGATTTGACATAAGTATGGAAACCTCCACACGTTTCCAAGTCCCACTGCAAAGCCAATGCATGTGAGCAGGTACTGAACCTTGTTATCCCATTTCGGTCTCTCCTCGACTCCAGCGTCATTTGTTTCACCCATCCTCAGCTGGCAGAAAGTTATCGCAATATCCAAGATCTGTAATTTCTTGCCTCGAGCATACACCTCACAGTTGTTGTATGTTTGGTTTTAGTACAGAAATAGTCCTTGGGTCTGTGTTGAGTGACGACCTCAGGTGATGCCCTCCTCTCCCTCTCTGACTGACGTGTCTGAGCTGAGATTTCTTATCGGCTGAAGTAGGGATACAGCTTTTATTGGTTTTTCTGAAGAAATCCGGCCAACGGAAGGGAGTGAAAGCAGCAGGCACAGTGATTTTGTGGTTAGCCCTCTCACCTTGGTTGACATGTTAGTGTGCTCAACGTTAAATTAATGGATAACATGATGATGCCGTCGGCCTTTACGCTGTCCTCTGGCAATCGGTTAAAAATTTGTAAAAAGGAACTGGATCACTTAGTCCCATTTTGGTCATAAAATGCAAAGTGAAAAATATATTTTTATCTCTGACATAACCACAAATTGCCAGCTGTGCTAAAGCTTTTTGTTAAACTCCTCATTAGTCTGCATAAGATAAGCTATCATGGTTTTGAAGACAACTTGAAATAAGAACATGTTTTTGCACACTGGTTTCAATCTGCACTGTGGAGGAAAAAAAAAATGACCTGCGATTTGTTGTAGAAAATCTAAGGCCTCTTAGATTTTCTGGCCGACATGTGCATACATGTGAAACTAACTCATCTGCGAATGCCACAAAGGTCTTCCTTCCTCGTCACCCCGGATACTCCTGATAACTTCCCCAACTAGGTCATTACCACCCCAGACCGGTTAGGACCTGTTGTTAAGTTTGAGCCCCTTAATTAGCGTTGTTTTTGCTCCAGTTTATGGCGGCGCCAGAAACAGGCCTTGGAGGATGAGATTACGGGGAAGCGACTTTATATACAAAGGAGGAGAGTGTGTCGGGGGGTAGGATTGTGAGAATGTGTGTGCGTGTGTTTGTGTGAAGACCTGGCTAATGTCTCTCCGTTTGTCATGTGTGGGAGATCTCCGGCTACATGTCTGAATAAATTCCCTGTTCAAGAATCTCAAACCACTGTGTCTCAAGTCTTCCTGTACCAAACCGAGCATCACAGAAGAGCACCAGAATATCCACTACAGCCCTATTGACATGTGAAACTATCACGAGCTGCTGAGGGCTTTAAGTGAAATATGTATTTGTCAAAGAAACCCTTTTTTTTTTTTTTGCCATGTATGATTATCAGATTTGAGGCAATCCCTCAACTAGATGGTAGATGAAACATCAATATACTGAGAATAACCAAGGCCTATCTGATTGAAGCACTTTAATGATCAACCTCTGTTGTAAACACACCTTATGAAATGACCACAATCCATCCAGTCAAGAAAGATAATTGAAAATTACCCAGTTGCTGCACCGAGGTCAAGCTCTTCTTGGACTTTGAGTCACACAAAGGCAAATTGCCACAGAAGGAATTATGTAATGTGAAAGGCAAAAAAAAGAATTTGATTTACAGTTACATGAAGGATTTCCAGGTCTTCCAGTTCAGAATTTATTTGTCTTGTTTGAGCATGTATGTGTTTAGGTCTGGTGTCTTCTCACGTTCAGTCATTCTGGAGGTGAACTGTTGAATATGACTGAGTGAGGCTGATGGACTGCTCACATATAAAGGGTGCAACCTGCCGTCTTCAGCTGGGATCAACTCCACCATCAATATATATAGAAGATCGATGGTTCACAGAAAAATTAATGGATTGTTTGAGACGATTGGATCACATGCTAAAGCAGCGTTCAGGTCCAAATGTATACTTTTAATGTTCAGTCAAATACGAGTCAATTTGATGTGCTTCAATAAATGTTATTGATTCAAGCCATAATAAATCCTTATCCTTACATTGAAATCAACATCTGAGTGCCTGATTAAATGTCACAATGGCAATAAAATGTCCACAGACGCTGTGGGTTTGTTACTGCCTTGTTGTGAATTGGGATGCAGCAGCTTTCAGTTCAGGCTTTTTGATATTTCTCAAGCTGCATTTCCATCTCAAAGGCATCATTGCTGTAGGAGTTCAAGTCTGCACCGGTGAATGAAGTCCTGAATCGACCAATCAGTTTGTAGATGGCCACCACAGGGATGGACATCACAGGCACAACGGAGAGGAGGATGATTATGGCAGACTGAGGAAATTCACCCATGTACAGGGAGAACGTGCAGACTTCACACAAAGGGGACTTTAATACCAGAATCAGACCGGAGATTGTCTGGTTGTGATGAAGATCACAGAGAACAGCACATCCTTACAGCTCCTGTGCCTTTCAAAGGAAGGACTTGCGTAAACCTTGTATACAAGTGTTTATGTTTCTTTGTAATCAGCTCACAGGATTAAAGGGACATATCCTCTATCTCAAAGGATGATTCACAAAATTTCTGACTTTAGTGGTTCTTTTGGACAATTCAGAATACATGCTTTGTTTAATCAAAGAAGTTTTCATTTGATGTACGATACAAAATGTTATTTACATGACTGGAAAGAAAAAAGAATTTCATTGGTTAAAAAATGTTTTTTGTTTTTTTCCCCCCCAAGATGATAAATAAAAGCTTTCACATGTCAAATCAAACCCTGAGAAATCCCGAAGAAGACATATCAAAATCAACAAACTGGGAGCTCATATTTCATCGTAAAGTGCCTGTTTGCATGTGATCTGTTCTTTCAGTTGCCACGAGACGTCCACAGACGATGTGGGTTCGTTTCGGCCTTGTTCTGAACCGCCAGGGTGGAACGCTGCAGCTTGTAGTTCAGGCCTTCTCATACTTCTCAGGCGCCGTTTCGATCTCAAAGGCCTCATTGCTGTAGGGGTTCAAGTCCGTTCCAGCTGATGAAGTTCGGGCTCGACAAATCAGTTTGTAGGCGGCCACCAGAGGGATGGAGATCACAGGTACAACGCAGAGGAGGATGATGATGGCAAACACCCAGTCCGGATATGGCTTCACTTCATTTCGAGGGAAATTTTCCTGAAGAGAAAGAAAATGAAGTGAAAAACACTTTGAACGTTCATTTTCCTCCAAAAATACAATGATTGTCAAAGCTCAAAACACAATTTTGCGGTCTAAACCAGAACTTGTCTTTCATTTATGAAGATGAAGTAAGATCTGCTGACATTTCGATGACATTTGAAAACACCAAAAAGAAAAACACCAAAGAAACATTAATGAGCAGGAGTGGAGTGGGATGACTGTTGAATTGATGCGGGTGGAATTATTTCATTTTAAACGAATGTTCCCAGTGATTTTGTGAATGCTACCTGAAGCCACTGCAGACTAAAGCACAGGGTGGCAAATTAGGTTCAGAGCCACATTCAGAAGGCACGCATGCAAACTTACAGTAGATACGCTTCCGTCATTAGGTTACGATCAGGAAAGGTTTGTTTTCTTTGACTCACTTCTCTAAAATTTCTCGTTAGAGATTTGCCGTCATACTTTATCACTCCAGCTTGTTTTTAAATATTTTTTTTCAAAAATTCTGACTTTATCGCAACTTTAACTGAGAATTGTCTCTTTTTTTTTGTTTGTTTAATCTTTCTCACTGGTTTTCTATTGTTATGCAGCATTTCTATTGAACATCTGCAGGGATCAGATAACTTATTATCACGATGAGCCAGTGCACTTGACTTGCTTACATAATCTGGATTCCATGCAGGATAGGAAGGGTGTATCTGCGCTTGCAAGACCACATATGCCACCAATACCACCACGAGTAGTAAAGGACTGATCACCATCCAGCACGCCTTCCAGAAGATGTTAGGTCGCTTCCCAGTCATAAAGTGAATGTCGTCACTGAAACTGTAAAAGGAATCAATGGTTCAAGAAAATGTATGTCTTTAATAATACTGCTGTCTGTGTGTCAAATGAAAACAGTTAGTCATGTGAAAAAATGTGGACACCCTACCAAAGTCTGAGATTTTTTTTTAATATACATTTTAACAATACTTATTCTTTTCAAGAGATGAATAAAAACAAGATTAGACATCAATTTGTTAACATTTCTTGATGAAGACCTGAACATTTAATTGGGTGTCCTAATTTTTTTTCACATGACTGGATATTTAATAGGAACGAGAAGAACTGTAGGGAAAGTTACGTTTTCATGCCGCGTCCATATATGACTCCAGTGATCTCAAAAAATGCAATAATGAGCAGAGGCACTGAGCCCACATAGCCATTAAAGACCTCCACCCAGTAGTTCCCTGATCCCTGGGCGAAGATGAGAGCCACTAAGAATGATATCAGGCAGATGACCCCTAAAGAAAAGCAACAAAAACAAAACTCAAAAAGGGAATTTATATGACTGGTTTAGATTTTGCCAACAAGTGGTTACCTGTTATAACATGACTTGGGATCCATTTGGGAATCAGATTGAGGTCACTAAGAGGTGTGAGTACACCTTGTATGTTTCCAAACATGGAGGAGAGACCCAAGCTGAAGAGCATGACGAAGAACAGCACTGCCCAAACCTGCGAGCCTGGCATTTCCGTCACCGCCTGGGTGAACACGATGAAAGCCAGGCCGGTGCCTGACGCGCTCTGGGGGAGGAAGATGGAAGAGAATCAAAGAAACAACTGCAGACTGACTGCATGTTTTTGAAGGGCACAGGATGTGCTGTTCTTCTGGAGGGTAAACATGGGAGGAATGTGTAATACCTGGTCAAGGAATGTTTGGAGATCACAGGGCTTCAGTCCCAAACCATTAACTTCATCTGGGTGAGTTTGAGTGAGATAATCAATCCACTGCTGGTAGTTTTCCACTGTCATGTTCTGGTCTCCAATCTCAAAGTGGTTCGTCAGAAGCTGGATGTTGCTGTTAGAAAGAATTTATTAAAGTGTATTTTTCTGCTCGGTCCTCACTGTCCACTGACACTAAACCAATACGTACTCTTTCAGACAGAGGTTGAAGCTGCTGGTGGCCTTAAATCCCAGGATGGCAAAAATAGGAATGGAGGCATACAGAGATGTGGCACTGTTTATTACCCCCACCAGAACAGCATCTCGTTCACAGTTGTTCCTAACGGGAAGAGAAATAGAGCTTTGTTAGCGCCTTCATGTTGTCTGATGGATGTTTTGAAGAGTTTCTGTCCTTACTTTTCCTCATTGTAGCTTGAAAAGGCTATAAGTCCTCCGAACGCCAGAGAAAGCGAGAAGAAAATCTGTGTGGCAGCGTCCAGCCACACCTGTGGCTTCTTCAGAATCTCCCACTTCAGAAAAAAACAAAATAAATCCATGGACGTGTCTGAAGTTCAAGATAAATTCACAGCATCATCTTGAAATAGGAAGAGATGTCCCAACTCACATCAGGAGTGAAGAGGTACATCAGTCCATCAGTAGCTCCCGGCAGAGTGAGGGCACGGATCAGGAATATAGTCAGCACCAGGTACGGGAAGGTGGCTGTCACATACACGGCCTGCAGCAACAAAAGATATCCTGGTGTGAAACGGAGGCTGATTCCTTTTTGGGGAGGTTTAAGATACTGCCTACTGACCTTTCCTATGGACTCAAGGCCTTTGATGAAGCAGATATAGACGATTAACCAGGCGCTGGCCAGACACACCACCATCCACCACTGCAAGGAGCCGCTGATTTCAATGTCAGGCGTGATGTTCAAGGTCTCGCGGTACCAGAAGTAATTCACTGGCGTGCTCTTCTCACATTCAATGTCATAACCTGGACACACATGTTTAAAAAAACAAACAAACAAACTTGGATCATGCTGCGTAAACCAGAATTGAATAAACTGTCTCGGATATGAATCAACTTTGGATTTTAACAAGTTCTGAATGGGTGAGTTTTTCTCTGGATAAGGTTTTACACTATGTCAAACAAAGTGCCTTTTCGATGAGAAGATGGAGGAAGTGAATCTCGAAGAATTTCAACAATTTCATCAATTTGATCAGTTCAGCCTGTCTGTTTGTGGAATGCAGATTACTCATTAATTGGAAGGCATGAAAGCATCAGTGTTGTACTGCGCCAGTCGGAGGAATGACCTGAATGGTTGTGGTTGGCTCACAGTGAGAATCCACCTGGTTTATCTGCCACAAAAACATGTGACAAAACCGCTTGATGATGTTTTGTCAAAACGTGTCACAGTTTGTTTCAAAACTTGCCTGAAAAGACTAAAGTAAAATACATATGAAGAAGCAAAAGGCATAATGAGCTAAATGGACGGGAGATTATTGTCACAGCCCATGGTGCCTTGTGTTTTTGATTCACCTCACAAGCCATGCAGTTATCTCAGGCCTTTGGAGGACATAGAGTCGCTCTTTGACCTGCTACTGATTTGCAGCCAGAAGTCAGGCTCTTGGCTGCAAGTAGTGAATGGAAGCTTATAGTCTAAGAGTTTCAGGCATGTGCCACATCTCAGAAATGATTGTCTATCTTTGCACAGAAACCACCCCGACAATGGGGTCAGGCAGTGGGCCGTTTGCCTGTGACGTGCTGTTCTGTCATTTGTGCTCTGGAGTTGGTTAGTATTTTTTTGTAGAATACTGGCCTCATGTGGTGCGGTGGTGGACATTGACCACCTGGCATGTGAGCGACATGAAGTGTCATGTTTAGTATTATAGGATGACGGTACCTCAGTGCCAGTGATGTGAGGCTTTCTGAGGCTTGTTGTAAGAAAATGTTTTGAGTTCTTGACATTGTGTTTTGATGTTGTCCAAGGCTTCCATGCACTTCTGGTGATTTTGACTTCATTGCCAAGAAACAATCCACATCCCTCAGTTTGTAACCATTGGATATGTCTCAGGTCTCCTCTTGTGCTTTTGTTAAGTCTGCATCTCTTACCCGTTTGTCACTTCTTGTTTTATTTTCTCACCTGTTTTGGCCCCGTTGTTGCTCACTTGTTCTGCCTGTCTACCTTCCCTCAGTGGGTCTTATTTGAGTTGTTGTGTTTCTCCTGTGTTACTCCCTCTATATAAACCCTCCTTCCTTATGTTTCGGTGTCAGATCGTCTCGTGCCTTGATGTCTCAGCACTTTTTCATTATTCCTTGTGTTTATCCCTAGTGATTCTTCATGTTCCAGGCCTGCTGTAGGCCTTAACAACAGGATATTGGGCCCAACAAAGACTTTTCTCAGGGCTAATTAATGCAGTTTCTTTTAATCCTGCTGATGGAAAGGTCAAAGTAAATGCTGGTTGTGGAAAACCAACTTGCATGCTGAATGCTGCAGACATTGTGTGTTTTGAGAATCAACAGGCTTTTGCAAACTTAAACAGTGTGGAAGATAGTATGAGAGATGTTATAGAAAAACAATTCCCCAAAAGCAGCAAGTGATTTATAAGCAGGAAAAAAAATCACAAAGTTATTTGAAGTGTCCAAAGAACATTGTTCTTTGTGCAGGTTACCGTACATGAAATATTGTTAAACAAAACATTGCACAATGTTGAAATACTCAGCACTTAAACCGAGAAACATTTAGAGTGACTAAAACTAAAACTTTCAAAAGTTTTTGAGGGTTACATTAATCTTTGTTTGTATTGAATCAAGACAAGAACAATGACAAAATGAGGATGATTTTTCTTTAAATTTACTGTTTTGGTTTGTTTAAAACTTAAAAATTTTGTCACATGACATGTAATTATAAGTTCATTTAAGAGGGAAAGCAGAGGTTCATTATGACATACCTTGAATCAGCAAGTTCTGAATTCTGCCTGTCTTTCGTGTGGTTTTCCATCTCTGAAGAACCCTCTTCATTTTATAATGTGGTGCAATGTCCTTTTATTGTTATAAAATGATCCCGTGAATCTTCTCTTAAATCTGAGCTGGAGCATCATTTACGACCTGATGGCTTCCTTATCTGCTCATCATGTCTAACTTTAAACTTTATGACAGCATTCAGTTTTCCACACACAATTTTCGGCATTAAAGCTGATCACAAGGCATGAGGCAACGTTATTGTTGTTGTTGTTAAAATAAATCACGACAGATGTTTGGTGGTTGGAGAGAACAGCATGTTGTGTGTATTCTCACTTGTTAGGTTGGCGTTGAGTGGACACTGGCTCCACGGCAGCGGGCTTTGGAAAGAGTGGAAGAAGTACCAGAGGACCCAGGCCAGGATGGTGTTGTAGAAGAGGCTCACGAGGAAAGATACGATCATGGAGGCAATACCTGCAGGAAGGAAGTAAAGGAATGACACGTTTTAACAAAAGTCTTGTTCACATAACAAAATAATGACTGTAAAACAAATAAAATCAAATATAGTCAAACATAGATCATTTTATTCCTCATGATGAATAGTAATAGAGATACATTTCATGAATTTGAATTTTGAATTACCCACCAACGCCTCCCAGCAATGGAGAGATGGTGATCCAGACGCCGATGCTGCCCTTGCGCAGCCTCTGACCGATGGCCAGCTCGAGATAAAGCAGTGGGAGTCCCTCAAACACCAGCGCTACCAGGTAGGGGATGAGGAAAGCACCTGAAGACACAAAGGCAACGTTTATGTCACAGTTAGAAACCAGCCGGGTTCGATTGTTATGGTAAATGAAACATGACGGCATCGGTTTGTAAAACTGAACCGATGATTTTAAAGAACAAACTAAAGACATCAAGTAATTTATCGGTCAGGTAAGATGAAACAAAGGATCCGAGTCTCAAACAAAAGGGTTGGTTATTTATTCAGCTTAACCGTGACCTGGACCCTCCAGGGTTTGGTGGCTTGGGAGATTTAACACCTCTTTACTGGGAACTACGGGAAAGTGAAATAACAGATTGGGTGAATTGTGCAGAAACAATAGTTTTCTAAAATCAGTGAACCGGAGATCACGCATGAAATAACATGGATTTCAAAAACTGCCCTGGTCTGTTCATTATTGATCACGTTTAAAGACCATCTATGATGATTCAAGCCTCTCTGCATGAATGGTTTAAATATTTTAAAAGCTTTTCCATGAGTAAGATAAATGTAGTGCAAAGGTATCAACTCACCTCCCCCATAGATTTGACATAAGTATGGAAACCTCCACACGTTTCCAAGTCCCACTGCAAAGCCAATGCATGTGAGCAGGTACTGAACCTTGTTATCCCATTTCGGTCTCTCCTCGACTCCAGCGTCATTTGTTTCACCCATCCTCAGCTGGCAGAAAGTTATCGCAATATCCAAGATCTGTAATTTCTTGCCTCGAGCATACACCTCACAGTTGTTGTATGTTTGGTTTTAGTACAGAAATAGTCCTTGGGTCTGTGTTGAGTGACGGCCTCAGGTGATGCCCTCCTCTCCCTCTCTGACCGACGTGTCTGAGCTGAGATTTCTTATCGGCTGAAGTAGGGATACAGCTTTTATTGGTTTTTATGAAGAAATCCGGCCAACGGGAAGGGAGTAAAAGCAGCAGGCACAGTGATTTAGTGGTTAACCCTCCCACCTTGTTTAACATGTTAAGTGTGCTCAGCTTTAAATTAATGGATAACCTGATGATGCCGTCTGCCTTTATGCTGTCCTCTGGCAATCGGTTAAAAACTTGTAAAAAGAAACTGGATTCTTGTACAATGACCAATCCTCAACTTTGATCACTTAGTCACCAGAAATACCACATTTTGGTCATAAAATGCAAAGTGAAAAATATACATTTTATCTCTGACGGAACCACAAATTACCAGCTGTGCTAAAGTTTTGTTAAACTCCTCAGTCTGCATAAGATAAGCTATCATGGTTTTGAAGACAACTTGAAATAAGAACATGTTTTTGCACACTGGTTTCAATCTGCACTGTAGAGGGGAAAAAAAACCCTGCGACTCACTGATGTTTCGTACGATAGTGAATTTAGTTACTCAAGCGCAGATCAGAAGGTGCCAGAGTCATGGATAATAACACAATGCAGTTTGTTTCCGGTGAACTTTGCTTTCAATAAGTTCTGCCAAGATACTTTTCTTTAAATCATGGCAGTAAAGTTTTATAGGAATCATATAAAAATGGCTTCCACATGATTGATGACCTAAAGTCAATAGTGTTAATGGGAATTTTTTTTATTAATTTTTGACTGAAATTAAAACAGATTTAAAGCAACAAGGCCATTACAATGCATGAAGTATATTTCTAATTAATAAGTTTAACCCCATCCATCCATCCCTATTCAATGTTGATTGGTGATGTTGGTGTTTGCATGTCTCTTATTTTCAGTTACTCCTCACACAGACAAGCTGTTTGTTTCTTTTTCTGTTGTGATCTTTTCCGTCCATCTACTCTCCACTCAACCAAACCAGTTCAGACAGATAATACCTCGAATACCTCGGAGTCTGGTGTGATGTTTCGTTTATCCATATTGAATGTTTATTTCCACATCACTGCTACTCATACATTAACTGTTAAATTGACGAACTTTCATTTAGTTTACATTTAGGTCTTGAATGTGTCTGAGTATGCAGTATTTCTAAATTGACCCACAGATTCTGACATATGGGACCTTCTCAAACTACATGTGTATAACCCCATGTACTTTTTTTTGTCAGCCCAGGGAACAACAACTTAACTGTCACGCTGTAATTCACCTCAGATAACCCATATATGATTATACTGCAGGAGCAGTGTCATCTTTAAGATTACATACTTACAAAACAGTGTAAATTTGATTCTATATTTAAAAAAAACAAAACTATCTTGCAAAAACAAAAAGCACATCTGGAATTTTACAAGTTGAGGCTTCATTTCAAAATAAAAAAAAACAGATGATTTCTTTGTATTGTGTAACTCAATATTCTCGTCTAAACTGAAGTCGTTCCAGATATTTTCTGCCACCTGTTGGTGGGAAAAGGATTGTGCACATTTCAGTCAGGCGCAATTTGCAACACAGAACAAATAATGTTCACTAACAACTGCGAGTAGCCTTGTGATTATGTACCAGCATATGTAGCAGTCACTCCGGGAAATTGGTAAACATCAGGCTTTCAGTTATAGTAAAGTTAGTATCAGTCAGTAAAGTTAATCCAGGATGTAAACGTCTCAAAAAAGTAACATTTTTACATATTTCTTTTAATTTCAGTCTGTTACATTCACACACAAGGTCATACACCAGTGGCAACAGCCAGTGCATTAGGAGCAATTTGGGGATCAATTTATTATTTTTTCAATCTTTGGATTGGAAGATGATCCACCCTATCAGATGAGGGATATCTGTTGCCTTAGTGTCCCAATAAAAGTAAACATTTTGCCTCAGTGCATGGTTTCGCTGCATATAGATGCTCAGTAATTAATTTTCCTTTTTAATAGGTTTACAAATTATACAGAGTTTCTCTCAAATGTGGGACCCAGTGATAAGTTAATATAAATAGGAAATACACATATCTTGTGGTAGCAGTTCTTACAATACTTAACGTGAAGTTCATTATCCAACACATCAAATGATGGTGCTTTCTTTAAATCTTTACTCTGTAAGTGAAGTTAGATTCCTGTGGAAATCAACCACATTTCTCGTTTCTTTCTCTCACACTTCACAAACACCAGCCAACACAAAGCGTACACTGGCAGCGCCAGACTGGGGATTCCAGCCAAAATGAAGATGATGGCGTTAATCCATGAAGGGTAGGGTACCGACACCAAAGCTGGGAACTGCTCCTGAGATTAATAAAAGGAAAAGGTGCCAGTGAGTGACATTTATCTGCTCGAGCTCAACATTGTTTGCCATAAAAATGTGGGAGGAAAATGAAGCGTTATGAGCTTGTGAGCTTACAGAGTTTGGGTCCCAGACTAAGTAGGTGAGTTCTTTCTGAGCTTGAGTCGCCAAGTAGAAAATTAAGATGATCATGATGGTGAGAGGACTGGTTAACCTCCATGAAATCTGCCAGAAGATGGAGGGTTTTCGTCCAGTCATAAACTTTATGTCCTCATTGAACCTGTGATGAAATTAAAAATAATAATAATAATGACAATGAGATATTTGGAATCTTGTCAAGCAGATGTTAATGAATCAATTCACTATATTTGATTGTTTCTACACGTATGGAACAAAAAACCATTTTTATTTTGTGAAATTAGTCCAAACATAAGATCTATCCTTCTCAGTTATTCGCATGCTTTGGTCACAGAACACAGTCCTCGTATACGTTCAGGCCTTCACAAACGTATGCAATCAAATGAGCCCAAATGAAAAAAATAAAGAAAATCAGTTCAATCTGTAAATGAAGTCTTAGACGAGTCTGGCCACATGAGAGATTGTGAGTGATTTCTCAGTTAAACAGCTGAACATCAAAACTATTAGATGGTTAAATCAACAAGTGTTCTTCTACTAATCAGTTTAACTGTCGTGCAGCTACCGGCCAGTAGGTGGGGCTGCAGAGTCAGAAGTGGATTTGAGAGAACTGCACAAAACAATAGTTGCTTCTGCTTGGGTTGTTTGCTGCACTCAATTTTACATTGTTTATTCGGAGATGCTTTTTTTACTGCCTGGTCTGACACCATTACAACAACGACCTCACCAGATATACCCCATATATAATGTACTGTGTAGATCACCCAGTTAACCTTGTTGATATTAAAGGTTTCAGGAAGTCTCTGGCATGCTGAGACCTTGTCCTTGAGTACTGGGAGGACAAAGATGACAAAAGCTGATTTCACTCTTTTAGATTGACCTAATTTGTCAAAGAAAAGTGAAGCATGAGTAGAAATATGTTTCATTTAGGTGCAATTTCATTAAATAAAAAGCTCTGAGTCGTGCCGTTTTCAGAGACTTGGAATGTTGTTTAAGCAAAAACACCTTTCAAACTTTTTCTTGGAAACGCATACATCTGCTGAAAGACGGTACTCCAAGAAACTCCAACAACAGTTGTCGCAAAATGATTCCAGATCTGCCTGGATTGGCAACAACTTTAAAAACTACAAACCTAAAAAGAAATCCACTCCATGAACAAGTAACACCGAGCCCACAATCTCACCGAGGTGTAAAATATAAACATTAAACATGAGTAAGTCTGACTTGCACTTGAGTTTTTGGTTGAGCAAACTTTGATCAGAGGGGAACAATAATTGCATGTCATCAGGAAAGCACCTGTGTGAGATTCCCTTTTATGGAAGTGCATGATTCATATTAGAAGAATAGGACAGATCTTGAGGTTTGGACACATAATACACAAGCAATCTATACTGAAACTTTGGTCTTTTAAATTATAGAAATGAAGACATTCTCCTTAACACACTTGTTGGGCATGTCAATAATTTGTCAGCTTAAATGAGGCCATAATTGTGAACAAACCTGTCTATGCCGTAGATGTAAACGACAGCAATCATCTCAAATAATCCAATGGTCAGCAGGGGCACGGATCCAGCAAAGTTGTCAAAGAGGGTCACCCAGTAAAATCCTGACCTCTGCGCGAACAGGAGGGAGATGATGAAGGCGATCAGGCACGTCATCCCTGGAAAACAAAGACGAGGGAATTACAGCAGGAATCAGGCGGTTTTATGCTCGATGCGTCCGCACGGCTTCGTGCTGCCAAATTTCAGCAGACGTCACCGCTCAGTGCACCTCCAAATGTTTGACAACACAGACGAAGACATGAGAGGAAAAAAGGCGGACCCGAAGGAGGACTGAAGACTTGGTTATAAAGACACAAAAAACAAAGCTGCACATCCACTCTGGAAACAAGATTTGACTCAGATGTCAATTTGCTTCAGTGTCAGACTTCAACAGAGGGGAAATTTAATTTGAAATGAGAGTTGCATGCTCTGCTTTCACACTGCAGGATCACCTGCTGGTGTCACAGAGAAGTCCAATTCTTGTGTGTTTGCGATGCACTGCCCCCTGCAGGTTGGGAGCGGGAGCCACTTGTAGTATAAATGGCACACATGTTCTCTCATGCTGATTCTGCACGTCTAAAGTTCCGCACATCGCGCCCGTGCCTCAAGCATAAAACAGCCTTTAGATTGCAAATGAACGTTTCATACCTGTCAGTGCTTCTTGGGGCCATTTGTTAGGTAACAAATTCAGATCTTTCAACGGGACAACAACTCCCTCGATGTTGCCAAATAACGTCGACAATCCCAAGCAGAGGAGCATCACGAAGAAGAGGACGGACCAGATGGGAGAACCCGGCATCTTGGTGATGGCCTCCGTGAAAACAATGAAAGCCAGCCCAGTTCCCTCCACTCCCTGAACAAAACACGACCCAGGTTATAGTGACCAGTATTAGCCACATGGAATCATCACAGATCAGGGTGTGAAGGGTCACCTCACTGAGAAGTTTTTGCATGTCACAGGTGTTGATGGTCAGACCAAGAGGAACGTCATGATTGGAGGCATTCAGTTGAATATAGGCTCCTTCATAGTTGTTTGCTGTGATGTTGTCCTCCGGGAGACCAAATGCATTTCGTAATGTCTGGATGTTTCTAGGGAAGGAGCACGACGGGTGAAAAACAAGCATCTTTATTCCATTTGGTAGAATAGAATTGAAAGATATGGACACGATTGAAAGAGCTGAGATGTTGGATGATCATTTAAATAAATTGCAAAGACTTTACCAATACATACACCTTTAAAATGTCCTCAATTAAATTCACTATAAACTCATAGATACATGTTTAAAAAGTATTGATTATTGTGTTCAACAATTGGAACCTATTTTATTTGGCTACTTACTCATTGACACATTTGTCATATTTCTCAGTGGCCCTGAAGCCAATGATGGTGTAGGTCACTGTGGCTGCGTAGATGGAGGTGAGTCCAGTTATAGCAGACAGCAACACGGCGTCTTGCATGCAGTTGTTGCTTGAGGAAAAAGCAGAGTGAGAACACATCAGGCAGGAGGGTGGATACCGGTCATGTATTTGATACTGGTGGTGGGAGGAATGATAATTAAAGAACTAGTTGGCGTCTGAGTGTCTCTTACTGAATAGGGTTATAGCTTGAGAAGGAGATGAGCCCCCCCCACGCCAAGCTGAAGGCATAGAAGACCTGGGCACCTGCATCCAGCCAAGTTTCTGGTTTGAGCAGCTCTTCCATCTGCAAACAGGAACATACAGTGTCGTGATGCTTCATGTTTTGACCTTTCACTTTTTTTTTTCATGTTACAGAAATGTGAAACGTACATCAGGTGTAAAGAGGAACTTTACTCCATTCAAGGCCCCTTTAAGAGTCAGTCCTCGGATCAGAAAGATAGCCAGGACGATGTAAGGCAGGATGGCTGTGACATACACTGCCTGAGGTCACAACGAACAAAAATGTAGAAAATATATGTATAGATTGTAGTGATAACAGAATAAATGATACATAGATTTTAACTCCAGCTTTCACCTTTCCTGAAGTACCGATCCCACGTATGTAGCAGATGCAGATGACTGTCCAGGCTGATAACAGACAGAGTACCATGGGCCAGTGGACTCCTCCAGAGTCGGCTATGGACGTCGAAGTGTTCAGAGTTTGTCTGTAAAAGTAATAATCCACAGTGGAGCTTTCCTGACACTCCGGTACATACCCTGAAGAACCATCAAACAGTCAGGCAGAGCTGGGACGATCACTATAATTGAATATATGAACGTGTACATTCTGATACCTGTCATATTTTCATTGAGGGGGCAGTGGCTCCAAGGCAATGGAGACTGGAAGGAGTTGAAGAGATACCATATGATCCAGGCTATGAGGGTGTTGTAGTACAGTCCGATCAGCAATGACACCAGCATTGAGCCAATACCTAATTGAAAAACCATTCATTAAAAAAAAAAACATTTCATATATCACTTCTCATCCTACTGGGAAAAGTCTGCAGGGATGTAGGGGTAGTGTAAAGGAAATACAGGAGGAACATGGCGGGTTTGGTCCTGGTCTTGAAACAGTTCTTCACCCTCTCACAGATGATCAAGGGGGCATGAGAGTTCAACAAACCAGTCTTTGCATCTACTATGTTGTCCTCATTTTTTTTTCTGATGTTAAACTTAAGAGGAACCAAATGTTCATTATTGTTCAGCTCTGGATAACTGGATCCACTCCTTACCAATA
Source organism: Blennius ocellaris (assembly GCF_963422515.1). Taxonomy (NCBI): domain Eukaryota; kingdom Metazoa; phylum Chordata; class Actinopteri; order Blenniiformes; family Blenniidae; genus Blennius; species Blennius ocellaris. The sequence goes on from NC_137669.1 coordinate 8,333,399, forward strand.
CCAGTCAGATAAGGACTGATGGCCCTCCACACTCCCACGCTGCCTTTTCTGAGACGCTGACCGATGGCAAACTCCAGCAGAAGGAGAGGCATTCCTTCAAACACCAGAAGGATCACGTAGGGAATCAAAAATGCACCTGGAAAATGAAACGACACGGGAAAAAAATCCCATAAACGTCTCTGGCAATGCATTTCGGTCAGTTTGTTCAAGGTCGCTCACGCGCCACACATGAGCAAAAGGGTTGTTTATTCTGCGACAGATCCACCTTGACCTGGAAGATGCTAAACAGCATTTTGTCACTCTCGATGGGAAAGTTGAGTCCAAAAAAAACACCCGAGATATCAACCGACATAAAGTATTATCTGCACTGTAAGGAAGTGAAGGAGCTCTGGGACAATGTCAACAAGTTAGTGTGTCTTAGCAGCTGGCTGGAAAAGGAGTAACATGGCCACATTCATGTAGACAAATACATTTTTTGTTAACATTAACTGTGAAGGTGTTTAATAAACACATTGAATAAATATATATATTCCCTTCTTTCTTGATTCTGTTGGCTCATGCAAAAGAAAGCAGTTAATATACTGTCAATTAAAACTGAATGACTTAATTGTGATTGATCAAAATTAATCCACAGCAAGCCTGTGATGCACTTTACAATGGCATCTTTACAATTAAACAACTGACTAAGTTGACATAGGATGTGGTGCCAGACTTGAGCATCATTACTTGTTTTTACCATCCAGGATGGTAAAAAACATCTGGTAAATATTTTTTTATTAAACAAAAAGAGTCCTTGACTTTGCCCAAATATGCATATGCTCAATCAAATCTGCAGTGGAAAACTGTCCACAGTTATAATTTTGTACATAACTTTGGCCTCATTGTGACAGCTCTAAATATATTAATATCTCCACAGTGGTCCACAGACTTAATGACTTGGAACTTGAAACTAAATATGAAGTTATTTCAATCATGTTGAAATTTGTTGACCCATCATTGAAAACAGGCCCAATTTCAACTATTTCCCTGAAGCTAGAATTCCTCACTGGTCTTACCTCCTCCATGACTCTGACACAGGTAAGGGAATCTCCACACGTTACCAATCCCGATGCAGAAGCCCACGCAGGTTAAGATGTACTGGGCTTTATTGTCCCACTTGGGTCTGTTGTTGACGTCCTCTTCTTCCATCTTTTCCAGCTCCTCGTAGCTCGGGATCCGCTCCTCCAGCCCGGGGTTAGGAAGTTGCAGTTTCATGTTGAGCGCAGTTTTACAGGAATCTCACAAGGTTGCTGTCTGGAGTCACACTGGCCACTGAGGGAAACCAGCTCGTCAAGCCTTAAACACGTTTATGATCTTTCGCTTTTATGATCAGGTTCACTTTATAGAATAACAAGTGCATAGTTTGTTTCTCCACTCTTATACTGTCAATAAAGGTTATTATAAATTACATATTTAAAAAAAACAACAATTTCCACCAACAGAACACTGAATTTCAGTCAAACCGCACGCGAGGTGATTAAGTGCCTGATGTGAATCAGGTGTGAGATTTCTTCTTCTACTACTCCTTCTTCTTCTTTTCTCATTTATGGGCGGGTTGCAAACAGCTCTCGGGTGCATACCGCCACCTACCGTACATTAGTGCCCAGCGTCACATAGTAACCCTCTCAGAAAGTTGAACAATGTCTTCCTGACATTACACACTCTTACTTTCTCCCCTTCTGTTCCAGTAATGTCAGCCAGGCTCCAGGGCCGTTATGCGGCTCTCACTTCCCCTTGCAGCCTCTTTCTTTCTGAAGCATATTTTACACCGTGCATTGATATATGTTCCACATTCTCTTTCACGCCACATCTCTCACACTCGTCAGTATTCTTTTTACCCATTATATTCATTATGTCATTCAGACCAGTATGTCCCACCCCAAGTCTCATCAGGATAATTTCCTCTCCTCGGTTCCTTTCTTTAAAGATTTTTGTTCTTACTGATTTTTGTATGTTGGGAGTATTTCCTTCCTTTCTCACCATTTTCCCATATTCCCTGCCATATTTCTCATGTTGCATTTCAGTGAGCAACTCTTCCCTAATGCTGTGTGTTGATTGTAGGCTTTCTAACATCGCAAGTGAGTCTGTGCACACCACCACCCTATCTGGTCTGACCTCCTCCACCCACTGGTTACTGATGATTGCTGCAACCGTTCCTGCTGCGAAGACTGACAAGTGATCCGATAGGCGTTTTGGCATTTACACTCCAAACATTGGTACGTACACCCCTGTTCCCACACACACCTTTGTGTTCTTGGATCTGTCTGTGATTATTTTGAGATAATCATGATGAACTGTTCTTAGGTAGTCACTCGTTCTCTCACCCACTTCACTCAGACTCCATTCAGAGTTAGACTATACACCTGTAGTCTAATGTCGACCTCATAAGTGCCTCCTACATGTCCAGTAAAGCCTGTTTGTCTTCCCCCAATCACATCTGGCCACCGCTTTCAACAAGTTTATGACTTCCTTACACTTTGCTTCCACATACTCAACCTGCTTTTTGCATGTATATTTACCATCAAGCCATAAGCCCAGATATTTAAATTCCTCCACCCTTTCTAATGGCAGAACATACATTGCTAGCTTCTCCACCTCCACCTTTCTCTTATTTGTGACCATCATATAGCAGGACTTACTTGCTGAAACCTTAAACCCCCATTCATAGGACCATTTTTCTACTTTTCCAACTGCTCTCTATATTTTTTCCATCACATATGTCATATTTTTCCCCTCTGATCCAAACGCCCCCATCATCTGCATACAAGGGTTAATTCAATGCCTCCTTCACCTTTTGCAAACATGTCATTTGTTATTATGTTAAATAATACCGGGCTGTGTTGTTGTTGTTGTTGTTCTCCCTTGTGTTGTGCCATTTTCTACTCCAAAATCCTTTGAGAGTTTTGCCCCAACTTTCACTCTTATTCACCTGTCTGTGAGAAAACTTAGTATCCAGTTGTACATCCTGCCATTGATGCCCAACCAGTTTAACTTTATCAGCAGCCCTTCCCTCCGCATTGAGTCGTATGCTTTTTCTATGTCAAAGAAAACACTTGCCATCGCCACTTTCATTTTTATTGCCTTTTTTATTGCCTTTAGTATCATTACTTCCCCTAACGAGTGCGTCCACAGGAGATCATCTCTTTCTGAATCCACACTGAATCTCACTAATTAGTTCTCTTTTCTCCAGTTCATATGTAACTTATTCCAAATTGTAAACAGCTCAAAGAATATCACAACCACATTATATTTTACTTGTTTTTTTTTTATTATTATTATTTCAGTCTGTTACATTCACACACAAGGTCATACACCAGTGGCAACAGCCAGTGCATTAGGAGCAATTTGGGGATCAATTTATTAATTGTTCACTCTTTGGATTGGAAGATGGTCCACCCTATCAGATGAGGGATATCTGTTGCCTTAGTGTCCCAATAAAAGTAAACATTTTGCCTCAGTGCATGGTTTCCCAGCATATAGATGCTCAGTCATTCATTTTCCCATTTAATAGGTTTACAAATTATACAGATTTTCTCTCCAATGTGGGACCCAGTGATAAGTTAATATAAATAGGAAATACACATATCTTGTGGTAGCAGTTCTTACAATACTTAACATGAAGTTTATTATCCAGCACATGAAATGATGGTGCTTTTAAAAAAATCTTTATTCTGTAACTGAAGTTAAGAAATGTGGTTGATTTCCACAGGAATCGGTTTCTTTTTACCACACTTCACAAACACCAGCCAACACAAAGCGTACACTGGCAGCACCAGACTGGGGATTCCAGCCAAAATGAAGATGATGGCGCTAATCCATGAAGGGTAGGGTACCGACACCAAAGCTGGGAACTGCTCCTGAGATTAAAAGGAAAAGGTGCCAGTGAGTGACATTTATATGCTCGAGTTCAACATTGTTTGCCATAAAAATGTGGGAGGAAAATGAAGCGTTATGAGCTTGTGAGCTTACAGAGTTTGGGTCCCAGACTAAGTAGGTGAGTTCTTTCTGAGCTTGAGTCGCCAAGTAGAAAATTAAGATGATCATGATGGTGAGAGGACTGGTTAACCTCCATGAAATCTGCCAGAAGATGGAGGGTTTTCGTCCAGTCATAAACTTTATGTCCTCATTGAACCTGTGATGAAATTAAAAATAATAATAATAATGACAATGAGATATTTGGAATCTTGTCAAGCAGATGTTAATGAATCAATTCACTATATTTGATTGTTTCTACACGTATGGAACAAAAAACCATTTTTATTTTGTGAAATTAGTCCAAACATAAGATCTATCCTTCTCAGTTATTCGCATGCTTTGGTCACAGAACACAGTCCTCGTATACGTTCAGGCCTTTACAAACGTACGCAATCAAATGAACCCAAATGAAAAAAATAAAGAAAATCAGTTCAATCTGTAAATGAAGTCTTAGACGAGTCTGGCCACATGAGAGATTGTGAGTGGTTTTTCAGTTAAACAGCTGAACATTAAAACTATTAGAACATCAACAAGTGCTCTTCTTGTAATTAGTTTAACTGTCGTGCAGCTACCGGCCAGTAGGTGGGGCTGCAGAGTCAGAGCAGATTTGAGTGAACTGCACAAAACAATAGTTACTTCTGTTTGGGTTGTTTGCTGCACTCAAATTTTACATTATTTATTTCAGGGTTGTCAAACTCAGATCCTCGAGGGCCGGAGCTCTGCGCGTTCTCCATGTCTCCCTCCACTGAATGTCCTGCTGGTTCATCACCACGTTCAGCATAAAGCTAGATAATGAGCTGCTCATTGCACTCAGCTGTGTTGAAGCAGGAAGACATGCAAAATGTGCAAGCCTGTGGCCCTCGAGGACTGGAGTTAAATCTGTTCGTTTTGGTGTAATTTATACAATTAAAAGCTCTGTGAGTCATGCTGTTTTCAGAGACTTGTAATGTTGTTGTCTAAGCTAAAAAAACTCCTTTCAAACTTTATCTTGGAAACAGATGCATCTGCTGAAAGACAGTACTCCAAGAAACTCCTACAGCAGTTGTCGCAAAATGATTCCAGATCTGCCTGGATTGGCAATAACTTTAAAAACTACAAACCTAAAAAGAAATCCACTCCATGAACAAGCAACACCGAGCCCACAATCTCACCGAGGTGTAAAATGTAAACATTAAACATGAATAAGTCTGACTTGCACTTGAGTTTTTGGTTGAGCAAACTTTGGGCTCTGAAACGTTGGTTTTTTTTAAATTATAGAAATGAAGACATTCTCCTTAAAACACTTGTTGGGCATGTCAATAATTTGTCAGCTTAAATGAGGCCATAATTGTGAACAAACCTGTCTATGCCGTAAATGTAAACTACAGCAATCATCTCAAACAATCCAATGGTCAGCAGGGGCACGGATCCAGCAAAGTTGTCAAAGAGGGTCACCCAGTAAAGTCCTGACCTCTGCGTGAACAGGAGGGAGATGATGAAGGCGATCAGGCACGTCACCCCTGAAAAACACAAAGACGAGGGAATTACATCAGGAATCACTCCATCTTTGATTGCAAATGAACGTTTCATACCTGTCAGTGCTTCTTGGGGCCATTTTTTAGGTAACAAATTGAGATCTTTCAACGGGACAACAACTCCCTCGATGTTGCCAAATAACGTCGACAATCCCAAGCAGAGGAGCATCACGAAGAAGAGGACGGACCAGATGGGAGAACCCGGCATCTTGGTGATGGCCTCCGTGAAAACAATGAAAGCCAGCCCAGTTCCCTCCACTCCCTGAACAAAACACGACCCAGGTTAGAGTAACCAGTATTAGCCACATGGAATCATCACAGATCAGGGTGTGAAGGGTCACCTCACTGAGAAGTTTTTGCATGTCACAGGTGTTGATGGTCAGACCAAGAACAACGTCATGATTGGAGGCATTCAGTTGAATATAGGCTCCTTCATAGTTGTTTGCTGTGATGTTGTCCTCCGGGAGACCAAATGCATTCAGTAATGTCTGGATGTTTCTAGGGAAGGAGCACGACAGGTAAAAAACAAGCATCTTTATTCCATTTGGTAGAATAGAATTGTAAGATATGGACACGATTGAAAGAGCTGAGCTGTTGGATGATCATTTAAATAAATTGCAAAGACTTTACCAATACATACACCTTTAAAATGTCCTCAATTAAATTCACTGTAAACTCATAGATACACATTTAAAAAGTTATTGATTATTGTGTTCAACAATTGGAACCTATTTTATTTGGCTACTTACTCATTGACACATTTGTCATATTTCTCAGTGGCCCTGAAGCCAATGATGGTGTAGGTCACTGTGGCTGCGTAGATGGAGGTGAGTCCAGTTATAGCAGACAGCAACACGGCGTCTTGCATGCAGTTGTTGCTTGAGGAAAAAGCAGAGTGAGAACACATCAGGCAGGAGGGTGGATACCAGTCCTGTATTTGATACTGGTGGTGGGAGGAATGATAATTAAAGAACTAGTTGGCGTCTGAGTGTCTCTTACTGAATAGGGTTATAGCTTGAGAAGGAGATGAGCCCCCCCCACGCCAAGCTGAAGGCATAGAAGACCTGGGCACCTGCATCCAGCCAAGTTTCTGGTTTGAGCAGCTCTTCCATCTGCAAACAGGAACATACAGTGTCGTGATGCTTCATGTTTTGACCTTTCACTTTTTTTTTTCATGTTACAGAAATGTGAAACGTACATCAGGTGTAAAGAGGAACTTTACTCCATTCAAGGCCCCTTTAAGAGTCAGTCCTCGGATCAGAAAGATAGCCAGGACGATGTAAGGCAGGATGGCTGTGACATACACTGCCTGAGGTCACAACGAACAAAAATGTAGAAAATATATGTATAGATTGTAGTGATAACAGAATAAATGATACATAGATTTTAACTCCAGCTTTCACCTTTCCTGAAGTACCGATCCCACGTATGTAGCAGATGCAGATGACTGTCCAGGCTGATAACAGACAGAGTACCATGGGCCAGTGGACTCCTCCAGAGTCGGCTATGGACGTCGAAGTGTTCAGAGTTTGTCTGTAAAAGTAATAATCCACAGTGGAGCTTTCCTGACACTCCGGTACATACCCTGAAGAACCATCAAACAGTCAGGCAGAGCTGGGACGATCACTATAATTGAATATATGAACGTGTACATTCTGATACCTGTCATATTTTCATTGAGGGGGCAGTGGCTCCAAGGCAATGGAGACTGGAAGGAGTTGAAGAGATACCACATGATCCAGGCTATGAGGGTGTTGTAGTACAGTCCGATCAGCAATGACACCAGCATGGAGCCAATACCTAATTGAAAAACCATTCATTAAAAAAAAAATTCGTATATCACTTCTCATCCTACTGGGAAAAGTCTGCAGGGATGTAGGGGTAGTGTAAAGGAAATACAGGAGGAACATGGCGGGTTTGGTCCTGGTTTTGAAACAGTTCTTCACCCTCTCACAGATGATCAAGGGGGCATGAGAGTTCAACAAACCAGTCTTTGCATCTACTATGTTGTCCTAATTGTTTTCTGATATTAAACTTAAGAGGAACCAAATGTTCATTATTGTTCAGCTCTGGATAACTGGATCGACTCCTTACCAATACCAGTCAGATAAGGACTGATGGCCCTCCACACTCCCACGCTGCCTTTTCTGAGACGCTGACCGATGGCAAACTCCAGCAGAAGGAGAGGCATTCCTTCCAACACCAGAAGGATCACGTAGGGAATCAAAAACGCACCTGGAAAATGAAACAAAGCAAAAAAAAATCCCATAAACGTCTCTGGCAATGCATTTCGGTCAGTTTGTTCAAGGTCGCTCACGCGCCACACATGAGCAAAAGGGTTGTTTATTCTGCGACAGATCCACCTTGACCTGGAAGATGCTAAACAGCATTTTGTCACTCTCGATGGGAAAGTTGCGTCCAAAAAAAACACCCGAGATATCAACCGACATAAAGTATTATCTGCACTGTAAGGAAGTGAAGGAGCGTAAACGTGAGTCAGAGACTCTGCCAACTGTATTCAGTTGCAACAACATTGTAAATGAGAAGCTGTCAGTTCTCCTCTGGGACAATGTCAATAAGTTAGTGTGTCTTAGCAGCTGGCTGGAAAAGGAGTAACATGGCCACATTAATGTAGATAAATATGTTTTTTGTTAACATTAACTGTGAAGGTGTTTAAAAAACACATTGAACAAATATATGTTCCTCTTTCTTGATTCTGTTGGCTCATGCAAAATAAAACAGTTAATATACTGTCAATTAAAACTGAATTACTTTTAATTGTGATTAATCAAAATTAATCCCCAGCAACCCTGTGATGCACTTTACAATGGCATATTTGCAATCATACAACTGACTTTAAGTTGACTGAGATGTGGTGTCAGACTAGGACATCATTCATTTTTTAATCATCCAGGATGGTAAAACATCTGGTCAATAGTAAAAAAAATTAAAAAGAGTCCTTGACTTTGCCCAAGTATGCATATGCTCAATCAAATCAAATTTGCAGTGGAAAACTGTACACAGTTATATTCTTGTACATAACTTTGGCCTCATTGTGACAGCTCTAAATCTATTAATATATCCACAGTGCTCCACAGACTTAATGACTTGGAACTTGAAACTAAATATGTTGAAATCATGTTGAAATTTGTTGACCCATCATTGAAAACAGGCCCAATTTCAACCATTTCCCTGAAGCTAGAATTCCTCACTGGTCTTACCTCCTCCATGACTCTGACACAGGTAAGGGAATCTCCACACGTTACCAATCCCGATGCAGAAGCCCACGCAGGTTAAGATGTACTGGGCTTTATTGTCCCACTTGGGTCTGTTGTTGACGTCCTCTTCTTCCATCTTTTCCAGCTCCTCGTAGCTCGGGATCCGCTCCTCCAACCCGGGGTTAGGAAATTGCAGTTTCATATTGAGCGCAGTTTTACAGGAATCTCACAAGGTTGCTGTCTGGAGTCACACTGGCCACTGAGGGAAACCAGCTCGTCAAGCCTTAAACACGTTTATGATCTTTCGCTTTTATGATCAGGTTCACTTTATAGATTAGCAAGTGCATAGTTTGTTTTTCCACTCTTATACTGTCAATAAAGGTTATTGTAGATTACATATTAAAAAAAACAAACTATATCCAGCAACAGAATATTGAATTTCAGTCAAACTGAACAAAATATAAACCTCACCCATCAACCCTATAGGTAATTGTGATTTATGTCAAACTAGTAGTCTTGCTGCTGGGCGCGCCAGGAGCTGATAATGACATTGATAACCTTTGCAAAGTGCTCTGAGGTGCCGCCATGGTGATGCTGCTGAGTTTTCTCTTTAATAGCACCGAAAGCATGATCATGTGAAGATTAGTGTCACTACGAATGTAGCTGCGAAATCCAGTCGCTGACTGAAATTATATTTAGATAGTTACATAAAAGGTGAAAGAACAATATACACCTGCCCCTGTCGTGGTTTCAGGTTGAACATGTCTCTGATAAAGGAAAGATATGATTAAAGGTTTGCTCAAAACTCAGTCAGCTGGCTTGTAAATATTCGATGTGTGGCATTATGGTTCATATATTTCACCTCAGATATGGGATTTTAGACGTGTGAACAACCCCATGACTTTTGCAGCCACTGCAAAACAATTTTTACATGGGTAACTTTATTTGCAATGTTTGTTAAAGATTGATGAATGAAACCCATTTTGAACTGAGCTCAGGATTGTTTTGGGGTATATTTTCTTACATGCTTTAGATGAAATAACCAAATTTCAGTAGTAAAAATTCAATAGTAGGTGGAAGAGATCTGATTAGTAAACTAATGAAGGTAAGGTTTTGACCAAAAGGTATCTTGATGAAGTTACAGAATGATATGAGTCGGGTTTGATCAAACTGTTTTTGGCTAAAGTGAGGACATGCAGTTACATTTTAAGTAAATTTCCTCGTTATAATGTCTCATTGTTTGGTACTTGATCATCTTTTCCACATAGTTTTCATCAAAAGCTTAAAGATTTTTCTTTCTACTATATGGTATATGTTATATGCCTGATTGAATACAGGTTTATGTGAGTTGGGCACCATTTTTCTTTTGTTTGAATTTACATTTTGAGATGTCAAAGTTAAGATTGTAGTTAAATAGAGTCTGATCTGATGTCTAATCTCGTTCCGTAAGAACATAAATCTACTGTTGTTCATGTATTGTACTGGCAGGCCGTGATGGGTCCAAGGTTCTTTTGTGGCATTAAAGGAAACAAAAATAAACATCTCGCTTTGATACAAACAATGCCTTATATATAGAAACAATCACGCTCTTTGGAATCTTTGTCCCAAACCTTTGTCATCATCTAAACATGAACACAATAGACTTGGTTAAATTTTATGAAATCTTTATTTTTAATCAAATCTCTTCCAGTTAGCAGCGTCATGGTGCAATACATCATGTGTGAGTTTTTATCTCGCACTTATCGTTATTTCAGTGAATCATTGTAAGATAAGATGTTGGCAACCCTCCAACAAGTGCGTAAAGAGACAAAGTTCAGTCTTACTGGAATATGTTTCGATGAAACTTATTAATGGTTTGCTTGTTCCAAATTGTGATGAAAACGTTGAATGAAAGTTGTACCGCTGATGCCAGATGATACATTCAAGCTTGTTTGGAAGAGATCACACATGTTATAATTTTTGATCAAATAAAACATCAAAGTAAGTTTACAATAGGCAATAGGTCGAGTTCGCATAAAATGTTGATCTTCTTTATCAACACTACAATAATGAGAAACTCGATCTTATTCCCATTGTAGATACAGTGAAAACAAACACAACTTCATATTATTTCAATCATTAATTTGCTAAAATAAGATATATTAAAAAAACAAACCTGCTGTTTACCAGAACTATGCACCATGCATACATACTATAGACAGTTAATCGTCTAGCTGTAGTTCAGAAGTTGGATGCTGCCAGAACACCTTCCATCTTTCACACAGCTTTATCCGAATAAGGTTTGTAGATGGTGCTGATCCTGGCTGACTACAGTATGTGTGGAAGGTGAGTTCATCCCAGACTAGTTTGTCACAAGACAATCAGAGAGGCACAGACAGTCACGTGTATGGCAAAGTGGCATTATCAACCAATCGGATGCATATTTTTGGACTGTGAGAGGAAGCCACGGCACCTGGTGAAAATCCACGCATGTACAGTGAGAACATGCTAACTACTGGACTTGGACTGGAGGTATTCACTCTGGGAGGTGTGAACCACTACACCACTGTGCATCCCATGTATGAAAACCATGAAATTGTGAACCAACAAAATCTGCCTTTTGACCTAAAGATTCTTCCTTTAAAGGCTATTGCTCTGAAGCTGAAACTGTTAACGGTTTACTGGAAAAAGAATTGAGGCTGATGTTTTTAGGTTCACTTTTAGCAGCATATGTTTGTTTGTCCTTAAATGATTAATACTAGTTTATTTATTTAAAAAAAAAACAGTTTATCAATGCAGTTTTATGAGATCTTTTTGATGGTGTCAGAAGAATGGATCCATTTACTATTTTTTACAGTTGGAAGACTCACAAACAACAACAAACAACCCACTGACATGTAAAGGTCAGGGAATTTGTCTGCTCCTGAGAATCTATAATGTGTTGTTATACATATTCACATTTGTGCAGGGAGGAGGCATCTGAAAACAACTGAATTAGGTCAAATGGACTTGCTCTTGTGTCCGAGAAGACATGTTACTTCTATGGCTCCTTGGATAAGAGATATAAAGTCCAGTTGACCAGATTTAATTGCTTTGGGATTACACTGTTGTTCCTTGTCTTGTGTATGCCTCCCTCTCTTGGCCAATTTGTGACATCATAGCTTTTTCTTGGGTATAATATTTGTACTGTGGTGTGGTGTTTCCCTGGCACACCTGGTTGGGAATTACTGCTGTAGGATGCCGGCAGGTGGTGATGTAGTGGTGCAGTGGTTAGTAGTCTCTCCCCATAGTTAGAGTGTTTTGGGTACAACTCCAAGTTGAACTTCTGTGAGGACATGGCATGTTCTCCGCTCACAGTCTGAAAACACACTTGAGGTGACCTAAAGGTGCCTGTAGATGGCCAATTGTATGGTGCCCCAGAAGGATCAATGCAACTGCAAAACCCACAATACAACAGCAAGAGCCATTACGCTACAGCACAAACCACAATTGCAAAAGTCACAACACAACAAAAAAGGGCAAGACTTAGTGGCAAATGGATTTCACCTGCATAGCACTTTTCAACTGTTTGAACAGTCCCCAAAGTGCTTTACATTGTAATCACATTCACCCATTGACATACACATTCAGACACCAATGGATGCCGAAAGAAGCCCGCTCTATCCAGGAGGATGAGCTGCAATAGTGTGATGGCAAATGCCTAAAGTGCATAGCAAGATGACTAGATGACTAAACGACCCAAAGTGCTTTATGTTGTTAATCCCTTTCACACGTTCATACACTCAAACATGTGGTCTTACCATTGTTTGAGGGTTCCTCAAAGTGCTTTATGTTAATCACTTTCACACATTCACACACATACTGCAACCCCAGACAAGTTGGTACTAAATCAACTTATCTGGAAAAGATCATGAAATAGCTCACTCTATCCACAGGGACGAGCTGCAATGGCAGTATGGCAAAAGCCTAAAGTGCACAGCAATGACTGTTATGGAGTTATGGACTCTTCTGGCCAAAGTGCTTTACGTTGTTCAGTTTTCTATGTTCATACACTCAAACAGATGGTCTTACCATTGTTTGAGGGTTCCTCAAAGTGCTTTATGTTGATCATGTTCTCACACACACACACACACACACACACACACACACACACACACACACACACACACACACACACACACACACACACACACACACACACACTCACACACACACACACACACACACACATAGACTGACTAAGTACTCTATGCACTTGGAGGAGTTGCAAGAGCAATGATCTGAAATGCTTGCATTTCACAAACTGTCCTAAAATACTCTTTCTTTTCTGAGATCAGTGGATCCATTGGTTGGAGTTTGGTTTCTTAATTTTACCCAGAACTCCCGGTCTTGACTGACGATGAAACTGTCGGATGCAGTCTGATGTCTTACCCAGGACAGAAACACAACAGTAAAAGGCAAGATTCAACAGCAAAAGTTACAACACAAACGCAAAAGATAAAGCGGAAATATCGTCCCCCGGAACCAAGCCTTCCATTGTGGGTTAACTTCCGTTGTGGCCTTTGCATTAGTGTTGTGACTCTTGCTGTTGCGTTTTGACTTTTGCTGTTGCATTATGACTGCTGCTGTTGCATTGTTACTTTTGCTGTCGAATTGTGACTTTTGCTGTTGCAATGTGACTTTTGCAATTACGTTGATGCTTCAGGGCCCCCGTACGATTGTCTTAGGTATGAACTGAAAACAGCAGAATTCTAAACACAACCTACGAGGATATATGAAGTAATATTGTCAACAAGGTAAAAGTCAACATTCTAATTCGAATCAAGAAATATATATATGAAAAAAAGTATTCAACTCAGTAACCTAGATGTCTCCGTTTGGCTTTCAAAAATGGAATCATGAAACCAAAGAAAAAGTATCGGTAATATCGCACATTTCAGCCACACCACCATGTGGAATTGTATAAAATGTAACTCCAGCCATTTACCTAAAGTTGGCAATCAGTAATGATGTTTCTGAACTGAAAGTTAATTTTAAATTCAAGGATTGATTAAGGATTCAGTTGACCTTTTACTACATGTGGTCGGTGGTGGCTCCTTCAAGCAGAGACATCCTTGTGTGGTCAACATGAAAATGGGAGCAACATTGTTCAATTTGCTTTTTTACTCAGCACTGCCCACTTCTGTTCTCTGATGGTAAACACAAAGGATTTACTCTTGCAGCCAATCAGAATTCAGTTGATGTAAATTTCTTCAGGAAACCTTTAGTTTGTTGCATGTCATGCTATAACAACACGATTTAAAGTTGTTCAGCCACACAAACACTTTGGCAGGTCCCTGGAGTGCGATAGCCTTTAGTTATGAGTTGAAAACCACAGTGTTATAAGTACAAACTCTTCAATAAAACTAAATAAAAACACCATTTAATCACTCAATGTGTGTTTAAAAATGGATATAGTCAAAATCACTTCTAAAATGCTGATTGAGTCCATTTCAACCGCTTGAACACATTCATTTTGCCAAGTCTGGCTGTAAATCAACTGATTGGTTCCTTGGGACCCCTCTTTTGAAGTACACAGTGATCAGCCGACCGAATGCGTACAAAAGCGACATCAGACTTGGGACTCCAGCCAAGAGAAAGATGACCCCTTTGATCCAGTTTGGGTACGGGACAGAGGCCAGAGCTGGGAAGGCCTCCTGTTAACCAGAAAACAGTGTGACATTTGGAACATTCACCTTAAAATGTTTTTTGCTCATTATGAAACATAAGGATTAATCATGAATATTGGCAGCTTACAGAGTTGATGTCCCAGACTGAATACTTGAGCTCCTCTTGGACTTGAGTCACCAGGTAGAATAGTAGAATGACCAGGATGATCAGAGGGCTGACGAATCGCCATGTGATCTGCCAGAAGATGGAAGGTGCTTTCCCGACCATGAATCTGATGTCATCGTTGAATCTACCAAACACAAGGGTTTTCGAGAGTCTCATGACACAAAACCCGGAAGGAAAAGACGACAAACACTCACCTTTTGATGCCGTAGACGTAAACCACAGCCAGCATCTCAAAGAGTCCAATGGTCAGCAGGGGCACAGATCCAGCAAAGTTGTCAAAGAGGGTTACCCAGTAGAGTCCTGAGCTTTGGGCGAAGAGGAGGCCGGTGAGGAATCCGACAAGGCAAGTTAATCCTGAAACAGACAAGCAGAAAACCATGAAGGACCTCCCATTATAAGACAACACTGAAATCTGAAATGATGAACTGATTTATAACCGCGATTTTACCAGTCAGTGCTTCATGAGGCCAATGCTTCGGTAAAATTCCCAAGTCTTTCAAAGGCACCACGACTCCCTCGATGTTACCAAACAGGGTCGACAATCCCAGGCACAGGAGCATTAGGAAGAACAGGATGGACCAGAACGGAGAACCAGGCATCTTGGTGATGGCCTCCGTGAAAACAATGAAGGCCAATCCTGTTCCCTCCACTCCCTGAACAACACACAATCCACGTTAGTGTAAATGACATGAACACAGTGGGATTCTTCAAGGTCATCATCTAAACATTCACCTCACTGAGGAGTTTTTGCATGTCACAGGTTTTGATGTTCAAACCAAGAACCATGTCAGGATAGGAGCCGTTCAGGTGATTGAAGGCGGCTTCATAGTTGCTTCCTGTGATGTTGCCCTCGGGAAGTTCGAATGCATTCACTAATCTCTTGATGTTCCTAGGGAGGCAAAATATCACTGAATAACAGCAATACAATAGTCAAATTTACTCACATTAGAACTTTTTAAGCTACTGAAGCATCTGTGATCAGTCCTTCCATTCATCCATCCACCTTATTCAAGTTAGGGTTTCTGATAGCGAGAACTGATCGCAGCAGACAATGAGTGAAAGGTAGGGTACACCCTACACCGATTACCAACACCACCACTCACACAATCATTCACATTTCAAAATAATTGTTTGTCAGCTATTTCAATATTCCTTTGTGCATTGTAAGAGGAAACTGGAGTACATTGAATCTATGCACAACTAAAATGGTTTCCATATCGATTACAAGCTTCAAGCTGTCTCAAATCTAAATATACTGTATATTGCACTTACGCATTGAGGCAGGTGTCAAACTTCTCAGTGGCCATGAATCCGATGATTGAGTAGGTGACTGTGGCAGCGAAGACGGAGGTGAAGCCAGTTACAACAGACAGGATCACTGCATCTTGCACACAGTTGTTGCTTTGGAAAAAGAAAAACGCAACATGTATTTTAAGGAATTTACTCTAGTACTCAAAATGACAGTTGAAACTGAGGGCAAAATTTCAAAAAACCCCAGTCACTCACTGCACAGGGTTGTAGCTGGAGAAGGAGATGAGACCTCCCCATGCTAACCCCAAAGCATAGAAAACCTGAGCACCTGCGTCCAGCCAAGTTTTTGGATTAAGCAACTCATTTACCTGCAAATGTAAAACACAAGCTTCAGCACATGTTCAAACTACAGTATCTGTTGTTTTCTTTTCATAAATCTGAAACCATACGTCAGGTGTGAAGAGAAACTGCACTCCAGTCAGGGCGCCTTTCAGCGTCAGTCCTCGGATCAGGAAGATGGTCAGCACGATGTATGGCAGGAGGGCGGTGACGTAGACCACCTGAGGTCATGATGAGCAAAAAGACAAACTGCAGATGAATATGTATTTCAAATTCAGAATTGCATTGGAATTATTCTAATGTTCTACACCACCATTTCATTTGCAATTGATTGAGTTTGGTTAGTCCGAAACTCCGTGGCTCGTAAATATGGAAGGATGCTTACTTTTCACCACTAACATGCATTTAATATGATGCATGCAGTGGATCCAACCCAAAATGAAGGTGATTTTACTGAGCGACGTTCATGTCTTGAGTCAGCAAATTATATTATATTATTATAAATCTACACCATTTGCCTACAACGCCGTGAAGTTGATCATCTGGAGCGTGAAAGCTCAGTTTAACAAACGACAAACCTTGCCAGCGGTGCTGACACCTCTGATGCAGCACACGCCGATGATGGTCCAGGCGCTGAACAGACAGAGCACCACTGGCCAGTGGAGTCCGCCAGACTCCGCGATTGAGGTGGAGATGTCCAAAGTCTCTCGGTAAAAGAAGTATTCCACAGAGGAGCTCTTCTGACATTCTGGTATGTATGCTGGAAGAGAATCGAATCGAATCAAACAAAACCAATGGCAGCTCTGTTTTTTTTGTTTTGTTTTGTGGGGGGGGTTGGGGGGGTTGAATTAATGCAAAATACCACCTGTCAGGTTTTCATTGAGTGGACACTGAGTCCATGGAAGTGGGTTGCTGAAGGATGTAAAGAAATACCACATGATCCAGGCTACCAAGGTGTTGTAGTACAGTGCAACCAGAAAGGACACGAGCATGGAGGAGATGCCTGAGAGAATAGTAAGACTTTATTGTAACGCTGCCTGGAAGAGTCACTTGCCTTTGTTACAGGATGTGGGTTACATACCGATTCCTGTCAGATTAGGATGAATGCTCCTCCAAACCCCAACACTGCCTTTCCTGAGACGCTGACCGATGGCAAACTCCATCAGGAGGAGAGGCATTCCTTCCAGCACCAGCAGGATCAGGTAAGGGATCAAAAACGCACCTAAAACAGTTTTTTTGGGGGGGGGATGTAATGATCTATGACTCCCAGTTCTTATTACAAATTAAAAGTACAAGTTTCATATTTGCAATCTCAGGATAAGTACGATAGAAGATAGATGGATAGATGGATGGATGATTCATTAAATACAGGTAATTCTGCAAGAGTTAACATTTGTGGAAGACATTTTATTTGTGCATGAGATTCATTAATCAAATGTGCATTGCTGGAATAAAGAGCCATCTTCCGTTCAGTGCAGTTTGATTTTTCAACTTGATTTAGTGAGGTGTTCCATCCATCCATCCATCCATCCATCCATCCATCCATCCATCCATCCACTTATCCTGTTCAGGGGCGCCAAAGCCAATCTCAGTTTAGGGCAAAGGCAAGACGAGGTTTTTCACTCACTGTGTAATATTCCCAAGCAGTAACACTGGCTCACTAACACACACACACACACACACACACACACACACACACACACACACACACACACACACACACACACACACACACGCGCACACACACACACACACACACACACACACACACACACACACACACACACACACACACACACACACACACACACACACACTGACTGAGTACGTACTCTATCCACTTGGAGGAGTTGCAAGAGCAATGTTCTGAAATGCTTGTACTTCACAAGCTGTCATAAAATCAATACTCTTTCTTTTCTGAGATCAGTTGATCCATTGGTTGGAGTTTGTTTTTTAAATTTTACCCAGAACTCCAGGTCTTGACTAGTAGAAGTAGATGCAGAACATATAAATGTACTGCAAACATTTTCCACAACCTCTTTAGTTTAACCAGCTGAAACTTTATGGTCATAAAGCTGCATAATGTTAGCTATTATATACAAAGTCACAATGTTGTAAATCATTACATGGTGTTGGATCCTCCCAGGCACTTACTGTAATGTGAGTTAAGTGCCTGAGAAGTGCCTGAGATTGCCCGCCCCAACCCCCCAAAAAAATAAAAAAATAAATATATATATATATATATATATATATATATATATATATATATATATATATCGAGCGGAAATAGTAAAAATACAGCCATTGAGGGCAGCATTTATGGTTCCACATCTCACAACCATGCAGTAACTATGGTGACCGTCTTTTGAATTCCAAAACAGTGGTTGGCTGGCCTCGAAATGCTTCTAAGTTTTGTCAAAGTTTACACACAAAAAATCTTTATATTTGTAATACAAGGTGCCATCATCCTCATCACCATAATACTACTACTACTACTACTGCTACTACTACTACTACTACTACTACTACTAATAATAATAATAATTATTATTATTATTATAACTATTATTATTGTTATTATTATTGTGATTATTATGATAATGATAATACTACTACTAATAATAATAATAATAAGATGATGATGATGATGATGATGATGATGATGATGACACGGGTGGATACATTGGTTTTGCTGTTTTTATCATCATCCTCGTTATTATGATTATTATTTCGTATTATTATTTCTTATTATTATTTCTTATTATTTTTTCTTATTCTTATTCTTATTCTTATTCTTATTCTTATTCTTATTCTTATTCTTATTCTTATTATAAAGACATAGCGAAACCCATTCATCCATCCGCCTGTTTCCTTTATTCAACATACATATCAAGAATAAGAACAGACATTAGTTAAAGGAAGGGTATTAAGTTCTTCAGCCTGCCTTTAAAACATGAACATTCTCTGCAGCCCTCAGGTTCTCCTATCCTGGAAAGCAGCCACATCGTTGGTTTTTGTATTAATCATGGGAATGAAGGCCAGCGCCCAAGGACCCGAGGGCACATGATTGTTCATATGATAAATCTACGGTATAATCCTTCATTAGTTCATTTTTATTTTATGTTGAACATAATAAATAAAGACAAAATAATGAATAAACTGAAAATGAAAACTCTTATATGCTCAAAAAAGAGGAGGAAGAAGCGTGACCTTGTTAAATCTCACCCCGTTTCCAGTCATTCTGCTGGCATCGTGCATCCATGCACGCATGCATGTGTGCATGTGTGCCCGTATCTTAACCAGTAAAGATCATGAACTTAAACCTCCACAAAACCAAGCAAAGAATGCAACCAACAAGTAAAAAAGCAGGCAAATATACAAAGCAAGTTTAATAAATTAAATAACGTTTTCTATTCTCCTTCTATGCCGTTTTAAATCACATTTTTCATCATCTTAATCAAAGATTAAGATTCTAAATTGTCTTGTATTTCCTTTTTTTCTTTGTAAAGCACTGCGGATTGCTTTGTGTCTGAACGGTGCTGTATAAATTAATTAAACGGGCCTTGCCTTGACTAAAGCAAGGTCAAATTATTTATACGGCACCATTTAGTCACAATTCAATTCACAGTGCTTTACAAAGAAATTAATTAAATACATAAAAAAAAATGCCTCCCCGTCTGAACAATCACAATTTAAAAGCAAATTAAAGATAGCCACACGGCTCTAAACTCCTTAAGCGAAAGATAAAGTACTTTAGGAATGGTGGAAAACGCCGTGCAGCAGAAGTGGAGATATGTTCGGGATCGTTCCGTTGCGTTATGGAACGCGCACGGACGTGAGCCGCAGTGGAGCCTGGCCACTATCTTGTGCGTCCCGCGGACACTCGCGTACTCGCGACACTCCCGGACATTGGTCGCATGGAGAGGCCTTTAAAGTTACTTTTACAACTTTTGAGCTTAAACTCACAATCCTGACTGATTGCACACACAAAAAAGAAAGAAAGAAAAGACAAAAATCAAATAAACTAAACGATGAGAATCTGTGAAAATGCCCCAGGCAGGAGGGAACAATCCATCCACATTAAAGCAGTCACTTGGAAATGTAAAAATGTGATCATATGTTTTGGCTTACCTCCTCCATGGCTTTGGCACAGATAAGGGAATCTCCAAACATTCCCAAGACCGATGCAGAAGCCCACACAGGTCAGGAAGTATTGGAGCTTGCTCCCCCACTTGGGCCCGTCCACGTCTGCATCCTTGTCTTTCTCCTCCAGACTCTCGAGGCTGGGGATCCGCTCATCCAACCATGGGTTGGAGACTTCCAGCTTCATCTGGAGCCCTCTTCTCCAGAGCTCAGTGGCTGATGGTATTGCGCCGTGTCACTGCAAGCAGCGCCCTTATATACTGTCGTTCGGCCCACAACTTGTTTATTAACCCGGTTGCCTAGTCAGTCATCCATACATCCTCGGAGGCACAAGTCACTGGCCACCATCCGTCAAACCATGACAGGGTTAAGAAATAATCCCAAAAGTTACGAGCTGTGGCAAGAGTGGAATGCCGAGCTAATATATAAACATGAACATACACAAGACAAAGCTGAAGCAAGTTTACGAGCGTATTCCTTATCTGTTGGAGATTACACAGCGGACCCTATGCATTCTTTTCTCCACTCTTGCAAAGTGACAGGAAAGACTTTCAGAAATATAAATTAAACGAAGAGCAACATTTGAGTTTTACAGATTCGTTTTAATAAAAGTGAAACAATTTCATAATACAAATACAATGTCCATGATTGTTTGTGCCAAGTGAATTACATTGATAACGGTTATAAAAACAAAAACAAAACATTACCAAGCAAGTCTGCACAGTTTCAAATGTCCAGAGCTTATTGAAATGTGTTAATTTCTGCCTGATTCATTAATTGATTCATCAGAGATACTTGTTAAATGTCACATTCAAATTATAAACGTGTGAGTTTCTATGTTTTAATGTATATCTAACACACACACACACACACACACACACACACACACACACACACACACACACACACAGTTGTAAACTTTCAATGTAAAAAGAATAGTGTGCTTATTTGTCCGTCTATCTTCTATGCTGCTTATCAACCTGTAGAGGTCGCTAGTTCATCACAAGGCAGAAACAGGGGAGACGTTTACGCAGGCTCATACCCAGGGGAATTTAAAATCACCAATGCGCCTCAAATGCATATCAGTGGAGGTAGTCATCAAACATGTGGAAGCCAAAAGAGGAAAAAAAAAAGGAAAAGGGAAAAACAAAACATTGGCAGATGATTGGTCATAATAGCAAAATTAAATTTCCAACACAGAATCTCGTGTAATAAAACTTCTAAACAAAAGGGGCAGCAAGCCAGGTGAGTAAATCCTTCTCATCACAATAACAGCACCAACTCTGCTGAAGCCTGAGCCACTTTCTACCAACTATTTAAACACATTAAACACACATACGCACACACATTATGTAAGATTGTAAATCACATTATACATTATTCAATTAGCATAAAGTCTTCCCAGTATTTTATTGGGTCTGGTAGACATGCCTCATATTCTATATTCTGTAAACTTAACTCTCAGGCCCAGAAAGTCTTCCAACAAGGATTCTAACTGGTCACATTCTCACTGTCGTGAGTCTCTAATCATTAAACCACACTGCAGCCTCTCTTTGTGGGGGAAGGGATGAGGGCCAACCATACCATAAATCACTCTAAGTCACATGTTTTGTTTTTTTTGTTTGTTTGTTTTTTGTTTTGTTTTTTATTTATCCGCATTTATAGCAGATTAGTGCAAATATATTTGGGCAATTCCTTTTCAGAGAAGTTATCTGGGACCAGATCTCCTTAAGAGACTCATATTAGTCCCATTTCCTTCTCGAAACTGGTAAACAACTTGACTGATCCTGGAAGCTAATCACATGATAAAAACATTAAACAATACTAATAATACTCTAATATTGTTTTATTATAATATTCAAACATGTGTACAGAAAACAAAAACGTGGGAATATATACTTTATATAATATAAACACCAATAGTTGTACATGGCCTGTGCAGGTATAATCACATTTCATAACATTGGGAGGAAGGTGCAGCACAACCTAGCGCATAACAATGTTTTGGTGATTACAGTGGCGGGATATTTAAAACTTCGCTCTGCCGTTAATTTCCACTTCTAGTTTAGCAGAGATTGTCTCCAATTTGTCATCCGCGTGGTCGTCGTTCTTTTTGCAACATTTTCTCTTGATGAATACGAAGACAGCGCCCAAGGGAACGGAGAGACTGGGAATTCCAGCAAGGATGAAGATGATGACGTAGATCCAGTCAGGATAAGGGCGTGGTTCCAAGGTGGGGAAATTCTCCTGCGGGCCAGAGTGGAGGAAGAGGTTGTTTTTTTTTAAAATTCTTTAAGTAACAGTTATTAAAGCAAATTCTTCAAACTGCTCAAGTAAACAAAAATACTCACCGCTTCTTGGTCCCAGACCAAGTAGGTGAGGCTCTTAGAGACTTGGGTAACAAAGTAGAACACCAGGATGATGACCATGATGAGCGGGCTGACCACTCTCCAGGTCACCTGCCAGAAGATGTTGGGTTTGTGGCCGACCATGAACTCGATGTCTTTGTTGAAGCTGTTGGGAAGTAACCAGAAGGAGACATGTTGTCGTTTGTGAAATCATCCAGGATCTCGACTGTGCTTTTATTAGTTCCAGTAATTTAATGCAACATGTGCTCAGCATGTTGGAAGTAGACTCCATGTATGGGTTTATTGTTTTTAATTTTCCTTTACATATCATATCACAAGGATTGACTCTCTTTCTGCCTTCATAAACCGTATCACTGAAACTGGACGGAAATAGACGCTGGTTTTGCACATTGCCTGTCACAGCCTGCTTCACCACATAAGACACACTCTGCACATTTTTATCTCTTCTATGTGGTGACTAACACATTATCTGTACTCCAAGGTCTCCTTACAGTGCTGTGTTATTCCAGGTTATGTCCGAGCTATAAAAACACTGCTGTTAGCTTCACTGAACATCAGGAAAGAGATGGGGTTTGTTGAGCAACTGTCTCTGCTGCTCGAGCCAATATAGAGCTAAAGGCTGATTTATTACACTGCTCCAATGGCAGTATGTCACGTTTACGCCAGAGTTATGAAAGTCATTTTAGTTCAGGGGCAACGTACAACTTAATTTCATCATAAGTGGTAAAACAGTACAATAATAACCTTTTAATTTAAACATTGACGTTTTTCTTTGTTGTGGCATAGAGCATCCGTGACGAAAATGTTTATATTTTTGCGAAACCAAAGAATTACTAGTGAGAAATTACATCAATCACATCATAAAGCTAATTTAAATGATACGTAATGGTGTAAAATACAGTGAAATGTCAAAAAACATGTCTTATAACTGTTGAATTATTCTATTATTATTTGCTTCTATTGATCTGGACCAAAGCAGGAGCTGCACTGGATTTGTCGACAGACTCACCGATCAATGCCGTAGACATAGATGACAGCAATCATTTCAGAAAATCCAATGACCAGCAGGGGAATGGAGCCGGCAAAGTTGTCAA
Organism: Blennius ocellaris; assembly: GCF_963422515.1. Classification (NCBI taxonomy): domain Eukaryota; kingdom Metazoa; phylum Chordata; class Actinopteri; order Blenniiformes; family Blenniidae; genus Blennius; species Blennius ocellaris. Next base: position 8,357,155 of record NC_137669.1, read on the forward strand.
AAAGTGCCAGCCAGTAGGTCCCAGAGCGAAGAGTGAAGATGAGTCCAATAGCAAAACAAACCACGCAAGTCAGCCCTAAAAGAACAACAACACACAAACTCCTGGTCAGATTAAAGTCTTTGGATGAAATTTCCTACCATGAATAAAAAAGATTCAATATTTCTAAGAAAAGATCAGAAAATTACCACAGATAGCTTCTTTTGGCCAGGATCGCGGCAGGATCTTCAGATCTTGTAAAGGAACCACGATTCCCTCGATGCTCCCAAACATAGTGGACAGGCCGAGACAGAACAGCATGATGAAGAAGAGCACAGCCCAAAGTGGGGAAATGGGCATGTTGATGATGGCCTCAGTGAATACGATGAAGGCCAAACCAGTTCCCTCCACACCCTGAAGGGGGCACGGACCAATGATTTCACATTCACAGTCTTCGTTCACACTAGAAATGGAACAAAATCTGGCGCTTTCTGACCTCACTGAGAAAAGCATTCAGGTCACAATCCTGTAAATCCAATCCCTGGATGATGTTTGGACTCGTCTGGTTGAGGTAGTCCAGAACCGTGTCGTAGTTGCTCTGTGTGATGTTCTCTTCTGGGTAGCCGAAGGTGTTCATTAGCTTGAGGATGTTGCTGCAAAAAAAACCCCCAAAACAATAAACAACCCCAAAACAAAACCACATTAAAGGGATTTTAGTGGGACACACATTAGTGTCACACTATATCTACAACATTCTTTAGAAGTTGGAAGTTGAAACTCACTCTCCGTGGCATTCATCGAATTTCTGCGTGGCCCTGAAGCCAATGATGGAGTAGATGACTGTTGCAGAGTAGACGGAGGTGCAGCCATTAATGATGGAGATGAGAACAGCATCCATCTCGCAGTTGTTGCTGCAGGAACATTATGAAGAGACACGTGAGGGGGGGGGGGTCCAGAAAAGCGGTGCGACGAATCGAATGGTACCACAGAGACATTGACTCACTGAATAGAGTTGTAACTGGAGAAAGAGATGAGACCTCCAAAAGCCACGGAGAAGGAGTAGAAAACCTGAGCCCCAGCATCCAACCAGGTTGACGGATTCATGAGCTCGTTCACCTATAAGGGCGATCAAAAAAACAAAAACAAAAGCGAGATCTCCTCATATTAGAACTGCAGATTTTCCAACTGCAGTTTTCAATTAGAAATGAAACAGCTAATTTAGTGTACGTAGCTGACCATACAGTCGGGGCCTTTCAATGGGGTTACAAACCCAACTCTAATCCAAAGTTGCTAAATAATTTAAAATTTTTGCTTGCTATATTCTACTCACAATCTAAGCTAGAGTAAAGCTATCAGATTTACAAGGGATAATATCTGCTATCACCATGGCCATTCTTAATAATTAGTCTGTGAGGACGTTCAATGGGATTATGGTGTTCTTAGCTTTGAAGCTCCTATCTGTACTGAGATTTACTGCATCAGCTGTATTATTTTACTTTAGTGTCGACTTTTATCAGTCGAGATGCTTTATTGACACCTGAGTGACTGTTCTGTTTTTATCATGTGGTGGTTATCACTTTTATATGGAGGACGTTGTACAAAATAGCAAATGTAAATGTATAAAGATAAAACATGACATTTGTATTGTCGAGTTCAATACAATAATCAAAACATTTAGATCGTTCAGGTAAATTTTCGGCTACCAAATCTAAATATCTAAATCTAAATTTGGCTTAGCATAAAGACTGGAGACAAGAAATGTCAAACAAAAAAATATGACAACTATTTGTATCCATTCTGTCTTTGATTTGACTTCTTTTTTCTTTTTTTTACTGTTTGTTGCATGCTAATTTAAGCTACATTATACAGCTTCATATATTGCATTTCAAATAGAATTGTAGACTTTGGAAAATAACAAAATATCAAACAATATATGTATATAACAACAAATAATTTTCATCAACATCTCAATCATGGTTTTGGCCAAATGTTGGTTATTGCTTACATCTGGAGTGAAGAGGTATATAATTCCAGAAGTGGCGCCTTTGAGGGTCAGTCCTCTGATCAGGAAGATGGTGAGGACCAGGTATGGCAGAGTGGAGGTGACATACACAGCCTGGCAAATGAAAGAGTGAACGAAAGACTCATGCAAAGACCGATATTTGACCAGTACACGTCAGCAATTGAACTTGCGGGGAGGAACAGATTTAACAGACCTTTCCACTGGTCTCAATGCCGCGGATGCAGCAGACATAGAGCAAAGTCCAGGCAGCCAGCAGAGAGATCACCATCCACCACTGCAGACCACCAGCTTCATCGATGGCCGTGGAAGTGTTCAAAGTGACCCTGTACCAGTAGTAGTCCACGGTGGTGCTGCGCGCACATTCTTCCACCAAACCTGCAACAGATTAAGAAACAAGGCGGCAGATCGCACGTTTAGGGCCATCAACAAACACCACGATGCCGTCTCAATAAATGATGGGATACCTGTCTTGTTAGCATTGAGCGGACACTGGCTCCAGGGCAGAGGATCTTGAAAGGAGTTGAAGAGGTACCACATGATCCAGGCCATGATGGTGTTGTAGTACAAGCCCACCAGAAATGAGACAAGCATGGACGCAATACCTGTAATAGAAAGAAAAACAATTGCAATGCTCTAGATTCATCAAACGCACACACACAGCTATGGGCAATGTAGAGTCACCAATAGGTCTTAAATGCATGTTTTTGGACTGTTGGCGAAAACTGGAGTACCGTGACTAAACCCCTGAATACCGACAAACCACAGAACTACAGGCTGAGAATGGAAGACGTTTGTTGTTTTAATTCACTTTATGTATGTGAGCTGTCACATAAGGTCAGATTTTTGATTCTGAGCTGCTGCAACTTCATCTCGGTTGCTGATTTCACATTGTGTTTCAAGCAGAATCACTTCCTTCGTTTTATTGCTTGATGATGCCTCAGCCATATTTACAGCGTTAAATGAATGACCCCCAGCTAAGAAAGGGAGTGACACGCCTAATACCGTTTGGTTATTTAGCGTGAAGCTGAACTTTGCATTCAGATTATCCACTGTGAAATGCACAGGAAGCAGTTTGCTCAAAATGTAGTCTGTTAAATGATTTACATCATAGAAGTGAACCTCACCGTAGTACTACACGACATACCAGATGATTTACAAAACTATAGTTTCATAAAAATAAAAAAAAGTCAATTTAGCAATCTCACAAAGATCAAATACTCACCAACTCCCATCAGATGAGGATTGATGGACTTCCACACTCCAATGCTGCCCTTCCTCAGGCGCTGGCCGATGGCGAACTCTAAGTGCAGCAGTGGGATTCCCTCCAGAACCAGCAGGATCAGGAAGGGGATCATAAATGCTCCTAGAAGTGCCAAATTGACAATCATAATGAGTCCAAGATGTGGTGTGATTCTCTTTATTCAGCACTTTAACAAAGAAAAGTAAACATTTTGATCCCATAAAGACACTCATAAACCATAAAAGGCTTTGTGGCATGTTTTATTGCCTGCTCCAGTATGAACTGACAACACGAGTCACACATTCACTTGAACCAAGCATTAAAGTGCATAAAATATATATATATATATATATATATATATTTTTTTTTTTTTTTTACAGTTTCATTAAATGATCTAACCAGGCTGATTTTACTGTATTGGCTTGAACATAAAGCTTTCATATTCTAAGGATTAAAAAAAAAAAAAGTTCTTTAACTGTAAACTTCAAGGTAAAATTCAACTCACTAGATTTGTGCTCGACAACAAGTAAAGTACAAGTATAATATACTTAAACTAAATATGCATAATAGATTAAGAAGGCATTACTTGAAATGTATTAATCTACTCAAGCAGGGTAATACAAGTGTAGAAACTAAAACTTCACAAGAGTTTATAGTAGTATAAATGTTACTTAATTATAATTGTTACTGTTGGTGCGTGTTAGGATATGTGTTAGAAGATCTGGCTGCTGTCATTGCTCCTTACCTCCTCCATGGCTCTGGCACAGGTATGGGAACCTCCAGACGTTACCAAGTCCCACACAGAAGCCGACACATGTGAGAAGATACTGGGCTTTGTTGTCCCATTTGGGCCTGTCTCCAGCCTCTTCTTTTTCCATCCTCTCCAGGTCTGCGTGAGTGGGGATCCTGTCGTCCAGGCCCGGGTTGGGTAACTTCAACTTCATGATGGCTTGGTGAGCAGGCACAGAACTGGGAAATGTAGCCGACGACTATCCTCTTAGTGAATTGAGTTCCGTTTCCAGCTTTTGAGTGGCTGCGTTTCCTGAAATGATCTTCCACCTTTATGAGGGTCGTTGTTGACTGTCTCTCTCAGTCTCTCTCTCTCTCTCTCTAGTTGTCCTTCTGTATTTCCTGATGAAGGGGACTGAGGTACTGGGAGGGACCTGTGGCACTTACGCTTAACTTATCAGTAGCTTATTACAGTCTGTGTTGCATTATGTAAGCATGTCAGCAAGTTAGGGCAGAATGAACAACCCTTTTGATAATGGTTAATACATCACACATGAGCAACAGTTTTCTTGGCCTGACATGTGAGCTTGTGAATATATATATATATAAATACACAAAAGAACAAATTAATTTGAAATATTAACAAAAAACACAATCTAAGTTTTTGTTTGCATTTTTGTGATTAAGAAGAAAACAGAGAGAAGATTAAGAGAGAAGTAAAAAGAGTCAAGATCCCTTAATTAAAAAAATATAAAAAAAACATTCAAAAAATCAAGATCAAAAATCATACAGAAAATCAATATATAATTCTTCATTCATTCTGTGTCAATTCCAGTATGATACTAATCCCATTCACTTATTGCACAGTTTGCCCTGGGCTGCAGGTCTTGCCTGTTTACAGTCTTTGAGAAATGTAACTGGTTTATGACACAGCAATCTACAAGCACTCTTACTAAACGCTAATAATTTCCTCAATAATCCAACACAGCTATACAAAAATTCAAAATCAAACTCTGACTTTCTCAGAACAACATGCATGTTGATTTTTATGCTACGCTTCTTAACCCGGTGAAAAATGTTAAGAGTCGACCATCACTCTTCACCAGGCCAACACCGTCTTTGCAGCGACACATCGTCATGGCAGCATGCTGCAGAGATAGACTTGACCCGAGGAAGAGCATTATGAATCAGATATCGCACATCATTAGGTAATACCATCGCTGCAGTGAAACACGGTGGGGGCAGCATCATGCTTGAAGAGTATTGTCCTGGCAAAGAACATTATGGATAGAGCACTGCTCATCACCAGGCTAATACGCTCCCTGCAGTGATACACGGTGGTTGCATCGTGCCGGGATATTTTATAGTGCTTTTCTGAACACTCAAAGATGCTTTACATTGAAAAAACAAAACTAAATAAATGAATAACAACATAATAACTAATAATAATAATAATCACAACAACAATAATAATAACAATAACAACAACAACAACAATATTCATAATAATAATCATAATAATGAAAATAAGAGTAAGAGTCAGGGAAAAGCAAGTTTGAACAAGTGGGGTTTGAGGAATTTTTTGAAGTTCAGTAATGAGTCTGAGTTCCTGGAGAGTTTTTGACCTGGGGAAGAAAATTAATGGTCAGGCACCACTCATCTTCAGACAAATATCATCCTCACAGTGAATCATGGCAGTGGCAGCATCATGCTGAGACAGAATCGGCCGAGCGATGAACATCATGGGTCAGGCACCACTAATCAGAAGGGCAATACCATCCCTGCATATTCATGCATGGTCATGTTGGTATCATGCCAGGAGAGTTTGACACAAAGATGCATATTATAAGTCAGGCGCTGCTCATCTACAGGGGAAGACCATCCCAGCGGTGATGACTGGTTGTGGCAGCATTATGCTAAGTTCATGTTGGCCCAAACCAAAATGTTAAGGATCAGGCACCACTCATCTTCAAGACAAGGCCATCCCAGCCATGAAGCAAAATCATGACAGCATCATTCTGAGATTGCCTCAACCTGAAGAAGAGCATTATGGGTCAGGCGTCGCTCATCACCAGGTCAATACCATCCTAGCAGTGATGTTTTGTAATGTCAACATCATACTGGAACAGTTTGGACCTGAAGAAGAACATTATAGGTCGGACTCATCTCCCGGCCAATAACGTCTTTACAGTGAAGCATGGGGGAGGCAGCATCATGCTGAGACAGCATTGGCCCAGAAACGAACACTATGGTTCAGACACCAGTCATTCCTGGGACAATACTGTTCCAGCAGTGATGCATAGTCGTGGCAGCATCATCCTGGGAGACCAGTCAGGATAGAAGGAAACACGAATGCAGAAATGTGCAGAGACGTCCTACCTTGAGTGGCCCAGCCATTGGAATCAACTGAAAATTGCTGTAAGAGGAATAAGCCATATTGTTACAAAGATAGACATGCCAAGTGTTCAGTATCATGTTCAAAAAGACTTGAGGCTGTAAATTGCTTCCATAAGGGGAATCAACAAAGTATTGTCCAAAGGAAGAGAATCATTTATACATAAGAATTCACAGCCTTTGATCAAAACTCTGTCGCTACCAAAGGAACATCGACAACGTTGTGTACACTTGATCACTGAGTGTTAAATCCACTTTTCCCCCCAAAAAGTTGTCACATTATCATTATGAGATACTTTTTGTCGAAGTCTGAGCACTTTTTTTAATCCATTTTAGAATAAGGCCATCATCATCATCATAACAATCATAATAATGAAAATAAGAGTAAGAGTTAAGGAAAAGCAAGTTTGAACAGGTGGGCTTTGAGGAGTTTTTTGAAGCTCAGTAATGAGTCTGAGTTCCTGGAGAGGTTTTGAAAATTAATGGTCAGGAACCACTCATCTTCAAGACAAGGCCATCCTAGCCATGAAGCAAAATCATGACAGCATCATTCTGAGATTGCCTCAACCTGAAGAAGAGCATTATGGGTCAGGCGCTGCTCGTCACCAGGTCAATACCATCCTAGCAGTGATGTTTTGTAATGTCAACATCATACTGGAACAGTTAGGACCTGAAGAAGAACATTATAGGTCGGACTCATCTCCAGGCCAATACCGTCTTTACAGTGAAGCATGGGGGAGGTAGCATCATGCTGAGACAGCATTGGCCCAGAAACGAACACTATGGTTCAGACACCAGTCATTCCTGGGACAATACGGTTCCAGCAGTGATGCATAGTCGTGGCAGCATCATCCTGGGAGACCAGCCAGGATAGAAGGAAAGATGGTCAGGTACCACTCATCTTCAGACAAATATCGTCCTCGCAGTGAATCATGGCAGTGGCAGCATCATGCTGAGACAGAATCGGCCGAGCGATGAACATTATGGGTCAGGCACCACTAATCAGAAGGGCAATACCATCCCTGCATATTGATGCATGGTCATGTTGGTATCATGCCAGGAGAGTTTGACCCAAAGATGCATAGTCAGACACTGCTCATCTCCAGGGGAAGACCATCCCAGCGGTGATGACTGGTTGTGGCAGCATCATGCTGAGACAGCATTGGCCCAGAAAACAACATTACGATTCAGACACCAGTCATTCCTGAGACAATACTGTCCCAGCAGTGATGCATAGTCGTGGCAGCATCATCCTGGGAGACCAGTCAGGATAGAAGGAAAGATGGTCAGGCACCACTCATCTTCAGACAAATATCATCCTCACAGTGAATCATGGCAGTGGCAGCATCATGCTGAGTTCATGTTGGCCCAATGCAGAATGTTAAGGATCAGGCACCACTCGTCTTCAAGACAAGGCCATCCCAGCCATGAAGCAAAATCATGACAGCATCATTCTGAGATTGCCTCAACCCGAAGAAGAGCATTATGGGTCAGGCGCCGCTCATCACCAGGTCAATACCATCCTAGCAGTGATGTTTTGTAATGTCAACATCATACTGGAACAGTCTTTACAGTGAAGCATGGGGGAGGCAGCATCATGCTGAGACAGCATTGGCCCAGAAACGAACACTATGGTTCAGACACCAGTCATTCCTGGGACAATACGGTTCCAGCAGTGATGCATAGTCGTGGCAGCATCATCCTGGGAGACCAGTCAGGATAGAAGGAAACACGAATGCAGAAATGTACAGAGACGTCCTACCTTGAGTGGCCCAGCCATTGGAATTAACTGACAATTGCTGTAAGAGGAATAAGCCAAACGGTTCCAAAAATAGACATGCCAAGCTTTCAGTATCAAGTTCAAAAAGACTTGAGGCGGTAAATTGCTTCCATAAGGAGAATCAACAAAGTATTGTCCAAAGGAAGAGAATCATTTATACATAAGAATTCACAGCCTTTGATCAAAACTCTGTCGCTACCAAAGGAACATCGACAACGTTGTGTACACTTGATCACTTAGTGTTAAATCCAATTTCCCCCCCAAAAAACATTGTCACATTATCATTATGAGATACTTTTTGTCAAAGTTCAAGCACTTTTTTAATCCATTTTAGAATAAGGCCTTAATGTAACTCAAGTGCTCTGAAGGCGCTGGTGTACCAGTGACCATTCATTGGGAATTGATGTCAGATGCTTGTAAAGACGGGCAATTCCTGTAAATCATGCTTGTTCCAGTCCATCTGGACACACTAAATAATGCACAATCTATAGCCAGTTTGAGCAGTGACCACTAATGATTCTACTTCCAGGGGTGCTGGCTGACTGTAAACTCCAGATTCAAGGTTAAAAACTCTCCTGAACAAATAGGATAAGAAAACTGATCGTAAACCTTGAGACACACCAAGCTCGACTGAGATAACCAGAAAGATAGAGGAACTGAGTGTTTGTTTACTGTAGCCACTCACACGTTCAATGGTTTTACATAGAATAGAACTGAAATAATCTCTATGTTTGACCAAGATGTGCATCAGTTTTTGATTTTTTTATTTGTGCTTCTCTTTGGTTATTCAGTTGTATTCCGAGTTTACACTGTTGACTGTCCAAAAAAAAAAGGTTAGCAGAAGCTCAGAGCAATGAATGATTACAGTTTTTATGGTCATCATTATCACACGTGACAGTGGAGGTGGAGCAGGTTTTGGGATGAAAGGTTACCATGTGCTTGTGATAGCAGAGATCCTAATTCGCTGATAATATTTGATTGAAGTGACACATCAAATTATGATCCTCCTTAATCATCTGTTTTGGAGTGGAACTACTTAAAACACTAAAATTGTAAAGGTTACACCCACTGAATATAATCCGCAAGTGATAACAGTGGTTTGCCTGTGTCAGCAGCAGTGTTCGGTTTACCTTGACTTCCACTTCTTAGAGCGTTTCAGCTTATCTTACTGTTGTCACAAGAGTTCATGGGGAGTTTAATGGAAAGTCTGCTGTTTTGGGTAATGGCGTGGCTCTATAGGTTATCTCTTATCAGTCAGTTTTCCATGTCACACATAAAAAAACAAAAAACAAATCTTTACATTTACAGAACGGGGTGCTAATAACCTATGGAAGGATGTTTCTGAGCAGAGGCGAAGCAGTGTTTTTACATTTCTGAAAGCTTAGTTTTATGTATTAACATGGAATATTTATTATTGGCTGTGTCTGAAAACTCCCACTTAGTAGCTGAACTGCAAACAATATTTCATAGTTTGAAAATTGAAAAAGAAGATTCCATCAAATCATAGTGACAGGATCTGCGCACGTCCATCGGAACAGTTAATTCCGACTTCTGAAATGTGAAGACGGAATACAATGTCTGAAAATGTTATATAACTATTTTATTGTGCAATTACATAATTATTTTCTCCCCCACTCTCTATCTTTTAACTGCTCAGATTGTTTAGCAGTTGCTGAGATAATTCACATGAATTTTGAAATGGAATCCAACACTAAATAGTAATCGGGTAGTTGACATGAAACAGCTTTCTTATTGTTTGTCAAATCCAAACAAATACACATCAACTTTAACAGTAAAAGGTTCTTGTATTGTCCAGATGATGCTGAGCTACAACATACTGAACATTTAGGCAATTCATCCCTCTCTCAACAATTTTCAGGTTTCAGATCAGGAGTTTTTCAGACAAAGAGAAATGGAAAATCTATTTTATTAATATTTCAGGTGTAACCAGAGATATAGTCATTCACATCTCTTCAGGTGAATCATGGAAAGAAGCTGCCAAATGACATAAAACTATAAAATGTGTCAATTCAATGCATTGCTTAAGTGTCTTAACCTTATTGTTTGCCTTTCAGTTTTTATGCTTGATCATTTGAAAATGTGTAAATATTCAGCAGGGGTTGTAAGCAAGGGATCATGTGAGGATATTTTTAACACATTTTGTGTCATATGGGATAACTTTTGTGTGCCTTGTATGTCCTTTAAATCGGACTCTGAATGGTTCAATTTGAAATTGAATCAATCGGTTCGAATGTGTATCACGATAAAATTGAAATTTTATTTCATTTAATTGGAAAAAGTCACCTCCATAATTCATTCTCACGTTTCAGTTTCAATTCTCTTCATTCAAATCTAGTTTTTTAAAAAAAAATTAAAATCTTTTTGTGCAGCAAATCATGGACTTAGTGTCAGGTGAAACTTGGCGAATGCAGATTGGAATTAGTCAATTTTACAACGCCTTTTAGGAACTTTACCTGGCGTAAATACCTCCGACAGAAATAACTTGGTAATATGACATGCCCATATCAGAATTTTGGGCCAGGTGTATTTACACCAAAACGTAAAGCATGTTGCTGTCGTAAAATCAGCTTCTCTCCATCTGCGTTGGACTAGTTTTACCTGAGACCAGGGCCAGCATGTGTGCCACAAAAAATGCAATGGACAAACTGAATCTGAATGGAGGCAAGCGAAACTGAAAAGTGACAACTGAACTGAATGAAACCCAGTTAAAATTTTATCGCCATACACATCCAAACTAATAGCTTCAAATTCAAATTGGATTGTCAAATTCAGATTCAAATTCAGATTTAAAGAATTCAAACTCACTTTCTACTGGCACAAGATTTATTATTATTTTATGTGTTTTATGTCATAATAAGCCTTTACAGCAGTGTTCTGTTGGTGTTTTAATATACAGGATAGTTTAGAAAATTGCAACTGTCTCTTGAGAAATGGAATGATGCGTGTTTTTAAAAACAAAAATAAGTGTCTCAACTGATAGATGACACACATTCATATTCATGAGAATGCATTATAGACTATGGGAATAATAAATGATGGTGAGATTTTACAGTAACTCTTAACAATGCAAAACAATTCCTATTTTCTGATAACTAATGACAAACGTATGCCTTCACCTTTGGTCTTTTCAATTAAAAAAAATAAATAAATAAAAAAATCAGAGTTGAATAGTTGAAATGACAAAGACACCATTCCAGTGCTGTTTTCATTCTGTATTTACTGAAAAACACACGGGGATAGTGCTTTGTCATCCAAGAAGGCAAGATTTAAAATAAATAAATAAATAAATTAGCTGACACATCAGAATTGATCATTCAGTAAACATTTTAGGTTGTTTCATAACATTTTTTATGTCTAAAAATGACTTCCAAACCTGAAGCATAATCTTAGTAAACACGCTGTGATCATGTTTAGAAGGATAAAACTGAAGGAAACAGGAACTCACTTTTGAACTGTCCAAATTTGAGCATCCTGGTCCCCTCTGGATCAGTGGCTAGGCTTCACTCTTCCATTAGATATAAAAGAGAAAAAAAATATAGGATGTCACATTAGGGTTTTCCTGTTAATGATTTAATGGTACTTTCATACTACAACTGTACAATGTCTTTCTAATGTTTTATACCCTCTCATATCGTTAAATAAAGAGTTTTATCAGAAGAAAAAGATACTACTTTGTACTAAAGTTAATTTAGGTCAGTTTCTAAGTATTTTTATTTAGTAAAATGTTGATATTACTCTAATGTGTGAAATGAAGGGAATATCTCACAAAATCACTTTCATCGAAGTGAAGCGGTTATATTTCTAAATCCTTTATAGTACAATTATTTTAGGCCTTCAGCTTTGGTTATTGACAAGAAACAAAGAAGTTGCGTATTTCAGAAGAAGACTACACTGCTACAGCCAATCCAGTTTCAGAACACAGAGATTGGCCATACAACAGTGCATTATCCTTCCAAAATAATAGGATCTCCCCAAAAATGAAAAAAAGAAACAAATAACTACAGTGAGAAACCATTGTGCTTCAACAATGAACTGACAAAAAACAAAAAAACAAAGAAACATCACAGTTGAGGAGTTCAGAAGACAAAGGCACTGTTATGTCTAGCTTCAGTTTCAGAACACAGAAGCGAGACAAAACACGTCATCATTGTCTCCCGAAAATATCAGGATCCGGATCAGGAAAAAAAAAAAAAAGAGTAGAAAAAAGAATCAAGTAAGTACAGTGGGAAAGTGAAACATTTCACGATGTCTGATCACTCATACAAAATGGAGGCCTTTGGTAGGCAAGGTCATCAATGTCAACTTCAACAACAGTTACGAATTGTGACGAGCGATACTTAGTATTAACAAATGACACTATGATTTTAACTTCATACCAACTGCAACCAGTAATGGCTTTCATTCACCATGGAAGGCCGACATGACACACAAAACCGTCTTCACTCCCGGTTGCCAACTTCTAAATATTAAACTGTACCAAACTAGATCAACTCACTACACAAACTAAGCAACAAAAACACAACACAATCATTAGCGATACTAAGGAGCCTAATATAACCCCAAATAAAGACATTTGAAACACTGCCAACCCAACTCCCAAAATGCATTGCAGCAATCAGCTCTGTGACGCTGCAATACGTTTCGGCTGGCGAGTGTTCCTCGAGCAAAATCAAGATTGTAAAACCCCATTAAAGAAACTTAGAGAACTTTTCAAGCAGTCTCCAGATTCTCTAAACAAGATATATCTCATGACATGGCAGCGCATCTGTTGTTTATGTTGGAAACACAGAAACACAGAAAATGAAATCAACTGGTACGGCAGAGCTGTCCCTGGTGCTGAAACCACTTCTGGCACCCATGCACTTCATGCATCTGCACCCCAAATTGACATGACAGTATGAATCATTTTCTGACCTTTCCTTTGCCGAAGGTCTGGTAGCTCAGGTGTTGGTCTCCCATATTTTAAAAGCTGCTGTTTTTCCTCAAAAGAAAGTTGTGAAAAGATCTTAATCGTCCCTCGCGCTGTCATCCTGCCTGTTAACCCGTCCACTGGCTTTACGAGCTGTGTTGGCCTCATTTTTGTTTTGGTCATAAAGGTTGCACACCTGCAGATTTAGAATCTGCTTTAACAATGAACTGCCAGCAAAACAACAGCGTATTCGTCTTCCAAAGTAGCAGGATCTCCCCCAAAACAAGAGAAAGGAAAAAATGGAATCAACTACAATGCGACAGTGAAACATTTCACATTTTCTGATAACTCGTAAGAAAAAACTATACCTTTAACTTTGATTATTGGATGAAGAAAAAAACTTAGAAAAATCACAGTTCAGAAGACAAACACACTATTGTATCGGTCGCTCCTTTTGTGAACACGGAACGACGACATACAACAGCATATTTGTCTCCCAAAATAGCAGGATCCCTCCAAGAAGAATCAAATAACTACAGTGAGACAGTGAAACATTTCACATAATAAACATATGCCTTTAACTTTTGTTATAAAAAAAAAAAAAAAAGGAAAATAAACAAATAAAAATCACAGTTGAGAAGTTTGAATGACAAATGTACCGCTTGGGTGATCATTCCATTCTGTATTTACTGGAAATAAAATCACACAAGTACGGTACTTCGTCATCCAACAAAGCAAGATTTAAAAAAGCAGATACACAACAGCGTATTCATCTCCCAAAAAAGCAGCACCCCCCTCCAGGAAAAAATTGAAAAAAAGAATCAATTACCTACAATGAGACAGTGAAACATTTTACATTTTCTGGTCATTCATAATAAACCTATGCCTTTAACTTTTGTTATGCTATTAAAAAAAGGAAAAAAGAAACAAAGAAAAATCACTGTTGTGCAGTTCAGAAGACAAACACACTGTTAAGTCCAGCTCGTTTCAAAACAAAGAAAGGAGACAGAAAACAGTGTATTCGTCTCCCAAAGTAGCAGGAGCTCCTCCTAAACAAGACAAAAGAATCAACTAACTACAATGAGAATGTGAAACATTTCACCTTTTCTAATCATTCATAATAAACTAATGTCTTTAACTTTTGTTATAAAAAAATAAGGAAAAAAACAAAGAAACAAATAAAAATCACAGTTGAGAAGTTTGAATGGCAAATGTACTGCTTGGGTGAATTTTTCCATTCTGTATTTACTGGAAAAAAATCCCCACAAGGACAGAACTTTGTCATCCAACAAAGCAAGATTTAAAAAAGGAGATACACAACAGCGTATTCGTCATTCATAATAATCTTATTCTATTAAAAAAGGAAAAAAGAAACAGAGGAAAATCACAGTTGAGCAGTTCAGAAGACAAATACACTGTTAAGTCCATCTAATTTCAAAATACAGAAAGGAGACAGAAAACAGTGTATTCGTCTCCCAAAATAGCAGGATCTTCCCCTAAAAGCATCAGATAACTACAATGAGACAGTGAAACGTTTCACATTTTCTAATATTTCACAATAAACTTGTGCCTTTAACTTTTGTTATTTAAAAAAAGGAAAAAAGAAACAAATAACAATCACAGTTGAGAAGTTTGAATGACAAATGTACTGCTTGGTGAATTTTTCCATTCTGTATTTACTGGAAAAAAATTCACCCGTACAGTACTTCGTCATCCAACAAGGCAAGATTTAAAAAAAGGAGATACACAACAGCGTATTCGTCATTCATAATAAACTTATTCTACTAAAAAAGGAAAAAAGAAACAAAGAAAAATCACAGTTGAGCAGTTCAGAAGACAAACACACTGGTATGTCCAGCTCATTTCAAAATACAGAAAGGAGACAGAAAACAGTGTATTCGTCTCCCAAAATAGCAGGATCTTCCCCTAAAAGCATCAAATAACTGCAGTGAGACAGTGAAACGTTTCACATTTTCTAATCATTCATAATAAACCTATGCCTTTAACTTTTGTTATTAAAAAAAAGGAAAAAGAAACTAATAAAAATCACAGTTGAGAAGTTTGAATGACAAATGTACTGTTTGGGTGATCATTCCATTCTGTATTTACTGGAAATAAAATCACACAAGGACAGTACTTCATCATCCAACAAAGCAAGATTTAAAAAAGGAGATACACAACAGCGTATTCGTCATTCATAATAAACTTAAATGTAATAAAAGGAAAAAAGAAATCACAGTTGAGCAGTTTAGAAGACAAACACACTGTTAAGTCCATCTAGTTTTAAAACACAGAAAAGAGACAAACAACAGTGTATTCATCTTTCAAAGAAGCAGAATCTCCCCCAAAACAAGACAAAAGAAAAAAGAAGAAGAAAATAACTAGAAGAAAAATCACAGTTCAGAAGACAAACACATTATTGTATCGGTTGCTCCTTTTGTGAACACGGAACGACGACATACAACAACGTATTCGTCTCCCAAAATAGCAGGATCCCTCCAAGAAGAATCAACTAACTACAATGAGACAGTGAAACGTTTCACATTTTCTAATCATTCATAATAAACTTATGTCTTTAACTTTTGTTATTAAAAAAAGGAGAAAAAAAACAATGAAACAAATAAAAATCACAGTTGAGAAGTTTGAATGACAAATGTACTGCTTGGGTGAATTTTTCCATTCTGTATTTACTGGAAAAAAATCCCCACAAGGACAGAACTTCGTCATCCAACAAGGCAAGATTTAAAAAAGGAGATACACAACAGCGTATTCGTCATTCATAATAAACTTAAACATAATACAAGGAAAAAACAAACAAAGAAAAATCACAGTTGAGCAGTTCAGAAGACAAAAACACTGTTAAGTCCATTTAGTTTCAAAATGCAGAAAGGAGACAGAAAACAGTGTATTCGTCTCCCAAAATAGCAGGATCTTCCCCTAAAAGCATCAAATAACTACAATGAGACAGTGAAACGTTTCACATTTTCTAATCATTCATAACAAACCTATGTCTTTAACTTTTGTTATTAAAAAAAAGGAAAAAGAAACTAATAAAAATCACAGTTGAGAAGTTTGAATGACAAATGTACTGTTTGGGTGATCATTCCATTCTGTATTTACTGGAAAAAAATCCCCACAAGGACAGAACTTCGTCATCCAACAAGGCAAGATTTAAAAAAGGAGATACACAACAGCGTATTCGTCATTCATAATAAACTTAAACATAATACAAGGAAAAAACAAACAAAGAAAAATCACAGTTGAGCAGTTCAGAAGACAAAAACACTGTTAAGTCCATTTAGTTTCAAAATGCAGAAAGGAGACAGAAAACAGTGTATTCGTCTCCCAAAATAGCAGGATCTTCCCCTAAAAGCATCAAATAACTACAATGAGACAGTGAAACGTTTCACATTTTCTAATCATTCATAACAAACCTATGTCTTTAACTTTTGTTATTAAAAAAAAGGAAAAAGAAACTAATAAAAATCACAGTTGAGAAGTTTGAATGACAAATGTACTGTTTGGGTGATCATTCCATTCTGTATTTACTGGAAAAAAAATCACACAAGGACAGTACTTCGTCATCCAACAAGGCAAGATATAAAAAATACACAACAGCGTATTCGTCATTCATAATAAACGTATTCTATTAAAAAAGGAAAAAACAAACAAAGAAAAATCACAGTTGAGCAGTTTAGAAGACAAACACACTGGTATGTCCAGCTCATTTCAAAATACAGAAAGGAGACAGAAAACAGTGTATTCGTCTCCCAAAATAGCAGGATCTTCCCCTAAAAGCATCAAATAACTGCAGTGAGACAGTGAAACATTTCACATTTTCTAATCATTCATAATAAACCTATACCTTAAACCTTTGTTATTAAAAAAAAGGAAAAAGAAACAAATAAAAATCACAGTTGAGAAGTTTGAATGACAAATGTACTGCTTGGTGAATTTATCCATTCTGTATTTACTGGAAAAAAATTCACCCGGACAGAACTTCGTCATCCAACAAGGCAAGATTTTAAAAAAGGAGATACACAACAGCGTATTCGTCATTCATAATAAACTTATTCTACTAAAAAAGGAAAAAACAAACAAAGAAAAATCACAGTTGAGCAGTTTAGAAGACAAACACACTGGTATGTCCAGCTCATTTCAAAATACAGAAAGGAGACAGAAAACAGTGTATTCGTCTCCCAAAATAGCAGGATCTTCCCCTAAAAGCATCAAATAACTGCAGTGAGACAGTGAAACGTTTCACATTTTCTAATCATTCATAATAAACCTATGCCTTTAACTTTTGTTATTAAAAAAAAGGGAAAAAGAAACAAATAAAAATCACAGTTGAGAAGTTAGAATGACAAATGTACTGCTTGGGTGAATTTTTCCATTCTGTATTTACTAGAAAAAAATCCCCACAAGGACAGAACTTCGTCATCCAACAAGGCAAGATTTAAAAAAGGAGATACACAACAGCGTATTCGTCATTCATAATAAACTTAAACATAATAAAAGGAAAAAAGAAACAAAGAAAAATCACAGTTGAGAAGTTTGAATGACAAATGTACTGTTTGGGTGATCATTCCATTCTGTATTTACTGGAAATAAAATCACACAAGGACAGTACTTCATCATCCAACAAAGCAAGATTTAAAAAAGGAGATACACAACAGCGTATTCGTCATTCATAATAAACTTAAATGTAATAAAAGGAAAAAAGAAATCACAGTTGAGCAGTTTAGAAGACAAACACACTGTTAAGTCCATCTAGTTTTAAAACACAGAAAAGAGACAAACAACAGTGTATTCATCTTTCAAAGAAGCAGAATCTCCCCCAAAACAAGACAAAAGAAAAAAGAAGAAGAAAATAACTAGAAGAAAAATCACAGTTCAGAAGACAAACACATTATTGTATCGGTTGCTCCTTTTGTGAACACGGAACGACGACATACAACAACGTATTCGTCTCCCAAAATAGCAGGATCCCTCCAAGAAGAATCAACTAACTACAATGAGACAGTGAAACGTTTCACATTTTCTAATCATTCATAATAAACTTGTCTTTAACTTTTGTTATTAAAAAAAAAGGGAAAAAGAAACAAATAAAAATCACAGTTGAGAAGTTTGAATGACAAATGTACTGCTTGGGTGAATTTTTCCATTCTGTATTTACTGGAAAAAAATCCCCACAAGGACAGAACTTCGTCATCCAACAAGGCAAGATTTAAAAAAGGAGATACACAACAGCGTATTCGTCATTCATAATAAACTTAAACATAATAAAAGGAAAAAAGAAACAAAGAAAAATCCCAGTTGAGCAGTTCAGAAGACAAAAACACTGTTAAGTCCATTTAGTTTCAAAATACAGAAAGGAGACAGAAAAACAGTGTATTCGTCTCCCAAAATAGCAGGATTTCCCCCTAAAAGCATCAAATAACTACAATCACAGAGTGAAACGTTTCACATTTTCTAATCATTCATAATAAACGTATGTCTTTAACTTTTGTTATTAAAAAAAAGGGAAAAAGAAACTAATAAAAATCACAGTTGAGAAGTTTGAATGACAAATGTACCGTTTGTGTGATAATTCCATTCTGTATTTACTGGATATAAAATCACACAAGTACGGTACTTCGTCATGCAGCAAAGCAAGATTTAAAAAAGGAGATACACAACAGTTCAGAAGACAAATACGCTGTTGTGATCGTGGCTCCTTTTGTGAACACGGAACAACGACATACAATAGCGTATTCGTCTCCCAAAATAGCAGCACCCCCTCCAAAAACAAGTAAAAGGAAAAAAAAGAATCAAATAACTAAGATGAGACAGTGAAACATTTCACATTTTCTGAACACTCATAAGAAAACATGTACACTTTTAACTTTGATTATTCAAAAAAAGAAAAAAAACACGCTGTCGTATAAATTGCTCCTTTTGTCGATGTATAACAGCGTATTTGTCTCACAAAATAGCAGGACCCCCCAAAAACAAGAAAAAAGCAATAACAAAAAAATCTAATAACTAAAGGCAGAGGCTTAAATGTAAACACTTAAGTTATTTTAGTGCCGCTTTTAGCTTAATAATCGACTACCATGGCCAAAGTTGTAGTTTTACTTCATTAATACTGCAGTTATTTCAAAATAGCACATTTCAGTGAAAAGACTGTTATATTACAAGAAACAAAAATCTATTTCAATCAATTCAGTTTATCTTGGTAAATGGTTCATAGAGTGAACAAGAGCACACCTACAGATACAGAGATTCCTCTTTCTGCACACGTCAGTGACACTTTAAGACTTTTTCGACAATCGGACACTTCTGACCTTCGAAATATTCCTGGTACTGTTGAGACATTTCAAACATTTCCTGACATTTATTTCACTCATTGCCTTTTAAAATGTTTCTTCCAGTACAGGTGTTTTGGCAATTTCGATTTGCTTGTTTGCTTTTGGGTTTTTTTTTAGGTGATTTGGATGATTTAGAGTTTTGTTTTGAATCATTTCAACCATTTTGTCTTTTAGATATCTTGTCCTCCACAGAAGACACAGAGACAGCTTCCCCCACACTGAGCAGCCTCGGAATAGATGACGTGTGCTGGGATCTCACAAGACCACAGACAGTTGGGTCATTTCTAAGGAAAGGTAATCTACATTCACACAGTCACGACGTGTGAATCCTGGCTGAGCATCACACCCAGTTGGGGGGGGGGGGGGCCTACAGCCCACTGGCCTGCGAATCCCCCCCTACCCTCTTTCTGCTCTGGTGAGTTCACTCCTCAGCTCCTCCTTATCAAACAGAGGCCGAGGACACTGTATGAAAACAAACATGCAGGCAAGCAGTCTGAGGACAGCATGTGAGTGATTCACCTATTGCATTGTTCAATAGAGAAATATACATAAAAAAAGATTGATACTAATATTTTTGTTTATTTTGTTATTTTAGAGAGAGAGAGACAGACAGAAGAGAGAGAGAGAGAGAGAGAGAGAGAGAGAGAGAGAGAGAGAGAGAGAGAGAGAGAGATGCACCCAGAGGAATGGGGGGATGGTGGAGGAGGAGTGAGAAGCTGTGGAAGCAGTACATTGGACTACAAACATGGAAACCTCTGACGTGATGACGACCTGCTGCGACAACATAAAATGCATTTGAGTGTGCCAAGGTTGTACCATGAACACACACACACACACACACACACACACACACACACACACACACACACACACACACACACTGAGTGGGAGAAAGAAGGGAGGCAGATACACACACAGTGGTGATAACGTTCCAGTGGGAAGACGTAAACATGAGTTTAGACTCAAATTCGATTTTGATATGTGATGGAATGTATCACCTATTGCAAATGTGTAGAAAAAAAAGAGTATAAAATAATAAAGAACGGTCAACATCGTTAAAACTCTGAGCTAAATGCTCAGATCAAACTGACTGCCACCCATTACTCTAAAAATGTTTTATTTTAATAGTTAACTTATGTAGATTTAAGCTAACAAGTGAAACAAATGAAAGAAACATTATTAGTTTAAAAAAATGGATACAATTAAACTAATTTAGAGTTGTCACTCTAAACCAGCAGGTTTAGTTCAAAGAGCAAACAGAAGAGGTTATAATTAATACTTAGTAAATTGGAGTAGAAGTCTTAGAAAGTGATCCTGTGGGTCTCCTAACAATTTATATAAAAGACCTGAACTAACAAGTCCAGTAATAAATCATCAGATGCAACATAACCAGACCAACACCAGGGAAAAATAACTGTGGGAACAAAGTTAATCAACCAATGAATAAACCAGCCAGGAAAGAAGAAAATAACTAAAAGCCAAAAGCTAAAAGCCCCATGAATTCAAATGATGATGATTAAAAACTATTGATGCACCCTAAAAATGTCCCCTCGCCCTCTCCTCCTGCTGAGTTGGTTGTTGGGTTCTCTACAGAGATTGATGCAACGCATCGGAAACGCCACAGACAGGAGTATGAGGCGGAAACATGACCTGATCACATGATGATGTCTTCTCATTGGAGACACTGACACAGGAAACTAGAAGGAGGTGCACAGAGATCCAACTAGAGATGATTCTATGTGTTGATATAAAATAGAAGGTAAATAGAAAAGGCTTGAAGTCAAAAGTAATGTTAAATTAAATTGAAAAGATTATCAAATTTTTTTTTTTAATAAATGGGAAATGGCAATAAATAGATAAAACAGTGATGCAGAACATGATGAAAGTTAAAAGATAGTCGGCAAAGGACAGATTTGTTAATGAGAAACACAGAATACATTTCTAATAACAATAATAATGTTTAAAGTCAGTATTGCTCTGGTGGTTGATCATTAATAAAAATGTTTTGAACTGTCTAATCTGATGTTAGATGTTGCAGGTGATCCAATAGGCCAAACGGATGTCGGCTGCACCTCCAAGATCAACTGAAATTGTTTAATGTTAATAATTCTGTTGCAATAACTGCTTTTTTTGGCATTTTGATTTTTTAGGGATAGTGAGGAACAGATGCCTTGGGTAGGAGGTGTTGACTGGCTCCTCTCTCTTGGTATTTTATTACTTATTAGACAATGTCTAATGATTAGCATATGATAATGTGTTATGCTTAGACCTTTAATACACTTAGCTCATGACTATACACTTATATTTTCCCAGTTTGACATCAATCAACTAATATCTTTTTTTTTTTTTTTTTTGCTTTGCAACATACAGGAGGAAAGACAGAAACAAACAACAACAATGTGACACCCCCACAGCATATTTACAAATCTTTACAGTTGTCGTGTAAAGTAGACTGTAAAGTAATAGTGTGTGTGTGTGTGTGTGTGTGTGAGTATGTGTGGTTGTGTGTTGGTAGAAGGGAAGGAATGGAGAATAAAATATGATATAATAATGAAATAACAATGATATGGTAGAAATAATAATAACACAAAATAACAACAACAAAATACATAATAATAATAACAATAATAATAACAATAATGATAATAATAATAATAATAATAATAATAATAATAATAATAATAATAATAATAATAATAATATAATAAACTAATATCATTTTAGTTATGGACATTTTTGATGCTGAAGGTTTATGCAGTTTGCCCCAATGAGTGATGAGTAATCAGATTAGTTACTTGTCCAAGTCACTGTGCGTTACTATTGTAGCGTCCCGCAAGACGAGTTTCTTGTCTGCAAATCCGCTTTATTACTAAACAGAACCAACACCTCCTCCGTTCTCCTCCAACCTGTGACAGACACACAGAGCGCATGCAGACGCTGCATGATCACCTGACACGCCCCCTTCTCCAGTCTCAACTTATCACGGGCCGACCCGCTCTAACGTGCCTTCAGGCAAAAGAATTTGAACCAATTCCACACAAAAGAGTCAGAACCAATCATCGTCAACAATAAACCTTAAAGTTGCAATAAAGTCCCCCTTTTAAATCAATTTAGATCAATCAATCATCATTGATGATCAATCAATCAATCAATCAATCAATCAATGAACCAACCAATCCATCATCAATCAATCATCAATCAAGCAATCAAGCAATCAATCTACAAACCAACCAATCAATCAATCAATCAATAAACCAATCAATCAATCAACGCAATGAAGGGAAGTTGCATAGAGCAGGCAGTGCAAATAAATAAATAAATAAATAAATAAATAAATAAATAAATAAATAAATAGTGCAACAACAGACTACAACTACATCTCTGGGTAAATAAATACCAGTAAAAGTAAAAATGTGATAATAAAAGCAGGATTCAGACATAAATACAACAATGAATGAAGGTCAAAGGTTAAATATGTATAAACATGGTGCAGGATCAGCAGAGTTTGTGGTAAAACCAGTTGTAATTCTTATGTTCAGAGGATGGGGGTGCTGCTGGCAGCTGCTGAAAGTAACTAAAAAAGTAACTTAGTTCATCAAACTTAGTTACATTTAAAAACAAGTAATCGCTGAAGCAACTAAGTTGCTATTTAAAGAAGTAACTAGTAATCAGTATCACTGGCACTAATGTCTCTCAGTCTTATGTTTTTATGTGTTATTCTTATTTTATTTTAAGCTGCTGCAGCGTTTAGAGTTACACTTCTGGCCAGGGTTGGTCAGATGGTTTATGGGGGCGTGAGGGACTTTCACTGTATCATGCATAATCATTTAGACTGGTCTTTGTGCCCCACCCCTCTGATGGCTGGTGTTCAAGGATGACCTCTGTCAGCGCTGCGCTACGTTTGATGTCCTTCAGTGCCACTCAAAGCCTTTACCAAGCAGCCTGTCTGAGTTAGGCCAACTCCTGGACAACATGCAGAGGTCACTGTGACTTTGTCTCTTCTTGCAAGAACAATGGAATAAAATTGTCTTAAACTTTCTGATTCCTGTGTCTTCCGTCTCCCTGAGGTTTTCGAAAAATTCTCCTGACAACAGTATTATTGGTTTATTATGGGTCGACTTGGATGCCAAAAACCAAAATCTCCATGCCAATAGCGGATTGAATTTAGTGAGAAGAAGACCGTTTGTCAATGTATATAGTCAGGTAAAAATAAATCAATTCATCAATTTTTAAAATCAACTGAGAATTCCTCTAATTTGCTGCATGGCAAAGATGAGAGACAAATTAATTCACAGTAATACGGCTTTACAAAGAAATAAAGACATGTATTAAAGTTTCACAAAGAAGTCAGAGAAACACTTTAAAGTCTTATGGATTTAGGCTTAATTTACCTTCAAATATGTCACTATCATGTTCTCAGTAATAAGAAAGCAGGTATTGTGCAAGAAAATTGTTCAATTGGTTTGTAGCTGCAGCGCGGTAGCCGCTCAACGGACCACAGATCACTGGGAAGAACTTTAATTTGGCATATTTTAAAGTTAAATAAGCCTAAATCTGAAAAGCTTTAATGTATTTCTTTACTTGTTCTTCTCATGAAGACGAAAACCATGAACTGTTGAAGCCCCAACAAGACAAGAGGTGAAACGCTTCCGAAACATTAATTCAAATGCATCCAAAAGCTGTATGAAGATTTTTTTTTTTTGTTCAACTAGTTCAAAAGACTGCAAACTGATTTGAGAGTATGAAATATATTTAAGTATTAAACAGAATGGAATTAAAACACTTTTCTTTGCAGAGAATTGCAGCATTACATGCTATATGCTTAAAAAGCAGCCAAAAAGTTCCACTAGTGCTTTTAAAAAATGATTAAAGTTTTAAAAAAAAGGTAAAGAGTTAAAAATGACCAGGGAGAAAGTTTGAGTGTAATTTCACTCCTTTGTGCAGATATCACTTACATTTTAAATCCACGGAATGAAGTGAATAATTAATGCTAATAAGTTAGCTCCAAATGTGGATACCAGACAATTTTATGAGTTTTGCATTGAAAGTTTAGAAAAGTTTGCAAAAGTTTGAGTCTGCAGAACCAGAAAATCAAAAAATGGCAATCTGTCAGCACTTACATTGCTCCGGACGGATCCCTGCGGGACGATCCTGCGCTCCAGCGCTGGATGGATCTCTGGATGGATGGAGCCGCTGGATGGATCGCTGCTGGCCGATGGCTGGATCGCTGGATGGGCTCCAATCGCTGGATGGGTCCGGGGCTCCGCTCAGCTGGTTGGTTTCTTCTGCGATTGAAGGTTTCTTCCGATGTTCCGCTGTCCGGCAGCTGAGCATTGGTTTATATCCCTTCCATCCCCAAAAAACGCCCATCATACGATCGATATACGTCATCTGAATTAATGAGTGAAAATTATGCAGCTTCGACCAATCGGCTGCCTGGGTTTTGAGACATCACTGTGACGTGAGTATTGGCTCTTCTCATTGGTCGGAATGAGCGTGCCTGCCTGCCGCTTGCAAGGTACGTGTCTTGCACCAACAGACCTCTCGTTTCTTCATAAAAATTACTTTAAAACATTCAAATGTTTATAAAATGTTGCCATTTGATTCCCAAAACAACCCATCTGGCTCTGTTTGATGACCTTAAGGCTGTTCTGACGATCTGACTTTGTTTTCAATGTTTTTAGAAGCTCTTAAAAGTGACAAATTCACTCCCCGCATGTAGTTTTATAAGGCACTGTGGCTTTTTAATAGAGTAAATTAGTCTTAAATGGATGTAGCTGTACCTGGTGAGAAAAACCACATTGCCAAAATATGGAAACAACTGTTGTCTGATGTCTCATGCTAACGTCAAGCTAATTGCTCCCAGTAAGAAGTAGAGTTACATTTTTTTTTTATTTCTGAAGGCAAAAAATATCACTTATTGAGAGCTTTAAAGTTCCTAATAATGTAGCCAACATTAGAGTTTCCCCACAATCAGATATTTTAGTTGCTTATACATGAAAACAATGCTTTTCCTTTGAAATGATGACACAAAAACAATTCATACATTATGAAAATCTTTATTTAAATTTTTTTTTAATCACATCATTTCACCACATGCAAAGTGGACACTGCAGTATTTTATGTGACAAACCCTCATCTGTATTTCTTCAGCTCAGCTATGAGAAGTATGACAGGGACACTCATAAACCACTTATCATCCAACAAGTTATGATTCTGCCAGTGGCTGGATCTTGTGCAGTGGATCTGGATGATTATGTGTTCCTGCTTCATTGTTATTAAAGTGCAGAGCTTTCTTTATCAATTACCATCTATTCAGCTTCATCGGCTGGCCTTAGACCAAAACATGCATGTGGCTGGTAATAGAGTTCTTTAGTTTCAGGGTTTGCTGGGGTTATGCTGCAAAACATGCAGATTTGACTGCAATTAAATTAATTCAGTAGTTTTTTTCAGAAAAGTAAAATGTGAGTACTGTGAGGCTTCTCTTCTATTCTGGATGGTCGTTGGAGCTCGCACTGATGGCTAATCTCAATCTGAGTTCCCGTGTAACAGCACTCTTTTATGGCGGGTTTATCTTAATTTCCCTTTGTTGGTTTCAGCTGACTCATTATCACTCACTGGTCTGTTTGCTTGGAAAACAAATGTAAGACAAAACATTTGAATGGACCATTCTTGCTTCTCACATACAAGCGTACTCATGTATTTGTTTGTTGGTTATTATTCTGGCCTCTGAATTCCACCTCACATTCTATCAGAATCTGTAACCTCATTCTGAGATTCACTCTCATCCGTCCACTTCAATCTGCATCACTGAGTACGTTGCTTGTTTTACACTCCAGCACATTTCCAATCAATTGGATCCTTGATGCATGGAAACACTTTCTTGATGTCTGCACTGGGGTTGAAGGGGTTAATAGCCACCACTTCCCCTCCAGAGTTAACAATGGCCAACTCCTCTTGATTTATGTTGTGTTTAAATTCCGTTACACATTGACAATAGTGCCTTACACTAGATGTTGCCCAAAGTTTAAAAACAGTAATGATCCACCCCGAACGTAAACAGTGAATTGCATGAACGCCTCTGTGGCTGTGAATGAGCATGTAGGCCCGGAAGGGCCACAACTCAATCCAGCAACTCAATCTTACGTGAAAAAAAAAACATGACATACACACACATACATGAGCAAATTTCACTTTATTTCAATTTGCAACTGCAGATATGGGACTGAGGTGTTATATGTTATGTGATTAGGAAACGTGGATGAAGAAAATGTAGCAATGACTACCTTTCTTTTCTCTCCTTTACAGTCTATTAAAGTTATTTCATTCAACTGAAAATACTTCACAGGTACACAGATTTGTCAGGCATGTGCAAAAGTTGAATTGAATTTGTTTATTTAGTTTGATCAGAGTAAATAAAGGTTTAATAACACAATAACAAACAGTACTCAAAAAGGAACAGGAAGAAGTATCTGTGCAAAAGGTCCTATCCCTTCTCACAATATTCATGTTTGTTAACAAAACTAAGATGTGCAACTTGCGATAAGCATTAAAGTAAGAAAGAGACCTTTTGAAGAACATCTTATACTGGATTTGTTCTCCTTGTGCAGCAGACGGTTTTCAAGTATAGTTGTCATTGTTATCTGTTCCACCTTCAGTCATGTGACTCTTATCACGCCAACATGTATCTTTTCTACACTAATCAAATCCACTTATTCCATCTTTTAAGGTCTCCTGCTACCATCAGACGGAAATATGAAAGAAATTAAAAGACAAACTGAAGAGGGAGCGCTGTCCGGCTGCTCTGGAGATGCAGGTTCGAAGCCAGGCCTCGGCCACGCGTCAGCAGCTGCAGCCACCCACCTCGACACCGACTCCTTGGAGCGGCAGAAAACACAGGACACATCCACATCCAACACAGACAAAACAGCAGCCAAATGTGATATAATATAGACACTGAAGAAACAAAACTCTGAAGCTGAGACACTTGGGAACTCTGAGTCTTTAGCTTCCGGCTCTCACACCAGATGGCCAGGTTTCTTTTACTCCTCAATCTCACCAGTGGATTTGTGGTATTTGCTGGTCATTTATAACAACAGGTCGTGTTTGATAATGTGAACATGTCATATTGTTTTCAGCTGCATTTAAGTACTCTGACCACAAGAGGTAGATATTAATCAAGATTGTTTTATAAATGATTCAGGCTATTTATAACGTTTAACCAAAACAAATTCTGTGTCAGTAATTCTGTCCAAGCCTGTATCTTAACTTGAGGCCATGATAAAAGAGGATGTTTCATTTTGTTGTGGTTTTATGAAGTCAGGTTTTCTTTCTTTAGTTCTCTTTAATTACCACAGCTCAGCTCTGATCACATAGAGAGATCGCATACAACCAAAAGCATCTTCTTTTTAAGATAACCTGGGAGATGAAAGGACTCAATAAGCCGTGATTTTGACGTGATTTAGTGCATTATAAGCTGTTTTAACATTGGAAGAGAGTCAAATCCATACAAAATGTGGGTGTAAAAAACCTCACCTTTGGACTGTTGTTTTTGCAACCAAAGTAGAGGGTGTGAACAGGGCAGTCAAGAGGAACTATCTCCATGACCTCTTGACCAGTCGTTTGGAGACCTTGGTTGGGCGATACCAAGTTTCATCCCACCTTGTTAATGAAAAACCTTCTTTTGGGATGTCTCTTGCCCCACACTATGAAGCAACACTTGGTTCAACTTTTCAAGCCAAGAGTTTCAACACTTCAATCTTAAAAAAAAAAGAAAGTATAAAGTAAATACCGAATATACTCACACATAAGTGACTACAAATGTGACAAATAGATAAAAGTTGTTAATGTTGAGCACCTTAATATTACATTTTATAAAACAAAAAAGAGCACTAACACACGTGAGTTGTTTTCAGTCTACAACGACAGAAATAAGGCTGGAGTGTGATTAATGAGGGATTCTAATTACAATAATTTATCTATGACTTATTTTCTTCAATTCAGTGTCATAATCACAGGCTGAAATCTCTTCAACCAAAGCCTGTCAAAGGCACACAGTTTTTTCATGCATGCATCTTTTCTTCACTGTTAAGTCCACTTATTCTGTCTGTTAATGTCTCCTGCTTAAAACTAACACTAGGATATGAGACACCCAGACCTTGTAAAGTGTTTTACTTGGGACACGTGACAGGTGAAGTAATTCAACTAACTAAAATACTGCTGTCGGCAAGTAAAAGGTTAATGGCAACACTGTGGTTCAAACGAACACCCCCGACTGGAGCAGTGGGCGTGGACTGTGGAGGAGATTCAGCTAATGGAGAGACTCACACACAAACTCAGACTGCAAGAGCCACAATTTGACCCCCCAAATAAGTGGGAAGAATGGACAAATTACAGAAGACAGGAAGAGGACGACACCACCATCACCTCTACAACAAGGACTTGACTCATTGTAAATCTGAACACTTAATTATGTGCTACAAAATTGTTACAAGAAAAATAAATCACCAGTGAACAAAAAAAAGAGTTTCTTTCAAATAAACAGGATTAAGCGGTGTAGAAGATGGATGGCTGGATGAGTGTTATCTGCCTCACTTTGAGTCATGTGACTGCCATCACCTGCATGACAGTCAATATGTGTTTTCTCTTTGCTGTTAATTCCACTTATTCCGTCTTTAAAGGTCTGCTGCTACAATCAGACTGAGACGGGATCAGACAACGATTCAGGGAAACAAACTAAAGAGGTGAAAAGGCAAACTGAAGAAAAAGAGCCGCCTGGCTGATCTGTTGCAGCGGGCTGGAGCCAAGTCAAGGTCGAGTGTCAGTATCTGAAGGTGGAGGGGCCCCACCGGCCCTTTGGAGCGACAGGTGACACAGGAAGTGTCCACATCCCACACAGACGTCGAGGTACGCCAGCCCCTTCCTCGGAAAAAAAAACCCCAGCAACATCTAACATGCCATCAGCATAACGGAAGAGAACAAAACAAAAACTGAAATGAACAGAAATCGTTCTGAACGAGCAGGAAAAGATCCAGATGAAGATCCAGTCATCACTGATCAGCATCTTGATGTGTCACATGCAGGGTGGATGGAGACGTGCTCCCCAACACAGATTTGTGAGAAATGGGCTTTTTGTACACATAGAAAAAGTCTTAGATCTTTGACTTCAGCTTAAGAGGAGTGGGAGCGAAAAACAAAAACTGTCACATTTATATTTTTGTTCAGCGCAATTATAATAAACCTGTTAGTGAGCACTTCTCCATCCACCTTGCATGTGGCATATCAAGATGCTGATCAGCAGGAGTGTACAGGGGTGTGTCTCAGGCTGGTCACAATAAAACGTGCCGTTTGATGACACAGCGTGTGTGTGTGGGTGTGTGTGTGTGTGTGTGTGTGTGCCAGCAGGCCTGGGCAGTGCCACCCGGGTGCCAAGCATCACAGTTGAGTTGATGCCATCAGGTGTTTGATGATTTACAGTTACGGTACAAAAGTAGAGGAACACAGCCTGTACTGTACTTGCGCTTCCCCTGGTGGAACATTTTGCTTGATCTCCACTTTAACCGCGTTGGCGGGCTCTTCATCAGCTTTATTCGGATCCACTCTTGTCCAGCACTCTGCCGTTTTCTGCTCGTTCATAACGTTTTCTGTGCATTTCAGTTTTTTTCTTTTGTTCTCTACTTTACAGCGATGGCATGTTAGATGTGACTGGTTTTTTTTTTTTTTTTCCAAGGAAGGGGCTCGATGTCTGTGTGGGATGTGGACACTTCCTGTGTCACCTGTCGCTCCAAAGGGCCGGTGGGGCCCCTCCACCTTCAGATGCTGACACGAGACCTTGACTTGGCTCCAGCCCGCTGCCACAGATCAGCCAGGCGGCTCTTTTTCTTCGGTCTATCTTTTCACCTCTTTAGTTTGTTTCCCTGAATCGTTGTCTGATCCCGTCTCAGTCTGACGGTAGCAGCAGACCCTAAAAGATGGAAAAAGTGGAATTAACAGCAAAGAAAAAGACACATATTGGCTGTAGTGTTATGGGACGGCAGTCACATGACTGAAGGTCAAGCAGATTACATCCATCCATTTTCTACGCCGCTTAACACTGTCAAGGTCGCGGGACGCCGGAGCTGATTTCGGCTTACTATGGACGACGGCAGGATAAACCCTGGACCCGTCATCAGTCTATACAAGCAAGCGGATAACAATGATCTATTTCTTGTCCTGCTTCGTCCGTTTGGGGTGGCGGTGGCAGTACAGAGAGCAGAGAAACGCTGGCATCTCTGTCCCCCACAACTTCAACAACTCTTCTGGGGTGACCGCGAGCCGCTTCCAGAGATATAAATCTCTCTAGCGATTCCAGGGTCAACCTCGGGGGGCCCCCCTCCCAGCTGGACATGCCGAGTAAACCTCCGAAGGGAGGCGATCAGGGGGGCATCCACATCAGCTGCCCGAGCCACCTCAACTGGCTCCTTTTAGTGTGGAGGAGTAGTGGCTCCACTATGAGTGTCTCCCGGATGGCTGATCTGCTCTATCATGTTCCAATCTCACGATTCCTCCTCCCATCACTCGCGAATAAGACCCTGACACACACACACACACATTCACACAGAGGACCATGGACTCAGATTTGGAGGTGCTGATCCGCATCACTTCTCACTCGCCGCCAGAAGGACGACATCATCAGCACAGCCCGAACAAGCGACGTGCGAAGGCTACGTGGGCCGCCAAGTCCAACATCGGGGAGCGGCGCACTGCTTGCGCAGCCGATAATGATGAGAAATCTTACTTGAAAGAAACTCTCTTGACTCTTTATGAAGCAAGTTTCACATCTTACTTAGTTCTCAGTTTAATCAGTGGCTCTACCTTTGACTGGCTGTTAAGAGCATCTATCAAGGTATTTTCAGTTCAGTTTTTGACGCTGAGTAGATAGTAAAGAAGAGAAAAGAAAAGAAATCAAGTCATTGCTATGTTATTGTCATACAAGTTTCTTTTACTCATATAAGTGTATTACACTTAAGTTAATTTTCGGTGGTTCCAAACCGAAATAAAGTGGAATGTTTGCATGCATGCGTGAAAGTGTCCCTCGTTGTCCAGGTAAGTTTGAGGTGCTTGGTTTGGTCACAGTTCTTCCTGGCCGATGTGTCATAGTCACAATAACATTAGCGCATGTGCAATTTAGTGTTTAACTGAACAGTGTTTAACTGAATAGGTGGATTATTACTATTTTAATATAATGTACGGTAGTATAATTGATGTGCAACTGAAAGTTGAACGTCCAGTATAAGATGTCCTTCAAAAGGCCTCTTTCTTACGTTAATACAGAGAACAAGTTTCACATCTTCTTAGTACATTAGTATTTTTGCATGACTGAATAATCAGTGTACCTTTGTCTGACTGTAAATATTCTCTATAAGGTTTTGTTGTGTGGTTGAAGAGATTTCAGTCTGTGGTTATGACACTGATTTGAAGAAAATAAGTCAATACATTATTGTAATTTAACTTTCTAATTAATTACACGTACTGCCTTATTCCTGTGGTTGCACATTGAAAATAACTGAAGTGTGTTAGTGCTCTTTTTTTCTTCAAAATGTAATATAGAAAAGCTCTCGTTAACACTCAGGCATGAAAGTTGGCATCGTTTAACTAAGTTCAGTCGATCAGTGTATGACTGTGAAAAACAAAGACGAAGTCTGGAGGTTAGGGAAGCGGCAGGAAAATTACATCAGCACGGCATATGAAACATCTTTGAAAACGTTTGAGACGTGATATGATCAAATCTGTTCAATAAAGCAATACAGGATGAGGCAACAAAACACTAACAGAGCCGTATGACAAAAAGCTTGTAGATCCTGGTAAAGAAGTCTCGATCAGTGGAGGATAAACTAGGATACATACTGATGCATGCACAAACATTCACTCTCAGTTACATTACCAATTCCAAAAAAAGCTGGATCGCTGGAATACATTTAATATCTGGTTGTTTGAGAATATGAAGGTTGTTTTGACCTTCATTTAAACATTTTAACTTGCAACAGGTAGATTTAGATCAAGATTGTCTTATAATCTGGACCTGAGAGTGAATAAGGTTCAGTGTTTAAAGCTTTTCTTTTCTTTTATTTAAGCAACATTACCAATGGTTCCGAGTAGGCCTATTTAAAAGGGTTCATACAACATCTTAAATAATTAAACTATGACTTAACTATTTAAAAAAACAATGTCATGTGTAGATATTTTATGTTAAAGTCCAGAAAGTCAAAATATAACTGATAGACCTTCCAACTCTCACATCTGATCACCATATTTCTTTATTCCTCCATACTATCAGTGGATTTGTGGAATTTACTGGTTAGTCAGTTAGGTAGAAAGAGTTTGCAGTTACTGTTTCACGGAAATCAGTTAATGTGTAATGAGTGGAAGGAACTCTGCGTGTGAAACGGCTCTGAATTTCCCAAAAAACCAAATCATCACAGCAGCAAGTTTTTCGTTTGTATCCAACTCTATTTAAAGTTGTGGATTCAGATAATCTATTTGAAAGCTGTTTGTGTATAATAATAAAATAAGATGCGACATAAATAAACTGAGACATACTGCAGGATAGACACCTGCTCCTGTTGCATGCTGGGGCAGCAGGCAGAAGGTGGAGACACCAACAGGCTGTACAAACCAATCAGGAAGGCCGGTCACGGTGGTGGTGGGGGTGGAGATGGACTGTGTGCAGGTGGAGTCAGAGAGGATCTGGTCCAAACTGAGGTCCTTCCTGAACAACGTCTCTCAGCTTCCATGATAGAAAATGACTCTGCAAAAGTGCAATAATGATTTGTATTGAATATTCATTTCAGTTCAATAAATTGCGAAATGAAACCTGCCAAGTCTTGCTTTTATTTAACTGGTCGTCAGGATACAGGCCTGATCATGAACATTGGAAACATTCTATTGAGGGCAAAGAGTTGAGGATTTCAATAATCCTTTATAGGACGTTAGTATCACTCTCTAAGAGCCAAAGTGCTAAAATGCAGATCAAAATCAAAATGTGACCTGTTCAACTTATAAGAGACCACATCACAATATTGTTATTGTTGCTCTTTACTCTCAGCATCTATTGCAGTCTTCACTTTTACAACGAGCTAATATTTACCTGTTTCATCTGATTTCCTTTCTTATTGTCTTGTTTCTAGTCACGGATGTGTGAGTGTATTCAGTGTTTACCATATGTAGGCGTTTTAACACTAAAGCGGGGACCCTCCTTTGTGTTGATTCATTGCATCAATGTTTGTCTTCAGATAAACAAGTTCCAAACCAAGAGGTTTCTCACTGTGATTACAGGTGATTGCAGCTGCATTATCTCTTAAGTAAGATCCTCAAAGAAAGGTCACACTGCTTGAGCAGGGGTCGAAGGAAGTTCATGATAACTCAAACGGCTTCCTTCCACCCGATGTCATTTCATCGATAAGCCTTCCTCAAAACCTGTACACACCTCACCAGAATATGTTTGAGTCCAACGACTTCTATTGCACTAATTTATTGCAAAACGTTGTTCTCAAACAGATTGCCGTATAAGCCCCCTCAACTCAATTATTGACAGATTTCCTCATAAATCCTGACATACCATTAAAAGATCAAACACCAAACCTTGAAGAGCAGCCAGTTGAGGCGTGTGAAAGGTGCACTCAACCCCAAAGCTAATTCAAACAAGCCCCTCTCCTCCAGTTAGAGCAACTGTTGGCCCGTAGCGCCGGCTCATAAAGTCATTAGGCGCGTCAGAGAAAAAGACCTCTCATGAGTTTGTTCAGATAAAGTCCAAACAGGTCAAAAGAGGTCTGGAACTGAGAACATGTGAGCATGAATTAAACCATTTTTTGGTAAATTGATCAGGAAAAATAAGATAAAACAATGTGGGACACGTGGTTGTGTCTTCAGTGGTAATAGAGGCTATTGTGGGTTAGCCTGTGGGGAACTTATGACAGTTTGATCCCGCTAACTTCACTTTCAGCAAGTAGAAACTAAGAATAAGAAAACCCACCATTCATCTTCTATGCAGCTTTATCCGTCTGACTGCAGCAGGAGGCCGGAGACGATCCCAGCCGACTCTGGGTGCCGACAGGCTGCAACCTGAACAGGTCCGCAGACCATCACAGGAACAAAACAGAGAAACAAACTCACATTCACAACTACGGCCAATTTAAACTCAACAATCAGCCACGTACATACTATTGGCCTGTTGGACGAGACCACATGCAAACACGACGTGGAAAATACGTCATCACAAGGGGAAATGTGAAGAGTCTTATGTTATGACATGTTCATATATCAATGGTTTTTAACGTTTGCTGATTTAAGCTGAAATTCACAGTCAAGCTTAAGAAACAATGGCGTTGAGACACTACTGTGAATTTCTCTTGGAGATCATTAAAGTATTTATCTATCTATCTATCTATCTATCTAATGCCGTTGGAAGAAGCTCAGGATCTAGGATCACAGTCTATGTCACGGCCCCCCACAACTCAGCTGCAGATGCATTCCAACACATTTTAACTTTGTGTTACTGGTTCACAGGAATAACTTAATATGTGCTGAGTGGATGGACTCTGTGCAGGTGGCGTGAGAGAGGATCTGGTCCAAACAGGTCCTTCTTGAGCAACGTCTCCCAGCCTCCATGGTGGGAAGGTGACTCTACAAAATTGTGATCATGATTTATATTAAAAATTCATTTCAGTTCAATAAATTGCAAAATGAAACCTGCCAAGTCTTGCTTTATCGTCTCTCAGCCTCCATGATATGCTGGTCAGCAGCAGTGGCTCCTTCATTCCTGTGGCAAGGAGACTCTAGAACTCTGCTCTATTCTAATCTGATAAAAAAAAATGACTCTATAAAGGCACCATAATGATTTGTATTAAATATTCACTTCAGTTAGAAAGCAATATGAAACCTACCAAGTCCCGCTTTAACTAAACTCGTAGTCAGGATACAGGCCTGATCAGAAATATTTGAAACACTGAATTGAAGGATCAGAATTAAGAGATATCATTATTCCTTTATTGGAAGTTACTAACGATCTCTTCCAGCCAAAGTGCTGGAATGTGGGAACAAATCAAAATCTGACCTGTTGTTATTATTACTCCCACCATGTGTTGCTGCCTTCCCTTTTAAAATAAGCTGATGCCCGTTCCCACTGATTTCCTTTCTATTTGTCATATTTTAGTCGCTGACATGCAAGCGTATTGAGTATTCACCATATATGTTGGATTTTTTTTAGATGCAACTTGTGACCCACTTTTACGTTGAGGGGCTTCATCAATGTGTAACTTTGCACTAGCAGAGGAAGAGGTCAAAGGAAGTTCGCAAAGTCAGTTTATCACATGACCGCCTCTCCTACGCGCTCTATTTCGGCTGCCAATGATTTAGGACCAACGTGACGACCCTCCACCACTCACCTGCAGACTCTTTTTGAATACATTTTAACTTTGTTACTGGTTCACCAAACCTGCAATGAGTTGGAACCCCCCCCCCCCCGTTTGAACTGCTCTGAAGGTTTGAACATTGGACATCCAAAAAAAAACAACCCATTAAAACAGCTATAAGTTTGTCTTTTTTAACTGACTGTTATAAAATTCAACATTCATACATTTCTAATTAAAATGCTGTTTCTATGTTACGTAATGGCTGTGTTAAGAAAACAATAAGATAATACATAAATACATGAACCAAAGACAACTTCTTGATGAGTTAAGTGATTTTATTAAACCGTGATGATGATTTATGATAAATATTCAGTTGAGTAACTTTGCATTGTGAAATCTGCGAAGTCTTGCTTCAATTGAACTCTTCTCGGATACAGGCCTGATCAGAACTTTTGGCGCGAGTCACTTGAAGCTAAAGATGTGAGTGTTGACCTCCTGTGGCCAAAATACTGAAATGCAGGTTAAAAAAACTAATCTGAACTGATCTGCCATTTTTTATTTATTTTTAAAAACACTAATTCACAATATTATTACACCATTTGTTGCTTCCTTCACATTTAAGATAAGCTGATATTTTCCTTGAAAAAGCAAAAACGCTAATTTTCAACACCCGGTGAACTTTCCATGGTGAGTCCTTCAAATCCTGAGTGTGATAAAGAATGAAATAATCCATACATACATCTGATGCACGTCTGATATTCTAAAATGCAAACAGTCTCTGCAGTCAAGGAAGTTTACATGTTGACTGCTATTTATGTGGCATACATAAGGTCAGACTGTGCCATTGTTTCTTAAGCTTGACTGTGAATTTCAGCTTAAATCAGCAAACGTTAAAAACCATTGATATATGAACATGTCGTGGAGGAGAGGGGCTTGTTTTAATTAGCTTTCTGGTTGAGTGCACATTTCACACGTCTCAGCTGCCTGCTCTGCAAGCTTTGGTGTTTGATCCTTTAATGGATTTAAAGAGGAAATTAAAAATAAACATCGATCAAACTCAGCAACACAAAGGAGGATCACGACTTAAGTGTTAAAAACTAGCACATAAGACTGAATACACTCACATGACAAAATAAGACAAATAGAAAAGAAATCGGCTGAAACCGGGAAAATCTGAGCTCATTGTAAAAGTGAAGGCTGCAACACCTGGTGGGTAGCATTAATAATGCAGTAAAGTAAAGAGAGTAACAGTAATGACATTGTGATGTGGTCTTTAAAAAGTTGAACGGGTCACATTTTGATTTTTACCTGCATTGTTTGTAAAATCCTATAAAGGAATAATGATATATCTCAATTCTGACCCTTCAATTCAGTGTTTCCATTATTATAATGTGAATATTAAATATAAATCATTGGCATGCTTTTATGGAGTCACTTTTTATCAACCTCATTGTAAATATTAAACACGAATATGTCCAAGTCTTAACGGTCACTAATATGTACATGGACAGAATGGATGACCGTGAAAACACAGCAAACACTATTTACAAAGAAGAGTTCTGGAGTCGTTGAAAAAGAGAGACGTTGTTCTGGAAGGACGTCAGTTTGGACCAGATCCTCTCTGACTACACCTGCACACAGTCCTTCTCCACCCCCACCACCATGTCACTGGCCTTCCGGATTGGTTAGTTAGTTGAGCCCGTCAGCCTGCTGCACCAGCATGCAACAGCAGGTGTCTATTTACAGAAACAGCTTTTCAAATAGACGATTTGAATCTTGAATATATAGTCAGATAAAAAAAAGACAAACTTGCTGCTGCAATGATTTTTTTTAAAGAAACCCAATGTGAACCTTCAGAGCAGTTCAAATGGCGCTTTTTTTCCAACTCAGTACATATTAAGTTATTCCTGTGAACCAGTAACAGATAGTTAACCCGTGGAATGCGTCTGCAGCTCAGGTGCGGAGAGTCGGCACGTAGGCTGTGATCATAAATCATTAATGTCACAACGCCATTGCTGTTTAAGCTTGGTTATTTTAAAATATATACAAAACTATAATGTTGTCAGAGTTTGCATGTCAACCACATCAGGGTGGTGTTAGTTGCTCTTGAATTGTTTTCCTTTATCTTAATCCAGAACAGAAGGTTACAATGTGTTTGATTGGATCTACAGGCTGGGTTTTTTTGGGGGGTCAATTAATGTTCCATTGTGTATTTAAATAAATATATTAATTCCAAATAAAGACACTTTATATACTGGATAATAATGACTCCAGGGACATTTCCCCCCAAAGTAATATTAAATATTAAAAACTAAGATCAATTATTTTATACAACCTGTCCATTTTCTTTTAGTTTAACCTTCAATTCAGATATAAACCTATCTAAAACTATTTCTAATGCTACATTTAAAGAAAAGAAATGAAAAGTCATGTAAAAAAATATGCATTTGCTTCGGCTGTCTGGCAATTGAACTGGCTCTTTCAGTAATAACTTTCTGACAAGACGAAAACTATTCATGTTGACTATCAGATAATTATAAAACATTTGGTGTTACATGTTCCTCTCTCTTACCCGCTGCTCTGCTCCTGTGTCCCGCCCTCGCCTTGATCCACTGCCTCCAGCCCTTCATGTCACTGCATGGTATTCACAACAGACAACATTACACATATTAATGTACAGTGACAGCAGTGGACTTACAAAAGATATTTTAACAACCGATATGCAGATGTAAACAGGCTCATACAATGTTTACTCTGTTTACAGCATCACTTAACCTTTTACAGTTAAATATTTCCCGACTTTATTTTATGATGTCCCCTCCAGCCATGTGCCGTCCTCACCTCCGCCTCCTCCATACTGCTCCTTAAAAAAAAAGCAATGTCTTCAGAGATGGAGGTCACAAAAAAATAAAAATAATAATAATAATAATAAAAAGCCACTCATTGGTCATGATGGAGCATCTCACCTCTTAATATTCACAACACTGGTCTCATATTATCATGAAATAGTTTATGTTTCAAAAGTATACATAATGTAGCTGCTATGATGTCATACGTGTTGATAAACGTTGGCGTGATTAAGTTGTTATCCTTGTTTGCAGCAGTTTGTTTATCACATGTGGGCGTGCGCGCGCACACACACACACACACACACACACACACACACACACCTAACATTCACAGAGGCTGAAGAAACCCCACGGGGGGGGGGGGGGGGGGGGGGGGGGGGGTGTTGCATTTCAAAAGGTATTAAAACAACAGAAACGACTGCAATAGCAGACGATCTCCACTCACGGGAGTCGAAACAAGAGAAGGACAGAGAAGCTGCACTTTGAAAACTGCAAAATCCCCCAAAAGAGAAAGTCCCCTTCAGTGACACTGTACTAAAATATGAAAAGATGAAAAACAAAAAGATGAAAAACTATTTAGCCCAGTTTTGATGACACTCAGGAACATTGGCAAAGTTAGAAGTTAAGTGATGACTGTCCCAGATTATGACTTCATTCAACAGATTTTGTTCCTAAATATGAATGTAAACGAGCAACATGACGTTATGAATTAAACATATTCGTGGCAGCGCTCCAAACACTGTTTTACCTGGTTCAGTGGAGGCCCAGTATTTAACACCCTGCTGTCCACCGCTGCAGCCTCTTCAAAATATTACCCAGAGCCGCTAACTGAGGGGGCGTGCTCTGACGGAAGCTATGCTGCACCGTCAAAATAAAAGAACGCGGGTTTCCCAAGGAAGACTCCTAACTCCTTACATTTATAATTATTTTATTAATTAACATAATTTTAAAAAGTCTCTGTGTTATTATCCTCGTCATTTCTTCAATAAAATTGTGATAAAAGACAATATGTGGCATAGTTTATAGTTCAAATCAATTTGTTGACTGGAATAACAACCTCGCTGAAGTAAACCAAAAGTCAACGTTCCTCACGGCAGTGGAACCAAAAGAAATAGTTGCTACTGTTCATAAATGTACAGACAAAAGCATCAAAACCACTCAGTTTTATCTGTATCTTGTCTTTGTAAGCCGGTATTTTTCCCCCAAACAAAATGAAAACAGCTAAAGCTGTGCTGCTGTATAAAACTCTGAACTTCATAAAATGGGAAATGTGTATGTTTACCACAAGTCTAAAATATTCTACAACAAAATATTAAGCCGCAGACAAATTAATAGAAAAATACAAATTATTCTGTGACAGTCGGTATGACTTCAGATCAACCAACACCATGACGTCACACATGCTTTTGGTCACAAACACAACTGGAATACCCCCCCCCCCCCCCCCCCCAATTTTTTTTTTTTTTTTTTTTAAATCAACCACTTGTCCATCAACAAACTGGCACAGTATGAAACCAACGGAATATCTTCACACTTGAGTTGTTGCTTTATTTGCTTTGTTTTGTGGTAATTTAAGTTTATGAGTATTTAAATGGACAGGTGAGGAGATTTGACTATCAAAATAAAGCAAAAGAATAGTTAATTTTAGCTGAATTGTTTGATACACTGTACAATGAATTCATGTATATTGTGCATTTGGTTGTGGTCTTTGAGTCGGAGCATTATTTTACCCACATTACCACTATTTGGCCACAAGATGTCGTAACTAACCAAGCTTGTACTTCAGACCTCCATTAAAGTTTGAAAACGTTTCTACCAAATTATAGGTGCGTGTAAATCTATTTTATATAGTGACTTTTTTAATCGTATGAATAATGTTCTCGGGCTGTTAACTTATTTATCATTGAAATGACATCCGGCAGAGGTTAAGCCCCTCTCCTAATTAGAGTGGCTAAGTATTTAGCTATTTATGTATTTATTGTTTTTCCTTTTTATCTAATGTCACAGTCTTATG
This sequence comes from Blennius ocellaris, assembly GCF_963422515.1. Classification (NCBI taxonomy): domain Eukaryota; kingdom Metazoa; phylum Chordata; class Actinopteri; order Blenniiformes; family Blenniidae; genus Blennius; species Blennius ocellaris. The sequence continues at coordinate 8,397,828 of NC_137669.1, forward strand.
TCATCGTTTCATAATAAACACAGAGATCCTCCTGACTAAATTTATCTCTGGATTAGTGCAGTTCATTTTCATATAGAGAGCCACTGCTAAGCCGGAGACAGTTATCCACAGAATGGGGGAGGAGGAGGGGAAGATGAGGCAGAGGGGGAAATATATGCCGGGGGGGGGGATTTACTGGGACTCAGACTCAGACAGACAGCAGACCGGCTGCTGTCCCAAGCTGCGCTGCGCTGCGCAGATCCTTCCTCCACTCTCTCAGGCACCGAGCTGGAGTTGCGCCTGCTGCCACCTGCCCTCCTCTCCGCGAGTCACCCCCAAACTCAGGAGGTCTGACAGGACTCCGACCCGCGTCTGGACCCATTATCCCACCCCCGCCTCTCGACCCGGTGTCCTCTCTCCTCCGGGACTCCCCCCCCCAGCAGTGGGAGGACCGAGCGGCGGCGGCGGCGGCGCGCAGCAGGAGCGCAACTTGGCGACCGGCGCGGTTTGTTGTCGTTACGCACAGCGCACATCAGCCGGCACAGCTCCTGTTCAGCCTCGGAGGAGCCACTTGCATGGATGCACCATGGCCACGTTCGTCTACAGAGTTCAGTTTTTAGACGACACCGATCCGTTCAACAGCACCAACTTCCCGGAGCCGACGAGACCCCCGCTGTACACGTTCAGAGAGGATATCCCGCTCATCAACCAGCTTGCAGGCATCCATCGACTCCTCAAAGCCCCACACAAGGTACGATCACCACATCACGCTGTCCGATCCACCAGGAATGTTTTGGATTGTGTTTGTTTGGATTATTGGCACTCTTTTATTTTCCCCAATTTAAACTCCTACAAATACACTTCCCATAACCACCATCCAGGGGCTATTTTGAGAACACAAGCAGGCACAACTGATTGGCTTTCCTACCCGGAGGAATGAAACAAGGTTGCAAATGTTTGCCTCAAAGCCCACAGCAACATGAAAACATGGGCTTGATTTAGATTGAATATCCCGATTTAATCCCACATGGGCAGACTTTTGCTCAGCTGTAGTGCCACCGAGCAAGAGGCTGCATCACGTAATCTCTGAGCAGACTGAACTTTTCTGCTTCATTTTCAAAATATACACATATGTATATATACATACATATATATATATTTATTGCTAAAGAAAATCGTGTATTCGTGTGTCCTGATTCGCAGTGGATAAAGCACACTGCTGTATTTGTGCACACTGCTTCGCATGTCACAGTGACAGGTGGTTGCAAAAGCATTAGTGCAACTGGATAGCTCTGTCCTGAGCTGCCTCGTAGTGACAGCCACAACGCCAAGATACACAGATGCCTGTGTCTAAAATTAGTGGAAAGTGTTGGAATGTGGCGAGAGTGATGGATGAGAGAAAATCCAATTTTCAGTGTTTAAAGCAGGGGGGGAAAAAGATAGCAACACATTCCTTCCTGACAATGTTGACTCAAACATGCAAACACACCCACAGAGGCTTGATGTGACCTTCTGTCTGGGATTGATGTGAAGGTAGATGCTTCATTGTTCACCTTGAGCATAGATTGAATACATTTGACAACAAATATCAAGCAAGTGAGAAAAAAACCCCCAAAAAACAGAATTCAACAGCTGAGTGTTTCTTTCCAAACCAGCAGATATTTTGCTGCCCCATCCTTAAAAACCACAAAACAAATGAAAAATGGCCCACAGCACAGGAAAGCTTATGATTACAACCTATACAAGGACAGATGGCACTGCCTGGCTTCGTGTTTGCAATTTTGTTCACATCAGGAGGACGACTGTGCACAGTAGCAACTGGATATTGCACTTAGATTATAGGGATGGAACCAAATGGCTGCAAATTTGTACACCAGACGGTTCAGATCTGAAAGCTGGTGCTTATGAGGCTGGGGTGTTATTCCAATATTGGAAAACTGCTTAGTTTCTCACTCTAACTTTTTTTGCTTTTTGAAACAATTTTTTCCCCCCTTCTTATTTTATTTCACTGTTGAGAAAAAACAAAACAAAAAAACCCTGCCGTGTTATTATGCTGTGATGGTGGAGCTCTGTGTCCGGCTGGCCGGGGCTGCATGTAAAGTATAGGTCACTTGTCCCAGAATTCCTGTGGCCGGGGGCCTGGATCCCTGCGACACTTTGTTCTCCTCACTTTGGGTTGCTGCGGTTTTCCTGACCTCTTCCTCCATCTCCTCGTCCACCTCTGTGACCGTGCACCAGCACGCACACACACACACACACACACACACACACACACACACACACACACACACACACACACACACACACACACACACACACACACACACACACACACACACACACACACACACACACACACACACACAACCTTAACTTAACCCCATCCAGAGTTTAATCCTAAAATTTGTTGCTTCGCCAGAAAAACGGCTGACTTCCCTCAAGGGACGCTGCAGTTTTGTCCCCACTGTGACGCCAGTTGATCATGTTCCCCATGAGTGTAGAAGAACAAAGACACACGCATATAAACAAAGGTCAAAACGGGTTTCCAAGTCTAAAATTGGTGTGCGACTGGTCTGTGTGTATGGGATGTGTCATTCCGTCCAAAGCTGCTATAAAGCAAAGATGTTTTTTGTTTTTTTTCTTTCATTTGATTCCCACAGGAGCGACAGACACTTTTCCTCTTCTTGCCGTATTCCAGTCGACTTCAAATCATAATAAAAGACTCTGCAAAGTTAATTTAGTCTACACTCTCGAGCTCGGTCGGTGAACCGAGGCAGTGGGACAACTTATCGGGCATCAGAAAAACTTCTCTCTCTCGATCGTGTGACGGAAAAAAGCCTCATTCCTCGAAGGAAAAAAACAACAAAAAATCAGCTCCAGACTTTCACAGCTTTTATTTCATTGCCGAGGGCTTTCCGTTAAAGTAACATGGGCCCACTTCTGTGATCCTCAAAGATTCCCATCTCATCGATTTTGACACAGAAAAGGTTCCCCAAAACCTCGTCTGTGTTACATAACTCGGTTGTAAACTTCAATCACCAGCAGCTTTAAAGTTACTTTAACATGAAAGTCGTTACCCAACACCCTCCCACCTCATCCCATTTACTCTTTTTATAAAGTTACTCAACAGAAGTATACCAGGCTCTCCGAAGGGTTTGTCGTTCTTTTTTGGGAACCTCCTCTCCCAGAGGTTCTTCTCGCATGAGGGGTTGTCATATGTTATTACTCCTATTACCCTAACCAAGTGTTTTAGGAAAAGTGACACCCTCTTTTGGAGGGTGAGCTGCTCACTCGTTGTCCAACAAAGTGGTCTGGGATTCACTTTCTGCCCGTCCAAGCAGTATTTGGAAGATCTTGAACCGCACATGTCGACTAAAGGTGACAGTTCTCTGTCCTAGCAAGTGTGTTGCACAGAATGAGGGATTGAAAGAGGAAATCCTACGGAAAAAGGGACGTAATTAATAGTTTTACGTTGAGGTTTTCACAGGACCCTTTGCTAGAAATGCCGAGTAATGCTTTGAGATTAAATTTCACGAACTGCTTTTGTCTCTTTATTACATACAAAAAGCTGACAAAACAAAAGAAACGGGGTCAGTAGGGCAGGGTGTGATTAACCCCTCCACCTGCCGTCTCCTCCCCCGCTGCCTCGGTCTGAGATTTAACAAATCTTTACAAGCACGAAGTGTGTGAAAAACAGCGTTGAGCTCCGGTGTAAAGCTTGTGAAACTGGGACAGTCCACAAAGTATTTGTACCATATGTACATATAGCAGCCATGATGGGTTCTAGAAAGTTCTAATGTGTTTGTTTCAAAGACAATGACTCCCTTTGACTCGGCTTACCATTCTGACATTTCTCCCATCTCAGCTGGTTCTAAGTGAAAAGTCTTGACAGCTTCTGGATGGCATGACTTCTCACTACTTTCTTTTTTTTTCTCACAGTTTTCTCTAGCCTTTGGTAGAACTTCTTTTTGTCAACTTTGTTTCCACTACAACTGTACCAGAGACAATGAAGCTACTACACTTTGTTTTGGAACGTGAGGGTGCACTCCAAAAGCTTCTTGTTTGTTTTGAGGATTTCGCTTTTTGTCGTCGTCAGTCGACTGATGTTGCCGAGTACTTTAAAAAAACAACTTTGAGCCAGACCCAAATGTCAGTTTTGTTTGTTAATGGTTCACTGCTACTTCTAGAACTACTTCAGGAGCGAATGACAGACGAGAGCAACTCTGCAAAGTTCATTGACGCTGAACTCTCAGATTCACCTTTGCAATATTTTGAGCCCCGGTGGACACGCCCACCCGTTTGAGCTCCTCTGTGCACGCTGCCTCACAGCAGAGTAAATATAGGGAGGTTATATTTATGCCGTGAGTCCATCCGACAGTCCGTCTCTGTGTTTCCAACTGAAAGGGAGGGACAGACGGAGAGCAGCAGCGGGTCTTGTGATCTGTCGGCCTGTGCTGGTTTGAAATTGTCACCAGACGGCTTGAATGGACAGACAAAGAGGGGCAGGGGTGGGCACTTGATTGGCAGCGCTCCAAAGATTAAAACCAGAGAAAGACCACTCTGCTGCTGCTACAGAATGCCAATTCTGATGATGGCCTTCACGCCTTCACACAGCAGTGGCTTTGACCAGAAGTTGCAGAACCGTCGCAGCGAAGTGATGTCAGTTGCTTTTAATAAGTTGTCTCCGGGATGCCTGTTTGCCTGCACCTGCCGTCAGCTTGTGACTGTACTCATAAACATCAATGCCAGTGGTGTGCAGATATATTACTGAGCACCTGGTCTCAAACGCAGCAGGGTCTCCCGTTACACGTTGCTCAGTGGGTCATTTCTGACGTGGGCCGCTCTTCAGTTACCTCTGATCATGCAGCTGCGCAAGGTGTGTGTGCAAGATTGCTCAGCTTTTAAGATGTAAATAACAGAAACGGCACAGTTCGCCACCCGCTTTATTTTTACACGTGTCCATTTCACACGTGAGAATGATCCCACCATCAACATGCAGAGGCTCAAAAGTGCTGAAGTTTCACCATCGTACACAATTCGGCCAATATTTAAGAGTCCGATTTCTCACGGCTGGTAGTTAAATGTGCTAAAATCTTTCTTTCGCCACCCTTTTCTTCCACTCTGGTGTTTGGTTTCATGTTCTGCAGCCTTTATTAGCAGTTAATTCTCTTAGCAGCTTCGTAACGTCAAAAGCAAAACGACACTGCATATGTTTCTTTCCGCAGACCGCTGTGCGCTCGCATGTGCTCCCATAAAGTGGCTTTATTTTGCAGGCTCATATTGTTTGAAAATGGGCTGTGAAACATGGACAGTAAAAAGGGCATTAGAGGAAATTGGTCCGGAGACATGCTGTATCATTCAATTGGGCGTTTTGTGCAAGGAAATTTCACATGCTGCTTTATTGTGCTCAGCTTCTCTTCCTGTTGCTCACAGTCCATTATAAGTTGGTGCGACTCTCAGAGCATATCACTAAATAAGCAATAAAGCACTTGTTGTAGGAATTTGTTAAATTATGACCAGATATGACACTTCTCCATCATACCAGGTGTGACATTATTGCTCAACAACAACAACAAAAACAAATACCATCCAAAGTATGTTTAAGAAGCGTTTTTAGGTCTTAAGATCGCCTCCAAAAATACTTCAGTTTCAATTTCCAAGTGTTAAAGATAAGATTTTAGTTAACGTCGGCTTGCTGTGGTTATTTCTCTTGCTTGGTTTTGACACAATTCAAGAATCCGTTTCATATTTGTAACTTTTGTCCTCAAACGGGTCCCTTCTCTCTTTCTTTCCATAGCTTGATGACTGCACTCTTCAGCTCTCCCACAATGGAACCTATCTGGATCTGGAGTCCTCGCTGGCGGAGCAGAGGGACGAGCTGGAGGGCTTTCAGCAGGACGACACAGGGTGAGAGTGACTCACATTCATATCAGTCATGATAAACACATTCTAAATATTGACCAATCGGAATATACTCACTAAGACGAGGTGACGCCCCTCTTTCCTCCCTCTTTCTCTCTCTTGTACATATTTTCGGACTGTCTTCATTTATATAAAATGGGGAGAATCACAAGCTTCTGGACACAAATTTCTTGGAAGTACAAGTTCGTGGAAAGTATGAAGCACTCTGGAAAGCGGGACAGATTTGCCCTCGCTTCCACATCAACATCCTCTCTCTTGCTGTATTATTATAATTAAAAGAATTATTATTATTATTATTGATGTTCTTTGTGACCAATTCATCAACAGGTTGTTTTCGATCTAAGGAAAACACTTTTGTGAAACTGATTTGTTCTGTCAAGTCCTCCAGCAGCATTGGTGTCGTACTCATGAGCAGCAGGTGAAGGGTTTATGATGTCGGTAAGAAATAAAATCTCTGCGCCACAGAAGGTCAGAAACCCTGAGTGTAAAACAATACAAAGAAAAACGTTTTTTTAAGATCAGATTTTACATCTTCTGGGGAAACTCGAGGGACTTTTAGATGTTTATCCTCAGTATCATACCCTATGTTATGTCATGGGGGGGGGTTAGCCAATCACAATCAAGGCAGACCCTCCCTTTGACCCTCCCACTATTAGGCAGCTCTGCTCTGGCACATGGCACCACGAGAAGAAGTACTTCCCAAGATGGGCATGTGTGGGCGGAGCCAGTCCAGCTCACACAGACACAGCAGATTCTAATGGAGGAGAATCAAGGGAAGGCTGGATTTGGGGCAATAAATACATTTTTCGACAAACAAGCCCCATGTGAAAAGCTGTAAAAAACTAACCCCTTTGATAATTTGACCATGAAGTTTACTAATAATCTTAATCAGATTTCGAAAGTTGCAAATGGAAAATTTAACTTCTTGGCAAAAAACGTTTTCATGAATGAACTGTCACAATTTTGGAGGAACATAAACTATACAATCTGCAGTGTTTCCACACTGTTGATAACATGTCGTTGCACTACTCACCATGCTCGGTCGCTAACTGATGTTCAGCTGATTCTCTAAGAGGTAAACATCTTAACTTCAGAGATGCTCTTTGATGTCAGCTGAGAGCTTTTAGGCATATATACACAAAGCATAATCACATGGAGCTCAGAGACAGGAGAGGCAGCTGCTAACCGGCTGCACATGTGTAACACTGAGTATTTCTGGAGGGCTGTGTTGATCCGTCTGGGACGGGAGGGCGGCAGCATGATAAGTGACGGCCGGCCCGCCGAGTTCAAATGTTCCCCTCCGTCTGTTTGCGTTTGGATGCCGGTTTCCATGTGAACGTTTATTTGTTTGCTCGTGTGTGTGTGTGTGTGTGTGTGTGTGTGTGTGTGTGTGTGTGTGTGTGTGTGTGTGTGTGTGTGTGTGTGTGTGTGTGTGTGTGTGTGTGTGTGTGTATATGTGTGTGTGTGTGTGTGTGCGTGTGCGAGTGTGTGTGTGTGTGTGTATGTGTGCATCTCTGCCTGGTGACAGATGATGGACAGGTGAATGAAGTAACTGAGATCCTGAGGAACTGGTTGGGTTAGAGGGGCCTTTACTTCATCTTCCACTGAGGTCAGAGTGACCTTTCAGGATGAAATGAGTGACAACTTTAGTTTCAGTTGGGCCACTTCTCAGCAGTAATGTTAAAAAAAAACGCTTCGGGTGGATGAACACTATTTGTTTTGTGTCCGAAATTGAGAAGATACCATCCTCATCATGTAGTTTTCATCCGACTCTACGGTCTTACTTTCACATCTGTGGCTTTTCTTTTATTGCGTCCAGGTTTTTTTTTTGGTTTTTTTCAGCGCTTACACAAAACCTCAAAAGTGAAACTTTTCTTTACCCGAGGTTTAAATTGGGCACATTGGTATAAAGTGATCTGCAGCCAGAAGAACACATACTTCCCCGTTGGAAGAATGTGTTGCGATCCCAGCTGTGGCAGGACACTGCTCGCCACAGCTGACAGTAAACAAAGCTCTCTGGCGATAAGGAAAGCTCAGCTTACTCTGAGAGAAAGTGAAGAGGAAACGGGAACAGCTGTAGATTGTGATGCAGATTAATGTCAGCTCCCAATCACTTCTATTTGCCCCCGAGAGAAACACTTTGAGAGAATCGTCTGAAATACACTGAGCAGGATTTCTAAAGCGTTCACACTCGAGGGAAAAAAAGATTGGGGATATTATTTATATCAGAAATAGTTCGCTTTAAAGAAAAATAACCAATAAATAGTGGGACGTGACCATATATGGTTACTTGCCTTATAAACGGTTAATTATTTATTATTATTTCAATGCATGACGTGTTGTTATTCTAATTATAAAAGCTACATTACTATAAAAAAACAACAACAACATGGAATTATTTTATCTTTACAGACTTAACTTGTCTGATCCTTACTTAGCCAGTATAAAATGTTATCCCAAATAAAAAGTGTTGTTAAAGTGTCAATGCAGTCTTTTTCCTAAAGCAGCACCGTGGTTTGATAGTTTGCACTCTGACCCTTTATTTCTGGTTGTTGTGGCAGTGGTGCAGGTAGGGTAGATGGTGTATATACACGTTTATCACATAGGCTACATCCAGTTATAGTGGTGCATTTTTAACTGTTTCTCTGGCAGATTCCTTAAGTGACTCAATGCACTACCCTGTAGTTCACACTTGTATTGCAAGGCTTATCATTTTACGATATAATATATCAATTTAAGTGGAATCTGTACCTTTAATTGGTGATTTATATTTCTCAATGAAACGTGGATCAACTGAGTAGAGAAACTTGTTGGATTTTGTCCCTATCGCCTTGACTTATGTAATCCTAATCAAGGTTTTTGCCCACATCACGCTCTGTATATGTTTGCTATTTCAGCCTCATTTTCTTCTTTTGGTACCCTGACAAAACAAGACTCACTGCTTTGACTGGCATTCTCACACAGTATATTATCAGAAAGGCAAGAAAAAAGGAGAATTTGTTCTGTCAGCAACTCGGCAGATTGTGTTACCATTTTGCTCTATTTCCCAGCAAAGCTGATAACGCAGCGTAATAGAATGATAAGCCACCATTTGGCTCTCTTGTTTGCTTACCTTAATGCAGGTTATGCACAACAGGTTACCAGGGTCCTGTTTTCCTTTCTCTGCCTGGATGTTTACAGATTAAAGTTGGTGATTAGTCCACACAGACAGGACGATAAAAACTCAGGGGAGAGAGTTTGAGATGAGTCAGGATGCCATCAGTTTTCCCCCCTGATGTTTACGAGTTCGGTGTTTTCCCATTGCAGTTGCAGCACGCATGTACAATATGTGTCCTCGCTGGGACAATGGTATGCAGAGGTGTGTATGTGTGAGTATGTGTGTATGTGTGTTGTGTCTGTTGCAGGCTCAGATGTGTATCAGCATAGGGGTACACATTTCATGCAGGCCACTGTTTTTCAGCATCATTCCCATCATGCCTGCTGTTTTTACTTCATGTTTTGTCTCCTGGCTCTAAAAAAAAGGACAAATAATATCAAGAAAATCACACTGGACTCCAATCAGCTTCAGCTAATCAGTGTGAAAGTGTTTTCAGATCAACAATAATCAGGTTTCCTTGTGCTGTTTGTTTGTTTGTTTCAGGTCCAGAGGGAAGAAGCACAGTGTTGTTTTGCGCACCCAGCTGACTGTCCGTGTACACGCCTGCATCGGTGAGTGTTGTGTGACATGTTTACTTATGTGCTTAGCACGCACACAAACACACACACACGCGCACACACACACACACACCCACACACACACACATACACACACACACATGCGCTCGCCTCTCCACGGAGATGCCTCCACCGTCAAACACATCAGCAGCGCCGAGAACACACCGTACCGCACGTGCAGACGGGCGTCTCTCTCGGTGGCACGTTCTGATTGGTGTGTGTGAAATTCTTCTAAATTTAACGGCGTGATTTCACCGTGTCAATAGGCGAGTTTAGTGCACGGTGGAAACTTGTGCTTGTTGGGAGGAAAGTGGCTGCGAAGTGATTTAGGTGTTGTTATCACAGTACAGCTTTACCTTCTGGTGGAGTCTTTAACGTGTGATGCCCTGGACTGGGGGGGGAGGAGAAGGAGGAGAAGGAGGAGGAAGAGGAGGAGTGAGGTGAGAGGTGTGAAAGTGACTGGATGTTAGAGGGTAAGGTGAAAAGATGTTAACGGCATGAACAAAAGGCCACGATACAAACAAGGAAGAACAGTTGAATATAACAATTAAGGGAGACAAGGATAGGAGCAAGAAGTAGAAGACTCCACTGAATAAAAATGTAACTGATACAGATTCTCGAACAGGGGTGTCAAATATAAGGCCTGCAGGTCAAACCCAGAGGGAAGAGGCGGCAATCCAGCAACACCAAGTATATGGTGGAAGGTTTTTTTTTAGACATTTCACTGAGAACGAGAACATTTAATTAAAACTGCCATTATGTTGAGATTGTTGTCATTTTCCATAGTAATTGTTTGGTTTTGTGAAAATATTTCAAATTTTCATCGCGTATACTCCGCACCACAACCAAGAAGTTTAAATTCAAAAGTTATTTTGGTCATTTTCCAAACTTCTATCTTCTCTGACTTCCATTTGAACTCAGGCCCTTATCCTCCGATCTGACAGTGCAACACCTTTCAAGTTAAATGCATGTCGGCAGGTCACTTTCTGACGACGTTCTCACAGGGAGTCCCAATTTTCCAGACTGTCTTTTTCGAGCTTTTTCATCTGTGACCGCTGTAATTCTTGGCTGCTTTGTTTCATTCTCTCTCTCTCGCTCTCTCTCTCTCTCTCTCTCTCTCTCTCTCTCTCTCTCTCTCTCTCTCTCTCTCTCTCTCTCTCTGTTCCTAATCCTCGCTGTAAAGAAACTTTCCTATGTGGCAGCACAACATGGTACAGGAGCCTTCATAAGCTCCTGCAAATTAAAGTGGGCTAACCACGCTCTTTTAGGAGGGGTTGAAAACAGTCACTAGCAACTTTAAAGCTACAAACAACCCGCAAGGCCACGTTTCGCTGCAGAAGTTTGGTTCAATAAAAAAATAAATAAAAATGAACATGCAGTTGTCTAGTCACTGACTTCTTTCCTCTGAGTAAAGGTTTCATTTAGACACTTTAATGGTGCATCCAGGCCTGATAATCAGAGAAATATATATCTACTGAAATCACGCCACTCTTTCTCACTTTCTTTCTTCGGGGTGTTTCGTTTCTCGTTCCATCGTGGCTCGTCTCCATGGTCAGCGTTCTCGGTGCCAGTGATAGCGGCGCTAATTCTGGATCGTCGAATTGGAGCCTGTGATTGGCTGAGAAGGTGCCGAGGTGAAAGGTCAGTCTGAGCGGGGGCTCAGGGTGTTTAAGAGAGAAGACGTGCACATGAGGTGAAGTTAATGACAATTGTAGACTTTGCTACGGCTGATAATTTGAAGAAATAATAAAATGATTTCCGCATCAGACCTCAGAGACACAGGGACCTGTGGACTTGCTTCATATTTACCAATCCCTGTAGGAACATATGGCTCACACTGTGTTAAGAATGAGGACTCTCTTTAAGTCGGGGCATGTTTGACCGACATGCGCAGCTCTGAGAGAGACGAGGAGTGACCCTGGTCTGCAGCCACCTGCTACAGACATACTATGTGCACGTGAGCGAGCTTTGTTTTCCTGTCATCCTTTATTGGGACTGAGGGAATGGAGCATGGAGCAAGCAAACATTCATGCACATCCACTCTCAAGCGCTCACCAGGAAGTAGCTTGAAGGAACCCTCTGGTGAAAATGTGAATCATTTTGGACCAGTTTGCTCTCTACAATAAACGCAGCCTTGGTTTTCAGTGGAAATGAGTAATTCTGCTGCATTAAACAAACATTCGTACACTCAGATAGCTTTTAAGCGAGTCAGAGTGTACATTCACTTTGGAGGGCCGCCCCCCCTCGGCGCGGCTTCAGCTGTCCACTCATCTGCTCGTTTAGCGTTCTCTAATCCTCCTGGGCCTTGACCTTCAAATCGCCTGAGTCGTGGTCAGCAGCCCGGCTCCTAAATGCAAAGTCGGCCGCACACAAGTATGCAGATTGCTTGCAGAATTAAAAGTCTGGAAGTTCACACATGGCGGCATCTGTGTGTATGCTGACTGCGTGTGAGTGTGTGTGATGAGGCTGAATTAAGTGTATGGATCCGTGACTGTGCTTGTTTTTTGTGTGCTGAGACACAGGAAATAATCAATTCCTCAGAGATCTAATCTTACTGGTTTCATCAGCTTTCATGTTTGATGGACAAAGATCGGGATCTCGTTGTATTAAGGTCAAAAGTCAGGGAGATCTCAGGGGTTTGCAACCCTCTTCTGTTCATTGGTCTTTCAAGGGATGTAAGGGCGACAAACCGGAGCACCAGCATGAGAAATGTAGCTCCTCTTGGCATTTCTTGGCACTGCCACCCGCAATGATCAAATTACACACGGGCTTGCCCAGTTTGGGATTAAGGAAGCCGTGCAATGTGTGAGTGAGAGTGTGACAATATTTGTGAGTTAATGAGTTTTTCTGTTGTACATGAAAGTAGGACACATTGGCAGCGTGCCAGCCATGCAGTGACTTTGACTGCTGAAGCAAGAAAAGGAGATTAGATTGTTTTCTCTTTATTAATGCAACATAGATGTCTTGATTGTTAAGATAATGCCCCATTTAAACCACAACATTTTCCTTATCTCCTTCGACATATCACTTTTATTTGTACTTTTGTCCTTCGGTACTTGCACGTGTGCCCTTCCCGCCTTCCTCCCTTATACTTTCTCCCCGTTTCTCCCAGCTGATCCCAACGACTGCCGTCCCCTCGGAGAGCCAACCAGAACCTCTTGTTTAAGGGTTAATTTTAGCTTCAGTGGCAGCGGCGGGGTTGTTGTGGATCGTGGCCGACGAGTGCAGAGAGGTGGTCCAGGGGTGGGGGTGAGGTTAAGGCGTTATATTTAGAGAGTGTTGACAGCGCAGAAACATGCGCGGAGGGCAGGATGGTGCTGAACCTCCGCTCATTAAGCGTGTTGCTTCACGGAAGCGAGGAAAGGGGTTGAGGAAAAGTTTGAAAAAGTTGCATTTTCCTTGGCTCCAAGCCTCGTTGGCGTGTTAACGGACCCGCAAAACACAACACAATCTTTCCGTTTTCATATGAAAACGTTACATGCAACAGCAGTATTGTCATTGTGTTATGTGGCACAATCGACTTTTGGAATTTCACCACGAAGCGTGTGTGCAATCCTTTTCCAGAATAAGGTTCTACGATGTATTTGTTTATCTTTTTGTGTTTATTATCCTGCTTCAGTTAGTCAGGACAGAATAATTGGATTGCAGACGAGACATTATATTGGTCCTGAGACACTCCGACTCAAATTGTTATGTCAAACTGTTATTGACTAGCAGAACACTAATTACACTTTGAATAGAAATGTACAAACACATACGGGTGATTCAAAGGAGCAGCATGCAAAAAAAAAACATTATGAAGAAAATTGTAGTTGTTTAGAATTCGTGACTTTGTGGTTTAATGGTGGTGACAGAGATGAAAACAAATGATCGATGAGTGGCGCATCAGCACAGATGTAACTGATTGAGTAAACACTGAAATGCAAGACAACAAAACAACAGTCGTTTTGTGTGACTGCTTTATTATTGTGGTCCCTAAATGGTGATAGTACTCTCTCTTCTGTGTGTGCAAAGTAGGTATCTGTATCCAGAGAGTTCAAAACGGAAATTCTTTATCCTGTCGGGAGGATGAATGCGCTCAGTAAAGCTGCACCGGCTGAGTCTAAACAGTAATTTTGTCATTTGTACAGTGATTAAACTGCGCTTTACTTAACAGGATGTTTTTCAAATCCCAGAGCTTTCGTTTCCCATGCAGCCTCATTTCCCAGCCGCTCCTGAAGTGAAGAGAACAGGCGGTAATTCAAGTGATCAACTAATAGGGGGGGTGATGCCATCTGACAGGTAAAGCTCCCTGTAATGAGCGGTACAGCAGGTGAAACAAAAGAGAACAAAAGACCTTGCATGTGTTTTTGGAACTCATTCAATCCCCCCCGACCCTGAGCTCAGGAATTTACCCCTCTTTACAAAAAAAAAAAAAAAAAAGACTTCTATAATGTTGGGTTTCTGCGCCCCAATTATCCATCTCTAATCACCCCCTGCAAGTATCGTGAAGACGAGGTGGAGAAGAAGTGAAGTCTGACTGGCTTTGATTTCCCCGGTTGTGCTGTTACATAACAAATTAGCAGCCCCTCCAACGCCTGGAGTCAAACGTCGTGTTGCGTCAGCATGTGCGCCTCTGCTCCTCTCTGTCATCGCACCACTACCGTTCCTCCTCGCTCCGGCTAGAATTGCATGTTTTCATCCGGCGATAATAGGCCCCCGTCCAAGGCTTTATAGTGACTGTATTTAAACACGGTAAAGAGATATTTTGAGGATTTGATGGCATCGGAGAGCGAGTCAAACAAATCAAAATCGTTCTAAATATGAGCTTACTGACAGGGTGGTCTGAGGGAGTGCTCGGCTCCACTCAGTGTGGGGTTACTCATGGGGCCCGCGTTGGCAGCAGTCTGGCCTTTAAGATGCTGCAGAAAGAGTCGACCGCAGCTGGTTCGAGCAGCGATTTACTGTGTCGCCGTCCCCCCCCTGCTGTGGGAGATAAGGCCTGGTAATGGCATGGTATGACAAGGAGATAATGCATGGTAATGGGTCAGCTTGCGAGGGGGCACGTACACCGAGACATCTGCAGCCATGATGCTCGTCAGTGTCAGGAAATGCTTTCTGGTTTGGCTGGCAGTGCTTATATCTGATCTTAGCAAACATGCTCTTAACTACTTTTTAATCTGACATCTTTTTTTTTTTTTTTTCATGCTTTACTCTACATTTGTCCCGATTAATGTTTTCAAATATGAAACTGGTTTAAAGAACAGCTTTCAGTCTGGGTGCTCTTCTCTGGGCATCTATATTTACTCAGCTCGGCTTCACATACTCCCAATGACTCTTTGTTCTGATCGACACCTGTGGCTTTGGCTCAAGGATCCGGTACCTCATGATCCGGTGAGTCAGCAGGGGTATTTTGCCATGCTTATGAATTGTTTGCATGGCGTTTGGCGAGTTTAGACCTGCCACTCAGCTAAGTTCTATCTGTGTGCAGCCGCAGTTCAATTTTGCATTCGCCATCTCGCCGTCGCACCGATGTCACCGATCACGAAAAAACACTCTTCTCTATCTTGGTTTTCATAGGGGGAAGAAAAAATAGCACCCAAATAGTTTCCCTTCAGCCCTCACCAGCGGCTAAGTCCCAGTGGAGTGCCCGCATGAGTCATGCTTCAGTGACGGCTGTGAGAGATACTGAGGCGGGGCCGGCGAAGCCTTAAAGATGGAGGTGCGGAAAGAGCCACCAACTTGCGTCTGTACGAATAACAAGCCAGTCGTCGATCTTTTTTTTTTTTTTTTTTTTTAGCAATGCTACCGCTTTAACTGAAAGGCAACTGTAATACAAACATCATCCTTCTTTTTCAGTGCCATCAAAGCCCCACACACTGCGCATTCCCCAACATACGAGAAACCTCTCAATCTCTTGACTGTTCCCGTGTTGGTTTTCACCCCCTCTATTGATCTGTGTGTGGTGGGTCCGGCTCCGTGTGTCACAGTGCTGAGCTTTCTGTGGATGTGGCAGGGTTTTCCCTGAGCTCTGCTGCTTCGTGCGGACAAACAAGAGAAGCCCTGCTGTTGCACTGTGGCTCTCTGCACGCTGCTGTTTGGGGTTTTTTTTGCTCTCCCAGGCTGCAGCGGGGCTTACTGGAAGAAAGCAAGAAATATACCATGACGTGTGTGTGTGTGTGTGTGTGTGTGTGTGTGTGTGTGTGTGTGTGTGTGTGTGTGTGTGTGTGTGTGTGTGTGCGTCTGAGTGTTATGTCTGGGCTTGTTTACATATGCACCCGTGTGTGCCTGTGCAAAAAAAAAGAAAAAAAAAAGTCTGGCTGGTCTGTTTTAATCATTTTGAAATGGTTACATAATGCAATAAAACATTACAATTACCACAGGCTAAACATCCCGTACACACACTGGAGAATCTACGGGTTTGGCGTCCCGTCCGGCCGTGGAGTTTTCGGTGGATGATGGGTTTAGGGGATGTGTGGAAAGAGAGGGGGAGAGGGACGGTTTCCAGGGGAATGGTAGATCACTTAAAGGAGGAAACACGGGGGAAAAACAAAGCGGGGAGGAAATGCACCTGCCAGACAGAGCTGACGCGGCGAGCCAGCCGGCCTGAGCGTTTACCTCACAGCTCAGGAGGCGGCGGGCTGACAGGTGAGGCGACAGGAGGAGGAGGAGGAATCTGACTTTTTACGGCTGTTCTTAACTCTTTTAATGGATGGCATTGTGAATGTGTGGGCTTAGCTCATGTTTCAGTGTTTGCACTGTTTCACACTTTGATCCATCCTCCCTTTACCATCCATCCATCCATCTATCCATCTATCCATCCATCCAGCCATCCAGCCATCCGTCCATTAATGGAATCCAATGGTATCATTTGATGCATATTTTTCTATGCAATTTGAACAGGAGGAAAATGTCACTAAACCAAATAGAAATAAGTTGACTGTCGGATTTCATGCTCTTAAATTGTCCAGTTTTGCCTTCTCGTGCCGTGCAGCATTCTCACACATCCGCGCCTGGCCGGCGGTTTCTCAAACAAAACCTTTTGGCCAAGTCAAACACCGAGAAAGTGGTTTCAACAAGTACGATCGTTTTCTCTGTCTGAGAATATACCTAAATACGCCGTGGCTCATGTCATATATCACTGTGTCGGCTGCATCGGGAACAAACAACATACGCACACATGCACAAGGGGGGAGGATAATAACAGACAAGTGCGGTATGAGTCAGAGTAAAATTTCACTTGGTTAATCCACTCTGCAAGCTGCACATATCCTCCACTGTCCTCTCTGTTTACTCACTCTCACTGCTCCGGTTTCACCATCCCTTCACTCTGTGTTTGCATTTCTCACTCTCTCAATGTCTCTGTTTCTTTTTTCTCTCTCATATGTCATCCCCGCTCCTATTGGCCAGGCCAGTTTAATCAAAAATAAACATTTTAGTGCCACATTTAAACACAAAATGTGGCACTTTTCTGTCCATTGTGAGCAACAAACATCTCCAAAAAAAAAAATAATAATAAAAATAACAACATACAGCCATACAAAGCCCTCATTTTATTTTACCACTTTGCTTTTCTGCCAGTTTATTCAGTCGTATTTTTGACCATAGGCGCGCATGCTCGGTGCGTTCAGTCAATTAACAATGACACCAGCGTGAGAAGAGAGAGAGAGAGAGACAGAGAATGAGACTGAATAAGAAAGGGATGGGGGGAGAGTGAGGGAAAACACTGGCCACTTGTTTCACACGTGCACATTTATATGTGGGATTGAACACCGCAATATTTCCCACCGTCAGCTTTTTGTGTGTGTGTGTGTGTGTGTGTGTGTGTGTGTGTGTGTGTGTGTGTGTGTGTGTGTGTGTGTGTGTGTGTGTGTGTGTGTGTGTGTGTGTGTGTGTCTGGAGAGAAAACATTGTCACTTTATAAGAGTGAATACAGATAAAGTGAATCATGGCAGTTGCGTGCAACTGTCTGGCAGGAGTTGAAAAGACCAGAGTTCAGATGCTTTCTGCGACTCAGTTTATTGGAAAATATGTGGTTAATTAGGAGAAACACTTGCAGTTACAATCACATTGTGACAAGTATTATCCACGAAGCCTATTTACTTCAAATTATAGGGTATATATTATGATATCTACAAGGGGTTTGCAATATTTATATCCCTCATAGCAGTTTTTCCACAGCTTTTTTATTGCCTTTCTTGGTTTATTTGTAAAACGAGGAGAATACAGCTTATTAATTTGCAAACATAGTAATTTTTTTATAATATGCACAAAAATAATATGCTCAAACATTGCATCTTGGTTTGCATTGAAAACATTTACTTCAAGCCATTTTCTTTAGCAGTTTTTGGTGGTTTTAGCAGTTTTATCTTATTTTTAGTGGAACCTGCTGTTTTGGACATTTTGGTTGTTTAAGCTGTTTTTAAACTTTGAGCAGTTTTTCTTTCTGTCTTTTGCTATTTTGGTTCCTTTAAGTATTTTCTTTTTTCTTATTCTTTTTTTTGTAATTTTAACTGTTATTGAAGTTATTTGAGCTGTTTCAATCATTTACAGAGGCTGTAACATGTGTGGCTCCAGCATCACGGGTTAGAATCAACATTTATAGTTTAAAATGTGTCAAAATGATTTAGTTTTCTTTGGATTTTTCTAAAATGTTGTTGACACATCAAGGGTTGTGCTCCTGTCCTACAATTTGATGTGTTACTGGCTACAAAGGTTCCAACTAAACATTCCCTAACATATTGCCTCTCACATGTTTCATGGTGATTACATTTGGTGTCATTATCTTTCACATTTTATTAGATCTTTGAAATAATAGCATCAGTCAGGTGACTCTGTGCACCAACTGAGATTAAAAGTTTCTTATTTGAGGCAGAAGGGCGAAACACATCAATGTCTACATCAAGTTTACCAGACATTTAAAGGAGAAGTGACCATTTTTGCCTTTATGTACGCAAATATTCCTTCAAAAAGAGCACCTATTTCTCATTTTCTCATGCCAGTTTTGCATTAAGTGAGGATGCGATGTATTAGTGTGCGTGTGTGTGTGTTCATGTGGTAGTGAGTTTACGTCCTGAAGACATCTGCTTTTAAGATTCTTTCACAGCTCCTGTCCTTCATGTCGGTTCAAGGTCGAGGTCTGAGATCTTTTATAGTGTGTGTTTACAGCATATTTCAGTGTGCTAGCTCTAAAATGCAGCAGCAGTTTGTTTTCTCTTGGGACACGATTTATGGGGATCATATATAACCTTTTTTTTTTTTAATATGCACAAAAATGTGAATTTGCAATTAGGCCTTTTCTGAAGCTAAACCGTAACACAGCGCCTTCTCAAATTTTCATTCTCACAGTTTTTCTTTTCTTCCCTTCGCAGCCACACATAACGCGGTGCTCACAAGGCCTCGGCCGTCATCTGTACCGTCCACGGCCTCCAGCGCTCGCACTGGAAAGCCAAAACCAACAGACAGAAAATAGACAGTCACAAAATAACCGAGTTGTCCTCAGCAAGTCTGACCTTTGCTGCCTGCCAACTTTTCCCGCTCACTCCACTCGACAGGAGACTGAAATCATGCATTATTACCCAAATATCAGCTCATAGCAGATTGATGGGTTGTTTATTCCTTCATGCTACAGCACAGATGTGTGCGTACACCGGGACATACCACCCACTTTATGCTTTAGCACATGTGTGCTCACTCAAAATGCTTGCGAGAACTGAAAAGCTGTGCACAAAAGTCCTCTTTTCCTTTAAATTTAAAATTTTTTTTTCTGTTAAGTCACATTAGTTTGTTTTTTTTACAATCAGTCATCGAACTTTCTCAATTAAGCAAAATGTAGCTTTTTTTTATACTGGATTTCACACTTCTAGAGAAATTAATCATACCATTGAACCCTGGAATTGAAGATGTGTGATTTATTTGAGTTAGACTGAATGAAGCGCTGCACGGTGCCCTTCATGACCCGGGCAAAGATTGAACCCACAGTACGCTTGATACCCAGCGCGCCTATATTTAGCGTGACACCAGCAGAGAAGGAAAGACTTCCCTGGGATTAAAACCAAGCCATCCAGAGTACCATTATTCCTCACCCTTGTGTCACTTCTTTATTTTAGATCGAACAGACTGACTGATCGGTCCAGACAGCCGCATGGGGGGACTTTTCTTTTCTTTTTTTTTTTTGCTTTCTTTTTCTGGCGCATTGAAATCCTCCAGTTATAACGGGACTTAAACGTGTTACTAACAGCTGTGATAAGCCCCTCTCTTGCTTGACCCAGAGACCGCTGCACCATCCTTAAAAACATTGACCTTGGTTGACCTCGGTGTATATGCGGCCTAGAAATGTTAAAATAATCCCGCCGCCCCCTTTGCACAAAGTGCACGGATATGTTTACGTCTCATCGGTGCTCTCGATGAGGAAGCTTCCATGTTCTTATCTTTGGATTCTGTGTTTGTTTGTGGTCGCGGGTTGCAGGAGGTGAAGTGTGGGCGAAGGCCATCCTGTACATACTGTCCAGCCTCAGAGCCATCCAGACGTTCACACACCTACGGTTTTACATCTTTGGGCAATTTAGACTCAATAGTTTATCTCAAATGCATGTTTTTGGACTGTGGGAGGTGACCACAGAACCCAAGCATGCAGACGAGAGAGGCCGCTGTGAGGCGGGAAGACAATAAGGTGCATGGATTGATTACGAGTCAGTGAATCAGTCAACTCGATGTAAGTAATTCACTTTATTATCAGTTTGTTTGTGGTGCATGGTGAAATAGTGGTTTAAATTCCCAGCATATTGTTAGTGTCAATTTTGTTTTCCCTTGTCCAAAAGAAAAACATGTTACTCTGATTAAAAAAACAAAAAACATTCTACAAAATCAGCTTGAAAAAAATAAGGCAACTTTTTGCACAATTTAATTATGTTGCTGAAGCAAGATTATTTTTATGTTCAAACTACTACAACTACTCTTTCTGTCTGTGGCGCTCAGGAACACCGATGGCTTATGGATATTGTGGTATTTGGTGATTTGAAATACTGAATAAAACACAGCAAAGATACAAGTTTGTTTGTTGTGTGGACGATTTTGACTCACGTCACTCACATTATTCATGATCTGAAAGAAAATGAGGGGGTTTTGTATGTTGAACAAATATTTTGGATTTGAATACAAGACATAATTGCATTAAGATACCAACTTGGATTTTTATTGTGGATTTCACGGATTCAACTAAGTTAAATTCACTAATAATTGTATTTATTTATTTACTGCTTTAGTCAAATGCTTTTTATATGGTGTGGAAAATGTTGATTTGACACCATCACGCCTATAATACATCCAGGTCTTTTGCGGGAGCAGTCTCATTATTGGGGGGGGGGGGGGGGGGGGTTACTGTGTTTATATCTAGCTCATGTAATTTATTGTATTTCTTGCAACTTACTTGTTGCAGAGAGACGGCGGCTCTGCTGCGTTGTGGCTGCAGGTGGATTAGGCCTGCTGTAGCCTGAGCTGGCCTGTGTGTGTTTTTTCTCTTTGGAGATGTGTAGATGGTGCGGTAAATGTTGAAGGATTAGTCAAAGCTGAAGGGTCACAGCATTAATCTCATTATGGCAGGAAGGGAGGGAGGGATCTGACTACTCGTGAAGGACTTAGCAGACAGCCTTGGCACTGGGGGGGAATCCCTCTTTCACTATAGACGACGTTCCCACACACACGCACACACACACACCACTAATAAAACAAACACAAATGTTTTAGTTTTTTTTTAATGTCACAAAGTCACTTGAGCAGAAGGTTTAGAGTCACATTTGTTGTACATTTACAAGATGTAGTTCTGCAGCCTTTATGACCAAAAGAAGTGTTTATTTTACTTTTCTCTAAATATAATTTCTGTAGCACTTCAATAAATATTCAACCTTTAAAACAAAGATAAGACAGCTCTTCGAATTGTGGGTGGTTTTGCCTGTTAATAGAAAAAGGAATGCAGTCTGATTGTCATGACAGCAATTTAAAAAGGCAGCCATTTTATTCAATTTTAAGCTGTTCTTTTTATCCTTTATTTGCTTCATCTTTTCTCTTCCTAAATGTATTTTTAGCAGATTGGGAAGTTTGTCAGTTTTTTTAATTGTGAGTTGTTAGTTATTTTACCTTTTGGAGAAATTGTATCTGTTCTTGTTATTCTTAGCCTTTTTTTTAAACAGTTTTCCCCTCTAACTATTTAACTATCTTTAGCGGTATTTGGCAATCTTAACCATTGTAGTTAATTGTATTAGTTGTTGTATTTACAATGCTTCTATTGAAAACATTTTGATTTTAAATTTTTTTCTATTCTTTTCTATTTTTTCCAATTTTATTTTGGTTATTTTAGTCAATTTTAGCCATTAATGTTAGTTTTTTTTGTGCCTTTCAGGTACTTTTCCTTTTGAGTATGTCTTGGACAATGACTCAGGTTTGCAACTGAAACAAAAAGTACATTTATTCACACATCATACCATATTGCTGTAATCCGGTTCGCCATGACACACCTCTATTTTTAGGATGTCATGAGTGTCACTTCCAAGCTCCATTTCTAATTTGATTCTAACAAATACTATATTTAATTGATTTTCACAACACTGAATACAGTGATTGAGCAAATTTGTGTTATGTGTTTCTTTTTCTGTGTCGCTCAGCATCAATATTGGCATCATTACTGCGTCATATTCCAAAAATGAATAACAGTCATCTACATCAGACACAAATGGAAATAACTCCCTGTACTGGCAGATTTTCCCTGCTAATACCAGGCTAAATGACTCATCAAGGCTGATACGTTGCAGCGCGTGTGTGAGGTCATGGTGGAATGGGACGGACTTCAACTGCAAACTGTCCTCCAAAACAAAACAGTAAAACTGAAAGAGAACCATTAAATGAAACTCTTTCCTTCGCCTGTCTGTCCCGCACACTGCAGACACTGAGCACTGACTTTCTCATGAGCCCAGGCCACAATGACACATCCCAATGAGCATTTTAACTTTGAGTGGCCAATAAAGGATGTGCAGAAGGACAAACCGTCCTTTCAAGAAGCGATCGTTTTGCTTATTTTGACTATTTTTACAACCTCCCGGTCGTCTTCTTTAGGATGTGTCCGTACTTGTGTTTTGATGTTATTTCAAACTCGATGTGAAACTGTGCAGGTGCTGGAGGAGTGTTGTTTGGCCAAGCAGCTTGAAAGTGAGTGATTAATGTCTCGGCTCCTTGTTAGGACAGCTGGAGCAATTTGTGGCTTTTGGGGGGTGAAAAAAAACGATCCCGCGTTTTCAGCACGTCGAACTGTATTTACTCTCAATTATTCTGACAGGACGTCTCTTGGTTGTGGCGATTGCGGGCGATTGCCATGACAACCGTCGCAGTCGGGAGGCTGTTGTTTCACCTGTGCGCACGGCGAGACTCGGCGTCGAATCGCCTCACAGGCGCCCGTGCGTTTCGCCCGCGCCGCTCACGAATGAGGCCGAGCCGAGGCCTTATCCGTGGCGCTGACGTGCCCCTGATGCACAGCAGACGTTTGGTTGAAAGGTCGCCCTGACAGGCTCGCTCGTGGCCCTGACGAAGCACACAAACATCGCGCGCGAATGAACGTCTGACCCAACTGCGAATCTATTATTGTGCCGTGCGTCGTGAAGGGGACACTTGATTTCCAGGGAAAGTTAGATCGACATGAATCCGACAACGGAATAAGCAAAAATATTCGTTGTGTGAGTTGGCGCTCTCCACACATGCCACCCGCCTCTCATCACCGTCATCTTGATGTGGGGGGGGGGGGGGGGGGTTGATTATCTGTAGAAATGCTCCTGCAGATGGAGACGGCAATGCAATCCTTCATCTGTTTGCGGAATGATAATGATTTTGACCCTGGCCTTGGGTTAGCCTCGCTTAGCCTAGCGACGATTACAGTGCCAGACAGACCGGATGGCTCCGTGGTCTGTAGACCTGGTCTGTGCCCACTCTGTCCTTCCCTGCCCTTTTAAACCGACCCCTCCCCCATTCCTCCTCGGGCACGAAAGGATATGCCACCAACACGCAAACTCTGTATTTACAGTTTAGAGACCCCCCCCCGGTGACACTCAAATGGACACAAACAGACTTTAAGCTTAATGGAAAGCACTCAGAGAAATGATTTCTTCTGTCTCACCATGATAAAGACGACTTTATAATTCACAAGTACTTTACATCGAGCAGTATAATGGCACTGTCGTCCATCGAGCAAATGAATTACAGCTTTGGAAATGTTGTAAAGTAGGATCAGCGTCTGTTTTATGTCATTATTATACAAACTGCACATTGTATCAAGGTATTTACATGAATAAAGTTTTTAAAGTCGTAAAATTCTCTCGATTTTGTCGTTTGGTGTTGAAAAGCCTCATTTAAGCGGGTAGCCTGAAAAGCCATCAAGAACTCTGACAGCTATAATAAGACATCCTGAACTAGAGCTATTATGGAAGTATATCAACACTGTCCTTGTGTTGGATAGAAATAATAAGATAAATATCAGTGACATGGTATATGAGCTGTCATCGTTAGTTCTGAGTGGTTTCCGTGTCGTGACCTGAATACCTCAACGTTGAATCCCGGCCAGCGGCTCATTAACATTCCAATACAGCTCTAATCAGCACTGCAACGTGTGTGTGTGTGTGTGTGTGTGTGTGTGTGTGTGTGTGTGTGTGTGTGTGTGTGTGTGTGTGTGTGTGTGTGTGTGTGTGTGCGTGTGAGGATGCCGAGAAAGCGTGCGGCGGGGTGCTTTCCTCAGGTGATTGGTTTCATCATCCCTCTCACTTCTCAGGCTGTTGTGTAACTTTTCTTTTGTCTTTGCACAGCTGAGACTCATTTTGCTTTCAAGTTTTTTTTATTGATCCGCTCATCAGAGTGAAAAACATGATGAAGCCTGGTGAGAGATGAAAGGTGTCCAGGGGAGTATACGAGACATCAAGAATGCGTCCAGAGAGTTTTCCTCATGTTTTCTCATGTGTTTCCTCTCCTTGTTGGGAGTCTCCGACCAAATAACCATTTGTATGTTGATTTTGTTTTTTGTTCCTTGTTCCACAGAGAGGCTGTACAACTCCAATGGACGTGACTTGAGGAGGGCATTGTTCTCTCTGAAGCAGATCTTTCAGGTGAAACACACACTCGTGCACGCACACACGTGCGTTTGCGCAAGGATTACTGTCAGTTTGTTGCCGCAGAGTTTGTGGCCACTGTGATGACAGGGATCTCCATCAACGTGGCATTTCTCTCTCCCTCTCTCTCTCTCTCTCTCTCTCTCTCTCTCTCTCTCTCTGTGGGTCTGTGAGTCTGCCTGTTTGTGTGTGTGAATATTATATTTCAAGAAGAGTGGAGTCAGCGACTTTCACACACATACACACGCAGAGTTTTCTCTGTATTAGTTAAACTAGATGATCTGAGTTTTACCGGGCTATAGTTCCATTAATTTTCCAAAAATAGATGCGTGAACTTGAGGCTTTGAATGTGCTCGTCATTATTTTTAAGGTTTTGTTGACACGTCTAGAGCAACACGTTGTGAAACACCTCACTATTACCTCCCCTCAGCTGTTGCTGTTCAAAACTTGTGGCCTTCCCAAGTTTAATCCGATTCTCACTCATCACTGACATCTTGTGGCAACCTATGACCACGCAGCTTTATTATCTATGTATGATTATCTTTCAGAGGGATTTGGGTGTCATGGGCAGGAAGTTATTGACCACTGGGTTCATCCTGTTCATTTTCCTCTCAGGATGACAAAGACCTGGTCCACGAGTTCGTGATGGCCGAAGGTCTGACATGTCTCATCAAGGTGGGAGCAGAAGCTGACCAGAACTACCAGAATTACATTTTAAGAGGTACGATATCTCACAATCTCCTGTTAAATGTGATCTTTTAACATCACCATGGTTTTTTTTATGATGCTTGTTCTAAATATTCAGTGCATAGAAACTAATATTAGTGTTTTTTCTGGTTCTGGGAACAGAAAGAAGTCAGTGTAAATAATCAGAAATGTGTATTCGGCGTGAACTATTCCGTTTTTTTGAGGCTGTTAGTCATATTGTGGAGTCAATTCTCTGAAAACTAGACCGAATGATTGAGGACTGACCTCATGTTGTTGATTTTCCAGCCTTTTAATTTAAATCTTGCTATATTTGTCAGTTGCTTGTAAGACTTTAATATTTTAATTTATATCTAGTTGTACTGAGTCTTGAAGCAGTCTAAGATATATGATTAGGAAAACACACATTATGCTAATGAGAAAAAAGTTCATAAAACTAATTTCAAAAACAACCTGTTACATCAGAAAGGTGTTAAGTTCTTGATATGTCATTAAAATAAAAACAGAAAAATTTATATCATATGTTTATGTGTGCAGTTGCTCACAATTAAAGGTGCCAAATGTGTTGCAGAAATGGTAATTTGTTGTATCTCAGAACTAAAACATATTGTCAGAATACTCAGGTGATGACTTTTTGTTTCTTTGAGGGGAGAAAACTAAATAAATAAAAATCAATGAAAACCCAAGGACAAAACCTATTTAATTACATGCAGCATTTTATCACATGAAAGGCTCATATTGTCCAAATCAGGATGTGTTATTATTATTATTATTGTTATTATATTATGATTAGTATTAGTATTATTATTATTATTATTATTATTATTATTATTATTATTATTATTATTATTATTATTATTTTATTTTTTATTTTTTTATATATATATATATATATATTTTTTTTTTTTAAATTGTTTTCTTTTTGTTGTTGTTGAGATTACGCAATTGAGACTTCATATGAATTATTTAAAAGTAAAGTATCAAAGGAAGTTAAGCTGGATCATCTGACCTGTTTATTAGTCATGGTGGCAAATTAAAGAGTCAAAATAACACAGTTGGTTTCAATACAAGCTTAACTTTAATCTATCAGTCCACCTCTTATATTAAAAAAAACAAGCACAACATGATCTTAGTGTCTCAATTTTAAATGCTGACATATGCTCACACTGTCAAAAACAAAACTTAAATGAACATCTGAACTCAAATATCTGTACATTCTCTATTCTTTCATCTTAAAAGTGGATTGTT
This sequence comes from Blennius ocellaris, assembly GCF_963422515.1. Lineage (NCBI taxonomy): Eukaryota > Metazoa > Chordata > Actinopteri > Blenniiformes > Blenniidae > Blennius > Blennius ocellaris. Next base: position 8,424,515 of record NC_137669.1, read on the forward strand.
CAAGTTTTACAGCCGAATAATCATGATAGTAAACAATTATCCACTCTGAAGGTGCAGAAATTGACAAATCAATACCAAATAGTTCCAAAGGTAAAATCAGGTTATTATCACAAAATTTTTACAAAACAGGTTTCTGAATAAAATCTAAAACACAAATTGGATTCTGATCTCTGTCATTGTTGATAAACATATAATCTGTGCTATCAAACATATTACAAACACCAAATACATCACTACCCAAAAAGGTTCAAATATGCCTTAAAAAAAATTCAATATGTATGAATTATTGTAAATGTTTACTGTGAGTTCAGCTCGTGTCTTTTCACTGTGCAACACATCTCGACCTGATGCCTGCAGCTGAACTATAATTTCTCTCGAAACGAAACTTGAGTTGAATAACAGGAAGTACTGTGGAATCAATGTACCTCGGTGTCACATGCGCTGCTCCTGCCTGTCTGTCTGAGCCAGCCGCTGTATGTGGGCGAGGCAAAGAGTCACGCAAAGACACAAGCAAACGTCACACAAACACCAATGTAGAAGAGATACGAGTTTCAGAGTCTTTGTCAGGATTGTTTTGTGATTGAAAAGAGATGGAGATGGACATGTTGTGCTGCTGAAGTGTGAAGAATGTCAGCTGATGATGCAGCGCCACTCACTGTGGTCCTCCTCCTCCTCCTCCTCCTCCTCCTCCTCCTCCTCCTCGTGCTCTTCCTCCTCCTCCTCCTCCTCCTCTTCTTCCTCCACCTCCTCTTCTTCCTCCACCTCCTCTTCCCCCCTCACCCCCTCCCATTCATCCTCATCTTCTCGTATCTCCTTTATCAAAATGCCATAGGGTCGAATTGAGCGATCCACTATGGCTCTCTCCTTGGCAGGCGACGTTCCGTTCTTGACAGGAATCAGCCAGTAGTCTTTACGCCTGCAGATCTCCCTCTCTTCGGGGTTGATTCGATTCTGCAGGATCACCTTGTAGCGTTTCCCCGTCGTCCGCGACTTGAAGTTGGAGGCGTACTCCTCCCTCTCTGCGACGCGTATGTCGGGTGTGGAGTAGATTCCCCTGCCATACATAGATCTCTCTCCTGCTTTGTAGCACTCCTTGATGATGCCTTTGGCTCCATGTAAGCTCGTTCCGTGGTAAGAAACAGGCCATTCTCCGGGCACAGAGTGTCTCCTCCATTCATTGGTGCCCAGCCACGCGTCTCCGTCTGGATATTTACCTCTGACCTTTAAGGCCATGCGGTACCAACCCTCTGGACGCTTGTAAAGTTCATTGCCTCTCAAACATGCCTTGGAGTCCGAGAAATGAGTGAAGTCGTAGTCGTATTCTGGGTCGAAAAAGTCATGTTCGTCGAAGGCAAGCTTCCGATAGGGAGTTTTATTCCCGATGAGGGTGCCAAGATGAAATTCATCCACCGACAGCTTGTCAAGAGATCGTCTCCCACGAAAGCCTTTGCTGTCAAAACATGTTACGGCCTGTCCATAGAGTAAAGAAACGACTTCAGCTTTCAAGTTTATGTCCATATCCATGGTTGAACAGGATTAGAGCTGCTGTGTCCCTCTTCTTGCTTGAGATGAGTAGCCTGTGTGCAGCAGTCGCTCAGGCTAATATGCAGCTCAAAGACATGAACATTCTTTCACTTTCATTTTGAGGGTGTGGGAGTTACCCTAAACTAAGTCAGTGAGAGGAACGCACACAGCATGTTTGTCCTTGACTCCCTATCAGTTAACAGAAAGTATAAACTTAATACAAACTTCATATAATTAACTCTTCCCGAGCTCAATCCAGTGTTTCTATTCTAAAAGTATAGTTTCTCCTCTTCTATTGTGCTCACACAGGCTTTTTATTAAAATTTGAATGTGTTGCAATATGTTTTAAAACTCACTGTTACTTTTACTTTTGTTATGATGCCTAACATGCAGCAGTCAGACTGCTTGTTTTTATAGCACCTGGCTATAAAATCTTTCTGATTCTGGTTCTGAACACGTTTTGTGAGCTTGAACATGAAAGAGGTGTTTAGTAGGTGTTTAAAGCCCACAAAGACACAAGCATGAAATAAAAATAATGAATGAAAATCAGCAGATTCAGCAAACAAATATTGAATTTGGAGGGTTATTCAGCAGGATTTCTAACCGACTCTATGCTTTTTTGTTTTGCTCTCAGCTCTGGGACAGATTATGCTCTACGTGGACGGGATGAACGGTGTCATCGGACACCATGAGACCATCCAGTGGCTCTACACTCTCGTCGGCTCAAAGGTAGTGCCAAGCACACGTATCAAAACGCAACAACCCCAGCACACACACACACACACACACACTGTGTGTTTCTGTGCTAACCAACCATTGTTGGAGAACACTATTTTTAGCTCTCATCAAGAGACCACTGATTATATTGTGTGTCCAGATCTGAGGGATGTGTTTTTAGATCTGTTTTAAATATGGACACGTCATTCAGTTTTATAGAACTTTTTCAAGATCGCATGTAAGGTAAAGGGTCTTCTTGGGGGAACCACTGTTTCTACGCTCATACAGTCGCGTTTCCCTGAGAAGAGTAGCGACTTAGATTCCCTTCTTGAAGACTTACTGTACCATAACCATAATCACTACTTCCCCGAGGGTAACTCTCGCCCTAAAATTAACCTAAGCCGAATCTCACTAACTTTAAACCAAGTCTTCGCTGTGAAAATCTCTGATTTACATTTTAGAACTGTTCGGTCCCCCAAAAAAGCGGCGATTCCCTGACAGTGTGATATGAAATGTGTATAATGGAGACATGAGTACACGTGTCAATTCTGGGAAAGAAACACACGAGGGGGGACCTATGGCCTATTTATAGAGTTGTGCATTTATAACCCAGAACACTTTTTTTTTTCTCTGTGTAAGATTGCTTATTTTCCTTCTTCAGTTCCGTCTGGTGGTGAAAACCGCTTTGAAGCTGCTGCTGGTTTTTGTGGAATACTCAGAGTCCAACGCCCCGCTGCTGATAGGAGCCATCGCTTCTGTGGATACCAAGAGAGGTACAGCAGACCTCGGGTGAAAACGATGGCCGAGAGGCCAAATAACATCAAATCATATTTTCATCTTTGGTGTTAATTTGTTAGGTTGCAAGCCATGGTCCAACGCTATGGAGATCCTGCATGAGAAGGATGGAGTGGACACAGAGCTGCTGGTCTATGCCATGACCCTCATCAATAAGGTCTTTCATGTAGTGAATACCGATATTCTTTGCTTTGCTTTGCCCATTTTCTTCAGAGATAATTTGAAAAAATCAAAAGCTCTCAAGCCTGAGTTGCACTTTCATTACTAACCTCCTGCTGGTTTGCAGACACTTGCAGCGCTGCCTGACCAGGACTCGTTTTATGACATGGTGGACGGATTGGAGGAACAAGGCATGGAGACGGTTTCGCAGAGACACCTGGGACGGAAAGGCACCGACCTGGACTTGGTTGAGCAGCTCAACCTCTACGAGGTCTGTGTTTGCAGATAACAGCTTTTATATTACAGAACATTCTATTGGAAGCGCGGATGGGCAACTTTGATCATTCTCAGGGGAACATGGACGACTTCCACTACTAGCGGGCCAAATTATGACCAATTAAAATTGAAATTTTTGTAGGATTATGTATTTTCAGAGTAGTTACATTTCAAATCTCATGCAAATGTGTTTAAAGTTACTTTCCATGTAATTAATAATTTATAGATGTCCGTCTCATTAGTACCCTGATGCATTTTTCCCAGATGACTCTACGGCACGAAGACGGCGATGACGACAGCAAGCCTCCACCGATGGGACGCCGGGACCGCCGACGAGCCAGCCTTGGGGGCGGGGACAAAAAGCGAGGCCTGGAGAGGAGGCGGAGCCGCAGGGCCTCTCTTGGGCGTTCCGGTCACGCCTCCCCCTGCAGCCCCGCCTCCCCGCAGAGAGCCAGCTTCCAGCCTTTCAACGGACACAGAGCTGAGGACGTGAGCGAGAGGTGAGAGTGGTGACGGACAGGGTGTCATAACACAGCAAAAAAAAAAAAAAAAAAAAAAAAAAGACTAATTAGAGATGGGTTTATGGATTAAGATTAAAATACCTTACCTGACTCTGATGCCCCTTTCTGCTCCAGCGCATTGTCAGGTTACCTTCCATCCATGTAAGTCCAAACATCACCAGAGAAATGTCAGCAGCTGCTGGCGTCTGCTCCCCGCTCACATGTTGTAACAACTACCAGTTAATCCCCACCGCTCACAGCGTGAGAAACACCACCGCAGACTCATACCCAACTAAATGAATGAAACATCTCCCAGCAGCAGCACAAGACTTCCAGAGTTTGCTCCTAATTCTAATAGAAGAAGCAGCACTCACTGAATATGATCAGCTTCCTAATATATCAGCTGCCATTTGATGGCTTTAGGACTTATTAGTCTTTACTTTCTTAAAACTTCCTGTGCATATTTTGGAATTAAAAGCTCTTATATGTGGGTTAATACCTATTTCCTATTCAAGCAGTAGTTCAGTTTTTCAATCAAATCTATGAGTCAAAAAACACACACACACACGCACACACACACACACACACACACACACACACACACACACCCACACACACACACACACACACACACGTGTCTCCGGTCTTGTGGAACAACACCTGGCAGCGCACACCCACTCGAAATGCAACAGGGCTCATCTGGTTTCACTCGGCAACACGGGCAAAAGCAGTTTTGGTGACTGTCTCGAGTCGGTTCTTTAGCTGTGGCAAACTTCTCCTTTCAGCGTTTACTCTCCCTCCTCTTTGTCATCACGTTAAGTGTCTGTGTGCATGTGAAGCCGCCTAACTGGAGGCATGGAGTGTAATCACAAACATTCATCCACAATTTCTACTATTTTATTTCTGCCCTTTGTCGACTTCATCCTTTTGTTTTTCCATCTGTCTCAGTCTGATAAGATGTCCTGTCCTTGTTTGCCCTCTTTGAGTGTCATGAATGTTTGTTGTGTTGGTTTCTCGTCGAACTCTGTGCATCTCATCCAACCCTCTGTCTCATTCCTTCTTTTCTCTGGTTGTTTTCATGCATGTTGTTCTTATGTGTCACATCATTTCTCCCTCCTTCCATCCCTCCCCTAAATGTTCCACCCGTATGTATGTTTGCCCATAACCCCTACCCCCCACCACCATACCACGCCACCTCCATAGAGAGGAGGAATATGAGGATGGCATTGAGGAGGAGGAGTTGGAGGAGGAGGAGGAAGAGGAGGAGGAGGAGGAGGAGAAGGAGGAGGAGGAGGAGGAGGAGGAGGAGGAGAAACAAGAAGAGACTCCTGAGTCTGAATCGGATGAGCAGGAGGGGGCTAATCAGACCACCTCCAGGTATTTTAGGACAGGACATGGTGATCGTTTTCAATGAAGTTTTATTCTTGTGGTCCTGTGTGAATCTGTTGACTCTTGCTTTCATTGCAATACTCTGTGACTTCTTAAGGGCGTACCTTCTCCCAGTACTCATCCGCTGTCCTCAACTTATCGCTCTCAATCCATTCCTCTGTTCGTAGCCCAGCTAGACATCTCCCTCCCACGGTTCACAGAACAACACTCCAGTCCATCACCATCACCTCCAGAAAGGGTTGCATAAAAGAGGATGATCAGAGGAATCGGACAGAGCCACCCTCATCCTCTTCCTCTCCTTCTAACACGCCAACCAGCACGCCTTCAGCCCCCTGCCCCATCAGCCCGCCTGCCCAGCCCTCCCTCCTGGCCACGCTGCTGGCCAGGAAGCGTTCGATCGTTACCGTCCCGGCCACCAAGGAGGTCAGCCCACCCATTCGAGGCATTTCCCGGCCCTCCCCCGACCGCCTGCCCTACCTGCCCCACTCGCCCTTCCACCTCTTCTCGTACGATCTGGACGAGGAGCCGTCGTCCTCGCCACCGGCTCCAGCTAAGCCCAGCGAGGAGCCGCCCAAAACGACGCCTCCCAGGTCAGACGGATGACAGAGTTCACATCTCCGGAAACTTTTCTTTCCGTCACTTCGGCGCTCCACGTTTTCTTTTTTCCAAGCTTCCAACTTCTGTTTCTGGCTTCTGTCTCGGCACCAGCTCGGCTGTCTTTGCAACACTTTTTCAATCACCATCTTCCCCTTTTTCACAAGTTCTTTTAAGTCCTTCGACTTCACAGCTTCTCACCTCGATTCTGTCAACGCACTTTATTATCTACGTATCACCTCTCTTTCCTTCACACGTCTTCTTTTTTTTTTACTTCCACCACTGTGTCTGTAGTTCACACTTGTTTGCAATTTCCACTTTTCCTTCCAGCTCCACATTTTCTTTCCTTTCCTTTCCGTGCATCTTTGTAGTTTCTCTTTGCTTCTTAGCACAATCATTTCAATGGAGTCTTGAAATGTTCCTTTTTTTTTTTTTTTAGTCTTTCCTCCTCATTGTCTCTGTTGATATTATGCAATTAATGTTGTTATGTGGAAGTTTCCTGTGCACACTGAAGCCGAATGAGACACAAAATGAGTTTCATCATGTTTTCCTTGTTAACACATAGCGAGTGTATGCAAAAAATAATGCACTTTATTAGTTTTACATTATATAATATAAAAACGCTCAATCACTTGTCAAGGCATATATATTATTGAAAATTCTTTCTTCAGAATCACAGAAGTGAGAGCAGACCCCTTGCTTGGAAATAAAATATTAGAACCCCCCCCCAGCACAGTTACTAATTAGGGTCACCTAAGTATTGCACTAACAGCATTCCTGTTACAAAACAAGGTGTCAAACTCGTGTCCTGCCAAGATCCTTTTTGCAAGGACCAGTTAGGTGATGTGGTGTTGCGTGACACCGCGGAGGTCCCTCGCTGTCACCCGGTTTCTCACCCTCTTTTCCTCCCCCCAGGAATGGAGGTCTCATGTCGTACTCCTCGCTAAGCACCCCAAACACACCTACCAGCTCCAGGTGAGAGCCCTCGACACGTGGAATTTACTCCCACTCGTGCACAGGAGGTCCTGAGTACCATTCACATGTACATATTGGCATGCGGTCACACCGACAGCAGTTGCACAAACACATGTGGAACAAATATGAGCTGTGTGCAGGCTGGAGTGAAAGCGATCTCACCTCTCAGGTTCTTCGGTGACTCAGCTCTTTCTATTTTCTCTAAATGAATAAATAGCACATGTCCAGAAACATATGGATGTGATTTATATGCAAGAAGCAAAGTTTAAACGTATTGCTGGATTTCACTGTGATTTTGCTGAGTGAGTGGAATTATCAGTAACAATTAACAAACACTAGAAAGAAGAAATATCATATAAAAAAAAAAAAAAAAGATAGATTGATGAATGTTCTCTCGCTATCCTTCAGGCCTGCATTGGGAGGTCTTTTATCATCCTCATATCGCCAGCATCAGGAATCGCTGGCGGCCGAGCGGGAGCGCCGCCGTGTGGAGAGAGAGGAGAGACTGCAGAAGATCGAAAGAGAGGAGAGGAACAAGCACAGGTGAGGCACTGCAAAGCATTAAAAAAGAAGCAGATAACTTGACAGAAAAGCAAAGAAAAAACCCCAAATAATTTCCTGTAGTTGTTCCATGAAAACAATCCATTTAAAAATGAATTGACAAACTACAAAGATGGTGTTCAATGGTTAAAAACAACCCAACACACAAACTACTATAAAGACGCTTTAAGGGTTTTCTGAGTTAAATTTAAATAATGACACATAACTCTGTATGAGGCACTGTGTTTGTCTTCAGAATTGTCACTGTGTTCAGAATTATTTAATTTAGAAGAAAAAAATGGAAGCTTTTAAATAGTAATTACCGACCACTTTTTAAAAATCCAGCCATCCATCTTCCATACACTGACAATCTCACATTCTCACATTTACACCTACAAAACTTCATTTGTATATGCAGAAAACCCACACCTATACAGGGAGAACATGCAAATTGAAATCTCAACACTGTGCATCTTATAATAAATTAGTAAGCAGTTAAAACATTGAGTATTCACACCAGCAGGCCTACAGACGGCCATACCAGCGTAGTGTATGATTGTTTATCTTTTCAAATGCTCTTTATTTGTGTGTCTCACAGCCGTGACTATGTGGATAAAATGGAAGAGGCCAGGCTTGCGCGGGAGGAGAGGTGAGTGTGTGTGTGTGTTAAATCAAAACATCGCAGAAGGGCCGGGGCCCGCTGGGAATGGGTTTGAGCCGGTGGTTTGGGAAGCTTGGTAATGGCGTAATTGTTTTCAGGTTAAAAAGGTTCCCCTTTGATGCCAGAGGCTGGGGGATACTGAGCTGATTCTCCCTGCCTGTTTCCTCCTTCCATAAGGAGCTGTATTTTAACCACCGCACGCTGCCAAGGGCCTGATTGTTTTGGCCGGGACGCTGTGAGAAAACCAGATTCCCGAATTTGTCAAGCTCTTCGGGCCGCGCACCCGCGCGCACGCAAGGAAGAATTTTCATGAGGCCAATAAATCTTTGTTTGTGTGTGCAGATGGGAATCACAGGAAGCGAGAGATTTACTCACCAGGTGATGTGAGGTCACGATCACATTTAGAAGTGATCAGAGTCGATGCGGCCGCGGTTGTGAGTGAGGATTGATGATAACCGTACCGAAGCCAGACTCCATTGTGCCGATAATCCCGGCTCTTTAAACTCTAAAAGGCTGCTCTTTGTGCACTGCGTCAAGTGTTGTTCCTGTTCCTTTCGGCTCAGACTTGTTCAAACCACAGTTGATCCGAAACCACACGGTGTCAAAAAGTTGAAAGAAAAGACGACAGAGAAAAAGGGAACATGAATGAAAAGTGGGATTAAAAAAAAAGAGAGACAGCGGGAAGAAAAGGCTGGAGGCAGCGAGGCGTTGCACATGGTGGAGGCTTTGATATGTGATTGTGATACAGGCAAACCCAAGAAACACTTGCATCAAAAATGCCTAATTACAGTAATAAATGCACTCTTCATGCATCAGAGGACCTCTTCCAAGCCCTTTACACCAATTGTTCCTGACCTTTTTGCTCTTTGTGGAGCACACCCAGGCTGCCTCTAAAAAAAACCTGTGGACTTCTTCTATAATCTTTGATTTGCATGTTGCAGTGAAGCCAAACACTGCTGGACACATCCACTGTCACCAACATGAAAATTTTTTTTTTTTTACTGTATCCTCTGAATTGGATTTTTTTGCACGTGCAACTCTAAATTTTCACAACTTCAGAACATCCAAGCCACTGCTTTATCCCACTTATATACCCGGTAAGCAAAACTTAACTGCTTTACTTAACGGTTTTCTTGTCAAACTGTAAGACAGTAAGGATGTAAGGATTTGTCCTTAAGCTCACCTGGTATTAGTTATCAGACCAGTATTTGATGATGCTATCACCAGGATCCAGCTTTTTTCCAAGTGTAGTTTATGAAGCTTAAATCATGCTCGCTATCAGAAACTGGCACATGAAATTTAAATTTTTTTTTTTTTTTACCACCTTGTGTTTCCTACCACACTACTTACTGAAAGATTCAGTTGCAATCACACAATACACAGCTGGCTCCATCACTTGCTTTTTCTCCTAATTGCGTACAAACACACACATACACTCTTATATTAGGATCTGGTTTCTAAGGACCTCTGAAGTGGCTTGATGCTAATGAACTCTGAACAGAAGCTCTACACATTCACCGCACGGTTGGAAGAAGGAGGGGTTTGTGAAAGAAAGAAAGAGAGAGAGAGAGAGGGTTAACTCAGTGCCCCGAATCTCTCTTCTGGCCAGTAGGTTGGATGGTTAAGTTTGATAGAAGGAGAAGAAGAAGCACGGCGGGGGAAGTGGGCGAGGGCGGAGAGCTGATGGAGGCACATCTTGAACAGGTTTACTCTGATTTGCATCTGATGTTCGTCCGACCAGCAGCCAAACTCACTTTAACTTCGTCTCTTCCTTCTTCCGCTCGTCTCTCACGTCTTCCTCCTCCTCCTCCTCCTCCTCCTCCTCCTCCTCTCCAGCCCTGCACTCTTCTTCAAGCTGAACATTTGGCTAAGCAGTGAAGGTGATGGCGCGGAGATGGCGATGCCGATTATCGCGGGGAAATTAGAGATGAATGCATGGAATGCCTTGCAGATGATTAATGGAGAGGGGCGGAGCATTGGGGTGCAATTGTAAAACACCTTGGCAGCTTTCGAAGAGAAAATGAGTAGAGTAAACATTGTCAGCTGGGAATGTTTAATGAACTCAGGGACTTTGTCAAAGAGCACTGACAAGTGGTTTAGTTTTTGGGCAATTTGACAAAGGCCATCACCGAGAACTGAAGTACCGGCAAGACAGGAGGTGCATTGTCTCCAACTCGCTTCTCAGCCCCGTTCATCAGCTCTTCTCCCTCCTTCTCCTGCAGGTATAAGAACGTGGAGCGACTGGCAGCAGAGGAGTACGAGAGGGATCGCGTACGGGTGTCAAGGACTCGCCCTGACCTCGACTTAACCTTTGAACCCGCGGAGGCCTGGCCTTCGTCGTCACGCAGCAGCACCCCGTCATCCTTCGCCTCCCAGGAAGACGCAGAGGCCGACCTCGAAACAGAGACGTCCGCCGCTCCCCACACGCCTTCTGAGACCGGTAGGACGACTTAAATCACCCCTTTGATGGACTTTGATAACCTGCTGACCTCTCTGACATTGCGGATTGTTGATATACAATTGAAATTTAATATTTGATCAAATATTTCTATTGTTCTGACACTCATATTTTGTACTGTGAAGATCACGATAGGCAAGAATAGAATAAAATAGACAACTTTCATTGACATTGTTCGCAGGGAAACAAAGATTTTAAAGGAAAAATAATGTAACGTAACAGATTATTCACACATTTTAGTGTCGGAATAATACAATTAAAAACACATCATAAAACCAGTATTTATCCATCAGTGCTGCATAATATATCACAAATTATTTGTTATCATGACATCAACATGAAAGACATATATTGCAAAAGACTAAAAGATTAAATTATGTTTCTATGGACTGTGCAATCATGCATGTCAACATATTTGACCAATCAGATGGAGCCTTATGGGTTTAGATGTTCACCCACTAGATAGATGTCAGCATCTGTCACAAAATCTGACCAAACAAAACCAAAAAAATATACATTGGTTCAGTCAAGAGACAGAGCACAATTAATCATATCATACATGCATTTCTCTCAAATCATATTGTTATTGTAATCGAGATTACTGCATATCTAATGCTCAGGATATCATGCAGCCCGTTTTTATATTTGTTGTTTTTATGTGTTTGTTTTTTGTTAGATTTGCTTTTCCATGCTACTGTGATGTAATTTTAGTTTTTTAATTGTTTTTTTTTACTTATTAACTTCACCACAGAGGGATGAAATGTTATTATTTCAAATACATTACAAATGGTTAGCCATTAAAAGAATCAGATATTAGGTTTATTGAGAAAAAGGCTGAGCATTTATATTTAAAGTTGTGTGTGTAAAGTCTCAGAGTTCAAGCTCCAGAGTAGTATAATTAGAACCAGAAGGTCGCCAGTCTAATTCCCAACAGTTTCACTTTGCATCCATCTACTTAAATTAGCATGCAGAGAGAGATTCTTGAAAGTCGCGAGGAGAGAGAGGGACACCGCTCTCTGTGGATGTGGGTGAAAGGGTCACATAGGTTTTTGAAAGGCCTTTTTGAAAGTGCAGCGCCAAAACATCTTGTGCAAGAAAACGGCCTTGTTTTGGAGCGCGTGTGTAAGAGGCCTCACAGTGCCGTGTTATTCTAACGCCGCCTGCATCACTGCGCGGACTGTACTACAGAGGTCCACATGTGTAGCTTCGTACGTGGCTGTGTTTTGACGTAAACAGGAACTTAATTCTTCATTTCCTGTTCACATCCCGGCCCTGCGACAACCTGACTTTGTGTACCTGCCACATTGTTGACATTAGCGTGCGCGGTGGGGGGGGTTTCTTCCCAGCGTGTGTCGTTGAGCGTGTGTTTTTAGAGGGATTTCCCATGGGCAACCTAAACAGACAGGCCTTTAAAAATCCTAGACGGAAATAAAACTGAGTGAAGACGTGAGAGAATAAATGTGGTTTCCTCATCTGTGACAGGAGACGCTGATGACTCCAGTGCCAGTGTAGAAGCAGAGGAAAAAGAGGCACAAGCCACTGCTGAAGAAGAGGAGGAGGAGGAGGAAGAGAAGAAGGAGAAGGAGGAGAAGGAGGAGGAGAAGGAAGAGGAAGTGCAAGAGGAGGAGGAGGAGGAGGAGGAGGAAGTGGCAGTGGAGAAGGAGGAAGGAGCGGAGAAGGAACACGAGGAGGAGCCGGAGAAGGAGAAGGGGGAGGCGGAGGAGGACAGCGGCATTCTGAGTGACAAGGAGAGACAGAACGAGGAGGTGAACGAGAAGGACAACTGCTCGGCCTCCAGCATCTCCTCGGCCAGCAGCACCTTGGAGAGGGAGGAGAGGGGGAGCACGGAGAATGGTGGGTACTGTCTCACACTTTGGTTCATCTTTAGCTGTCACTGTCACTATTGCTTGACAGACCTGCCTCATAGCAATGCACCACAGTGCATCTCCACCTGAGTTGTTCAAGAGACATAGCAGACCTGAACTTAAAGAATAAATAAATAAATAAATAAAAGTAAACTCTTTCTCCCTGGACATTTCTAAAGACTAAAGATCTGTAATGCAGGAGAAGTCTGCTAAGCATAGAGGCTTTTCTTCAGCTGGCAATCACGCGTTGTATTTGTGACACTGCTATTCTATATTTCTATCTTGTTGAAGTACGCACTGTAAGTTGTTGTCATAATCGTCAAATTTCATATTTTCTGCCTCTTTTAGCATGTGTGAGCAGGTTTGTGTTGCCACAAGGCATGCACAAGTTTGTTAACTAGTTTAGAGTTTGACATTTAATTATTTTAATTTCAAAAACTCTTCACATGAGTATACAATCATTAGTTCTTTGTCTACAGTCAAACGTTCTTACTTTTAATGAGAGCAGATGGGGATGTGATAATGGCTGCTATTAAATGGTAGCTTCATGCATTGTTGTGTTATTTACAATTTGGTCTATTTGTGGTCATTAATAGCTCCACTACAGTGACTCACTACACCACCATGTGGTGTAAAATGGTTTGATCAGACTGGATTAGCCCTGTCTTTATATTGTTTTTGCGTATTTCAGGTAACCTACAGAAATATACTTACTCTTCTTATCTGTCATCTTCAGGCTTTAAGGAAGCAGAAGTGAACGAGAACTGCAACAAACTCCTCAACAGCAAACTCTTCATGCTGGACATGTTGTACGCTCAAAACAAGAAGCCCAGCGATGAAGAGGAAGAGGAGGAGGAGGATGCCGACAAAGAGAAAGAGACAGGAGAGGGGGAGAACGGGGAGGCACAGGACGATGCTGACAGACAACTGGCCGACGACCCGGACGACAAGTCCGACAATCGTGGAAGCATCCGTCCGTTTGCGGAGCGATTCGGCAACTTGATCAAGGACTTCGGTTCGGCCCACCCTCACCTGGAGGACCTGGCGAACGAGCCCCCTCCGCCCCCGCCCAAGAAAGAGTCGGACACCATCTGGGACCAGCTCCTGGCCAGCCCCCGAGAGCTGCGCATCGGGGACATCAACTTCACCGACCTGACGGAGGACGACGACAAGGACATCCTGGATGCGGTTTTCATGGGAGGGTGTGGCGACCTTCCGCCCCCGCCGCCCCCTCCGACTTGCATTCCGCGCCTCCCTCCGCCGCCGCCAGTGCTCGGCTGCTGCCCGCCACCCCCTCCATTAGGTGGCATGATGAGGCCGCCGCCCCCTCCGTGCTTTAGCGCCCCGACCCCTGTGCCCCCGCCTCCGGAGCCGCCCCTCTTCAACAAGAAGAAAAAGACCATCAGACTCTTCTGGAGTGAGGTGAGATGAAGCGTGATCATTTACCTTGATTTTTCATCGCTGTGGTTCAATGATTTATTTCTAAAATAGTTGCGTGTCTTCATTCGCCAATTAAGATGAAGGAGTCTCCAGAAATGACTCACCTTATGTGTTTCCCCCGCTGCTGTTTTTTTATGTTTGTTTTTAGCTTCTCATTTACCTCTTTTATGGCGAGAAATGGGAGTCTCCACACATGCTTCCAGCTAACGCAGCCCATTCTTCTCCTGTTTGATTCTCAGGTCCGTCCCACGGACTCTCAGTACAAGGACTACAAGCGGAGCGGCGACTCATTGTGGTCTAAACTGGAACCAGTGAAGTTGGACACGGCCAAACTGGAACACCTGTTTGAGACTAAGTCAAAGGAAATACCCGTCACCAAGGTAAACAAGCGGCATGTGAAAAGAGTTCAGAGAGCTTTGAGACACCACATTTTAGTGTTTCAGGTCAGAAAACAACACACCTCTAAGAACTTTGGTGTTTATTTATTTATTTGCCCTTTTCAACTGTCTCTCACAGATGAACTTAAACACGTGCTGGCGACTCAAAATACCCAGACAACCACATTTTTCACACGATGCTTTCTCGCTCCATTATATGTTAAATATTTCCAATTCACTCATCATGTAAACTCCCAAAGTTTCACTTGACATTTCGTGACGGATGCTTTCTCTCAAAAACCTTGTTTCTTCGTACATTTTCTACATTTCTCTCGAGGTTTACGACAGGTCACGCGCCATTCGATCCCGAGATTCAAATCTTTTCTTATCCTCCAAAAGCCTCCGATTAAGAGCAGCGCGGTTTCCAAACACTGGAGGAGCCCTCTCACACTTTGAACCCCCCTCAGTCAAAGTTTTAAAACAGAAGTTACTGATCAGAGCTGAAACCAGTTAGCAGCTCACCTGGTTTCAGATGAACCGTGAAGTGTGAAAGGTGGTCTGTCAGCTGGAGAATTAAAAAGATCAAGCCAAAGCTTTCGGTTCAGGGCCGAAGCCGAGATTTGAAGGACCACCAGCACAACAGAAGCCTTCGGAGATCAGCAGATAGCTCTGGAAAATTGTAAATACTGTTTCATGGCCTACATGCATGTATGAGTTTGGAAGTAATACTTGTGTAAATTCAAGTACCTTAAAATACAACCATAAGTACTTGAATTTAATGGCGTCCACTGATGTGAATGTCTATTATTATTATTATGTTTGTTTATTTCTTTACATTCTTTCAGTTCTTGAGGCATCTTCACCTCGAGTGGGCCGGACCGCTAAAATAGTTGCCATGATAATTTTTGAATTTAAACTTTAAAGCTTAGTTTTTTAGTATAGAGTATACGTGATGATAAAGCTCATATTTTCACAAAACCAAATAAATACTGCTGAAAATTATTACGATCTCAACTTGTAGACAATATTAATGAATCCTGCTGGTTCAGAAACTTCTCCTACAGCTGTTGCATTGTGCTTTTTTTGTTTTCTACAAACACCCTGACAGTATGGATCTGCGTGATATTTCAAAACAATCAAATCTGTCAAAGTGCCAAACTGGCAAAAATCACACATTTTTCATAATTTATAGCTTTAAAAAGCTTCTAGGAGTGGATTTCTTACTATATTTACTATACTGAATCCCGCTATCGTACTGTTTTATATCCTGAACTGTATCGAAAGTTACATAATTGGAAAATAAAAGTAATAATAAATGCTATTTGTAGTGCACTGTAAACTCAGAAATCTCAGTGCGACACAATATGCCAATAAATAATCATCAATCAAAAGTCATTTAACGTCATAAAAACCACAAAACAGTGCTCAAAATAGGCTGCATGGTAAGTTTGAAAGACACATGGATGTTACAAAATGTTAAATATTACTGCAGGCTGATTGGTCTTTTCTGTGGCTCGAGTTATTGTCTCACATCAAGGTTTAGTCGAGTTAAAAAGTGTGTAAAATCTGTACAATCTGACACACTGCAACATAAACCAGCTCAGTTGAATTATGTCACAATATAGACCTCCTTCTCTCCATATGGTGAGTGTTTGATTTCCAAGTGACAGTAACGAGGTCTTAGCACCTACTCTGTTACACAGTTATGCGCTCACATATTATTGCGTCCTTCCTATCATGGCTTATAGCTCTATCATCTGCACATATACACTGGTGACATGTTTCCATGAATTATTCGAGTGTCGACAATGCCGCTATCGTGGTCTGGTATTTCAGGCTGTAGCTGCTGTGTAAACCTGAGGGATGATCGCTCTAATCTTCACAAGCTCATAAAGAAAAAAAAATACAAGCAGCGAGAAGATAAACAGAGGCAGGATCAACTTGAGTCCCGTTTCTTGAAATGTTGCAGAAAACAGCGGCCGACGGCAAACGTCAGGAGATCATCGTCTTGGATTCTAAAAGAAGCAACGCCATCAACATCGGGCTGACGGTCCTGCCGCCGCCCCGCACCATCAAGACGGCCATCCTTAACTTCGACGAGTACGCGCTGAACAAGGAGGGCATCGAGGTGAGCGGGCCACACGAGTCTTTCCCCTAAAACCCGCCACCAGCAGACCGACACCGTCGACTGTACCTCTGCGTCTTCCCGCGCAGAAAATCCTGACGATGATCCCGACCGAGGAGGAGAAGCAGAAGATCCAGGAGGCCCAGTTAGCCAACCCCGACGTGCCGCTGGGCTCCGCCGAGCAGTTCCTCCTCACCCTGTCCTCCATCAGCGAGCTCTCCGCCAGGCTCCAGCTCTGGGCCTTCAAGATGGACTACGAAGCAACGGAGAAGGTTTGTTCAGAGCGGCAGAAACCGTCAATTCCAACGACGTTGGCACAGTGTAGGAACCTTACCCAGAATGAAATAGCATGCAGCTAGTCCTCGACACGAAAGAAGACATGGTTGAAAGAAGAATGAATCGGAGGGACGTTCAAACCGAAGCCATTACCCCTATACACGTTTATGGGGATTGCTTAGTTAGTAAAAGTGGTTTCGCGAAATCAGAAACAGATATATGCAAGTGAACCCTCCGCCATAGAGGCTTTGGGTAAATGTGCAACGCATGTGTGCTTTGTTGTGTACGTCCTCTACCCGCGTCAATAAGTATCAACATCCCTTCAGTGCAGGCAACATCCGCAAAACATCAACATAGTTACGACGTAACATCATAACAAAATATGCACGCTTATTAGCAGCGCCTCGTCTTCCCCTCCTTCTCGCACACCATGTTTTTTTGTTGGGTTTTTTTTTTTACATCCAGCAGGAGAAGTTCAAAGTGGGAACCCGGAGAATAAGAAACATGCCGTCCCTCTGTTGCTGTCCTGTGAATTTTACGGCTTCCAGCAGGATGCGTTTGTCTTTAATCTCCCCATGCGAGGCGCGTTCTGCCGGGCGGCGGCGCTCCCGCCCCGCCTCTGTGTCGCGGTTTGGTCAATTGGATGTTTAATGGAGGGCAGCATACCGTGCAGACACACAAACACGCAAGCAGTGAAGGCTGACCCTCGAGACGTCCTCACATGACCCTCAAACACTCCAGTGTGATGGCAGTGGAGGTGCACCTGCTCGCCGCGGAAGAAACACGTGCGTCTTAATGAAATCCTCTAATTACAGGAAGTGGCAGAGCCTCTGCAGGATCTGAAGGAAGGGATGGAACAGCTGGAGAAGAACAAAACACTTCGCTACATCCTCTCCACGCTGCTCTCCATCGGAAACTTCCTCAACGGCACCAGCGTGAGTCACACTTTGCGCTCTGCCTGTTGTGGAAATTATATACACCGTCAGGGGTGGGGATTTAACGAAGTGTGACTTTTCCAAGCTCGTGAGGTGTTGATTAAAAATTACATCACATATTTACAACTGTAATTTAGCTTGAGATGAACCTCGAGACGGTCCTGCAGACGTCTGCTTTGATTCAATAATTATGGTGCTTGTACGTTGCAGGCGAAGGGATTCGAGATGACGTATTTGGAGAAGGTGCCCGAGGTGAAGGACACGGTCCACAAGCAGTCGCTTCTCCATCACGCCTGCTCGATAGTCGTTGAAAACTTCCCGCAGAGCACCGACCTGTACTCCGAGATCGGAGCCATCACACGTTCTGCAAAGGTATGACGAGACTGTGACGAACGTTGGAAAAACTGAGCGTGCCCTTGAGCTGCTCAGCCCGTTCAGAAAAGCAGTTATTGTAAAACTGAAGGTGATTTCACGTAAAGAAACAAGTTTAATAAAGGCGACGAGACACGCTTCAACATTTAGTTAGACCTTGTTCAGGATGTGCTGCGATTTCCCCTCGGGATTGAATAATAGAACACAAACTTGATTTGTCCCGCCCCTTCTCAACATAAACCTGTCAATTTAACTCTTTTATACATTCTATTTTATTTTTGGAGACAGTTCCATTTCACATATGAACACAACCTTGCTTGCTCCTGACTGGTTATACACACAAAGACCATGGTGCAAAATGTAATTTTTGTATTTTTGCTCAAAGTTTGAATTATATCTCAAACATAATCCTTTTTTTTATTTCAATACTTTATAACTAAAATATTTTAATTTCTGTTGGAAATGCCTGGTGTTGTTAAATGCTCAATATATAGAGCTCCAATAAGTATGTATATTTATATGCCAGCTCAGGGTGCTGTTATCCAGTGGAATATATATATATATATATATATATATATATATATATATATATATATATATATATATATATATATATATATATATATATATATATATATATTTTTTTTTTTTTTTTTAATATACAGAATAAATAAAGATTATGTTTCTCTGAGGAAATTGAGATGTTTATATTTTGTTTCCAGCAATTATTCCCAAAAATCCCTAGTTGCGATAAATATCCTTCGTTAATATTCTGAAATAGTGTTTGTTTGTCGGTTGAACTCCTTCAACGTTCCATCAGGTGGACTTCGACCAGCTGCAGGAGAACTTGTGTCAGATGGAGCGGCGCTGCAAAGCCTCGTGGGACCACCTGAAGGTGATCGCCAAGCATGAGATGAAGCCCCAGCTGAAGCAGAAGATGTCCGACTTCCTCAAAGACTGCGCTGAGAGGATCATCATCCTCAAGATTGTTCACCGCAGGATCATCAACAGGTAGTTTGACCTCGTCGGCTTTACAAGGGGCTTTACGACGTCGACCGAGGAACGCTGCCGTTCACCCTCTTCTCCACCTCCTGTCGTTTACAGATTCCATTCGTTCCTGTTGTTCCTCGGCCACCCGGCCTACAGTGTGAGAGAGATCAGCGTGCACAGGTTCAGTAAAATCCTCAGCGAGTTCGCGCTCGAGTACCGGACCACTCGAGACCGCGTCCTGCAGCAGAAGCAGAAACGGGCCGATCACCGCGAACGCAACAAGACCCGAGGAAAGATGATCATGGACGTCAACTCACCTGTGAGTGCCTCACACACACACACACACACAGACACACACACACACACGCACACACACACACACACACACACACACACACACACACACACACACACACACACACACACACACACACACACACACACACACACACACACACACACACACACATTTTGTTCCTGACCTGTTCTATGACCACTCTTTCTTCCTCCTGTAGTCTGACGACGAAGAGGAGCGTGAGATAGCAGCGTGTATCAGCCTATCTGTATGTGTGTGATTGCGCGTGTGTGTGTTTGTGTGTGAGTGTGTTTGTGTGTGTGCATGAATTCACTAACTCAGGGGTATGCAACTATTACAATCAAAAAGGTCATTTTAGTCCTCCTCTTATAAAAGCTTATCTGCCTGGAGTTGCTATAAAACTTATGGGATCATTAATTTTAAAATAACGCAGCCAAATCTCTTTTTTTTGTATTTACATTTTTGCCTATACTGTATGTTTTTGTTCTATTCCAAACACTTAAATAGTAACTGCTTGTATTTTGTTGTTTGCTCATTTTTTGTAGTGACCTAGTAGGGGACAATCAAGAAAATAGAGTTAAATCCTTTTATTTTCAGTGTTTATTTGTCACCTTAAATTGCACAATGACAGTCTATTTGAAATGTGGTCTCTATTTCTTCACATTTAATTTTGTGAAAGTTGCATGGATCCAATACAAAGTGGATGTTGTTCTTGACATGAATGCTGCAGACCCCTGCACTAACTGCAATTAAATCAATTTATTTGAACGTGGGGTTTTTTCTTCCTTAACTACTGATTGAACCTGAAACTAATAGAATTTAGCATACACAATAAACAGGTTGGATAGTTCACGACGGACATCATTATTAGGAGTAATGCTTTATTACTGCAACACCACTACTTTTACTAGTTATGTTTGCTTTTCTCTACAGTGCAGGAGAGGCTATAAGTATTCGCTTTCTCTTTAGCTTTCATTCTGTTTATTATTGAACAGGTGTTGCGAGGTGTTTTGCATGGCTGCTGGAATGAACCTGAAAGAAATGTGCCAACTAACTGATGCCACTTTGCCTGAACTCGAGGAGTGAAACAGACGAGTGACTAAAACGAGCGGCAACACAAGCTGACCCTCTTGAATCCCGTCTCCCCTCAGCAGTGTGCTCGGTACGGCTCCGGCAGCGGCGGCGGCGGCGCCCCCTGCGACAGCCAGGAGAGCGAGGAGCCTCAGGGCCTGGGCCACGCCGAGGACGCCGCAGAGCACGAGAACATGAAGGCGGTGCTGAGGACCAGCCTCGGCGGCGGCGACAAGGAGGGCGGCGCGGTGCCGGGCCTCCGCACGAGGACCAGATCACGACCTGGGCGGGGAGGTGAGGATCCCGCCAAAGCTTGTTGGAGGGCGACTTGAGAGGGCGTCTCTTTGCTGAGATTCAAAGCTTTGTCGACAGGTCGCACCATGCAGGCGTGGACGCCGGCCGTGGAGGACACTCAGGTCTGTGGGGACGACGCGGCCGACGAAATCATGGAGCGTATAGTGAGGTCAGCCACTCAGGGTCCAGGAACCAGAGCCCAGCCCAGAGAGAGGAGGAGATCCCGGGCCAACCGCAAGTCATGTAAGACTTTTCTTTCTTTCATCAACGACTCATTATGCAAGAAAGGCTTTCTTTTAATGGCTGTGACAGTTTCGAGGATTTCATTCAGCTTGCTCCAGTTGTAACTCTTTGAATCTGATCCTCTTATTTTGGGATGAAAAGTGAGTGAAATTCAAAACGATTATCTTTTATTAGATTTAAAACTGTTGCTATGAGTCTAAAAAAATTATTTTAATTAGAAATGATCCTATCTTGCTCATTTGCTGCAACTTCTCATTTGAATGTTTGCGACTGTAGTTTAATTTTCTTTCCACTGGGGGGCAGCAGGCAGCTACCAACTATTGTAAACTCAAGGCATTAGAATTAGAGATGCAATGGTTGTAAGTGGTGGTTAAATGTTAGAAAAGAAAATACACAGCGACACATTCATTGACTGTCTCGTCTCTCCTGCACGCAGTGAGACGGACTCTGAAAAACGGGCTCACCGCGGAGGAGGCGCTGGCTTTAGGGCTGACCGATTCTCCGGACGGACAAATGTGATTTTTCCTCCCGCCCCCGGCCACTGAGACACAACCCGCCGACATTCGGCGCTCCCTGGAGTCGTTTTCCACGAGCCCCTCCAGGCTGCTGCCAGCTGCTATGACCGCCTGTTTCTGAACGAAGGAGCTGCTGTTGTTTCTGTCCTATTCGGTACAGCAACAACAAATAGAATTCCAGGAGAAAGAAAAGAGGACTGGTGGTATAAATTTGGAATGGAAAACGGGAACTGCAACTTTGAATCAGTCCAAAAAGTTTTGCTGTTGTTGTTGTTGTTTTGCTTGTGAGTTTTACGCAGCTGTTACGTCACATTCTTCCACTTATTTAAGCTGTAAAGCTGAGGAGAAATCACACACACACACACACACACACACACACACACACACACACACACACACACACACACACACACACACACACACACACACACACACACACACACACACACACCCACACACACACACATAAACACACACCCACACACACAGAGGGTGAGAGAGCAAGTTCTCTGCAATGACAAGCATGGCTGATTTTTGTAGAAAGGTTTTCTATCGAGTGCCTTTCATTTCAAAGGGACAACGCTGTACCTGCGTTTTTGTTGTTGTTGTTGTTTTTTAATCATCCCTCTCATATATACACACCCCCTGCGTCCCCGATGAGTCACAAATGTCTCGTTTCCAGGTCAAGTATTAACTTTCAGTATTTATTTGCAACGCTCTGACATCTCGCACCTTAAAGAACGTCAGTAGTCCCTCGTGCTGAAATGAGGAACTGTCTGTAAATTGTAAAAAGAGAAGAAAAAAAAAAGGATTTAAGCTTTTTTTTAAAGAAAGATTATGAACCTATTTTGAAGGACTTGTGGATAATTCTGCAAAAAAAAAGACAAACGTGTAAATGCCCTCGTCAGCTGCCAAGTAGAGACTCCTCTAGTTCTACAGTGTGCATGTTTAGTGCCAGTCCTGCTCTGTATTATTTTTGTAATTTCTGTAGAAATTTGTATCATAGAACGAATCGAAAGAGGTTTTTTCTGTGAATTGTAATTTAAAATAAATAAAAATAAATAAAATAAAAAATCTTTCTTGTGGCAATCTAAGAGTTTTTGCTATTAGAAAAAACAACTGGGAAACACGTCGGATCACTTGAAATGCTGTGTGTACACTTTCTGCAATAAAATGAAATAAAATGTAAAAAAAAATCCGAAAATTGTCTGTTTATGGATGGTTATGTCTTTTGTTCTTTAGATTTTACAGACTCTACAGGTTTAAAAGCTTCTTGTCTCATGAAGCTCAGTCAAGTTTGGCTCCGGCCACAATAAAAATAATAAAAAGTGAACTGAAGCCATGGACTTCGGAACCATTGGATTAATGAGATGTTGTAAACTAGAAAAACTGCAACTCGAGTGTTCGCCTCACTTTGCTCTGAGGATTGTGTGCGTGTGTGTGTGTGTGTGTGTGGTTCTGTATCCATGGCCAAGTCGATGAGTCTGTTGTGGGGAGCTGGATCCTGTCCCTGCTGGCGCCTGATGATCACCCTGGAGGAAAAGAAGCTGCAGGGCTACAAACGCAAGCTTCTCTCCTTTGAGAAATTAGAGCACAAATCTCAGGAAGTCATGGAGATCAACCCCAGAGGACAGGTGAGAGACGAGAAGAACAATCTACATTTAAACCGTTGAAGAAATAAAGACACAACAAGTCGTCTTATTCACTGGACAGCTGCTTTTTTTTTTTTTTAATTCATGCTGATCAATTAATCATTTATCATTTAAAATTATGCCCGGAGGGGATAATCATGCTTAAAGTAACTAATCTTCTCCTGCTTCGATGCAGTTTAATTACACAGAATATTCTTGACTAATAAACAAATCATGAAAAACATTGCATACATTTGTATTAAATAATCATGATAATGCACATTAATATTCATCTTTCACTTTTACAGTCTATAAATATAAAAAAGTATTTTTTATTACTTATTCGGCCGTGATGATGTTTGATATTACAGGTGCAAGACTTAAATAATACTTGTGATCAGATATTTCAGTCTTCTAATCACGTCTTATTATTTGGAATCATCACATTTTCTTTCTTTCAGGTTCCTGCCTTCAAACATGGAGACAACATAGTGAACCAGTCGTTGGGAGCGTGTTTGTACCTTGAGGTAAAAGACACGGATGTTGACTGTCAATCAGTTTCTCTCTCAGTCTTTGAAGATACAAATAAAAGAAACAATTCCTATTTCTCTCCTGTGTCAGAATCAATTTAAATCTCAGGGAAACAAGTTGATTCCTGACAGTCCTGCAGAGCAAGCAATGATGTACCAACGCATGATGGAGGGCCTGGTCCTCACCGAGAAACTTGGTGAGTCGCTCCCATGAATACGAACAATCCTGAAGACTATGATGCAGAAGAAAACGTCATAGAGGAGCTTCCAGATCGTTGTCCAAGCGTTTCCGCTCCCGTTGAGATAAAGCAGGTCAGGGACGACGCCATTTTCCCAGAAAGGCCATCAAACACGATCTCCGTCTTTATTTCAAAGTGAATCTTCACAAAATGAACTTCACATTAATGTTATTTGACATTTCTAATTGTGTCTGATTTCTGTTAGCTTTTGTTTATGTCAGCTGTTTATGCCCGTTTCTCTTTATTTGTTGTTTTCTGTCTCTTTCGTTTAGTGTCACAAGAAGTTTACAAAGGGTTGAGTTAATATACCCATTGCACATAATGTTGAACTCAATAATAATTTAATTGAAATAAGCTCTCAAAGCACAAATCTGTGGATAAAAAAAAAAAAACTTGAGGAAAAACCTGCTGCCATCTTGGACATCAGAAGCCATGTTGACCTGACTTTTCAAAATAAGAGATCTGTGATGTTGAAATTCTTAGATTTGGTAATCTACTACGACTGGTTGGTCCCTGAGGGGGAGAGACACGACTCCGCCATGAAGAGAAACAAGGAATCTCTGAGCATTGAACTCAAACTATGGGAGGGATACCTGCAAAATGTAAACATACACACATGCGCACACACACAAACACCAACACACACGTACAGAAACACCCATATTCATGTGTGTTCTGCTTGCAGGTGGCTGCAGGCTCCTACCTCGCAGGGGCCTTCTCTTTAGCCGACGCGGTCGGATTTCCAAACATCGCATGTGCATTTCGATTCGGGTGGGTGATTGCTCCGTCTTTGCTTGAAGAGTTTGGTTTTTGTTTGTTTGTTTTTCCACCGATGTGATGGACGGCCTTGTGTCTTCCCTTTAGGCTGTCTGTTGAACGTTACCCCAAACTGGCCAAATACTACAGCCTGCTGAAGGACAGACCCAGCATCAAAACCAGCTGGCCTCCACACTGGATGGAAAGCCAGCAGGGATTTGAGGTCCTGAAGGACCTTTGAAAGAACCTAAACAAAACCGTTGTTCAAATCAACATATTGAACACAGGCCTATTGTCTGAAATCAATAAAAACTTTGATTGATTCAATCTGTTATTTTTGTATTTCTTCATAAAGTGATAATGAATGGAGGTTATTGTGTGTGTTACTAATTTCTTGCACAGTTTAAAAAAATATTTGGCACCTTAAACGCAACTGCACATGGCAGCAATGCTCATGAAACCCATTGCAAAGAAAGCATTTTTCTTCTGTACTAACATGTGCACATGTATGAAAGACAGTCCACACAGTTTAGCTGAAAAACTGAAATCAAACTGTAACTGAATATGACATCTTCAGTCCTCCTGCATACTACTGGGAAAATTGCCTATGATGAGTCCCAAAACAGTTCAAAATATATATGTGAGGTTAAGTGGCGTCAGCATGAGTGTATGTCTGACCTGTCCAGGTGTTTCCTGTCTTCGCCCTTATTGACCTGGTATTGGCTCCAGTGCACCATAATATAAGGATATTAGCAGTATAGAAGATGGTTGGATGGGTAAATGCAGGTATTTGTGGAGCAAAGCCAGCTTTTGTCTTTGGCAGAATGAGATTAAAGTATTGAGACTATTTAATCAGTTTGTTGCTTCTATTTAGTTGCCTTACTGCACATTGTTGTTAATTTATCTCAGTTCATTGTATTATTTTAAGGGAACACTATTTAAAAGATAACTATGTCTATTTGTTACTGTTTCTGTGTTACTCTGTTTTATTCTGTTGGGGTGCCACACTTTTCAAAATAAAAGTTTAAAAAATAAAATACTTTTTGATATTGCAGTTTCAACTTCCATCCAGTAGTCGTCACTATGCATTGGCATCAAAGCTTATAAAGCTTGATAAATCCGTGAGGAGAGAAGCAGACAGTGTTTCGGATCGAGTAGTTTCCCTGCTAAATGGTGACCAACTTCCTGTTGTGAGTCGAGCAGTACGCGGGACGCGAGAGGAAGTCGGTCACCAGTTAACAGGGAAACCACTTGATCCGAAACACCGGCCCGTTAATACGTGTTGACTGCAGACTGTCCAGAGGTGAACGCGTGAACTCACTACAGAGTACAGCGAATAAACCATGGCCAAGAGCATGACTCTGTTGTGGGGCTCCGGCTCCCCGCCCTGCTGGAGGGTGATGATCGCCCTGGAGGAGAAGAACCTGCAGGGATACAACCAGAAGCTGCTCTCCTTCGATGAAATGGAGCACAAGTCCGAGGAAGTGTTGGCTCTGAACCCGCGAGGACAGGTGGGCGGTCCACTCCGTCAGCAGGCCAAACCCCAGTTGACACTTGTCACGTTTAAACATTGTCATCATTTAAACATGCATGCTTACACTTAGAATATTAATTCTTAATTCCATGTAATCACGGACTGGACGCGTGCAATTCGGCTGTAATTCCAAAACATTTTTAAATGATCATGGATTAAATTTCATTCCTCTGAATTCCTGTGTTTTAACTCTCATAACTAGATAAAGTAGTGTTGATAATGTTTCTACAAACCTTATGCATTGTAGTTTTTCGTTGTGAATCCTGTATTTAGTTGATACATCTAAGTAGAGTTGGTATTTTATCCACCTGAACAGTCAGATTAAACTTGATCCTCAGTAGAGTCACAATGCTGCAACCTTACTCGGGTGTCTTTGAATTCCTTAAAAAAATAAAGCAAACCCTGCAACAAAAACACTTGTTTACCTTAAATTGTGGTCTATCAGAGATCAGTCTGTGCCTTCCCTTGTATGAATGGAAAATTAAGTTATATCAGTAAATATCTCTTGAAAGCTCCTCTCAGAGATTACTCAGCATGCATTATCATGTCTAAAATTATTTCAAAAATATTATCAATCACTTAAATACGTTTGGAGTGAGACACTGATAAATAATGTATCTACTGTGGAAAATCAAAATACAAAATATATAGATCAAAAATAAATAAATACAAATACTGCAGTAAAATATGAGTGGTGGGACAAATAAAAGAAATGTGAAATAAAGTTCTGAATAACTTGATTTGAAAAAAAGAACCCAGCTTTCTAAACATACATGATGTGTTGATAAAAGTTTTTTTTTCAAATAGTAGACAATTCCATAGTTTGAAGGCCATCAAGTCTGAGTAGGTTGTGTAATTTTCATTATGTTAATGTTGAAAATAAAACCATCCAGTATTCCGTGAATAATTGATACCCTTTCAGCTTCCCACCTTCAAACATGGAGACACCGTCGTGAACGAGTCCTATGCCGCCTGTTTCTACTTGGAGGTGAGGAATCACTGAATCCCTGTAGTTCGACTCACACCGACACTTTAACTGTATTCACTGTTTCTCTTCTTCATTGCAGAGTCAGTTCCAGGCCCAGGGAACCAAACTGATCCCGGAGACTGCAACAGAACAAGCGTTGATGTACCAGCGCATGTTCGAGGGTCTCACCTTCTACGACAAACTCAGTAAGACGAGTGACGATAAGGCCGGAGCGTCGGCTTCAGCTTTCACTTTAATCAAACTCCACGTTTATGACAGTTTGACACGTCATCTCAAGGTGACTTTGAAGTCGGTGCAGGAAGAGACACACTTTGAGTTGCATAAGCATTTCTATTGGCAGCACAGTTTCAGCCAACTGCCAGCGGAGGATGAGTAAAGAAATAATTTACGTTACATATTATGAAAATTGAGGTGTGGGGGGGGGGGGGGGGGGGGGGGGGACACGCCTTCATATTTTACTGGCAGTTGGTTGCACAATTTAACCCTATAATTTGCACAAAGTGTGAAAAGCGCTGGACCGTTTTTGCCCATATGTGACTCGTATTTGAATTAGTTTTCCGTCCTGCATTAGTATTTAGGTTAATTGAGAATTCACATTGGAATCAAGTCGTACTGCAATTGCGTTTTGAACACTTTGGGACAGACAAACATGGCTGCAGGCGGTGTCAAAAGAAAACATTTTCTAAACGCTAAAACAGTCGTGGTTGATATTCCTCTCCTTTTTAGTGTCTTTTAAAGCCACTCACGTCACAATAGATCATTAGATTATTGTTGGAATATTTTAAGTTTTACACTTGACCATAACTTTGTCAGTTCTGACTGCACAACTATAGAATCAATAGCAACAGTTGTTAATGTAATACATTTGTCCTTCTTCAATGGACTAAACCCATAATACAAAAATACGCAACTTAAAAATACCCCAATTTAATCCAATTCAATTCAACTAATATGGTGGATGGGATCATACTCATTCATACAATGCAGTATTTCCTTTGAATTTTATGATTTATTGACAAATTAATACATTATTGGCTTTACTACATTAATGATTGCCAATAAATTGTTTTGATGGTTGTTTACACCCGTATTTACTTCCATGAAGACGTCTTCAAGTTAATTTTTAGCAGCATTGTCAGTATAATGTCAACAACTGTGATGAAAGAGAAGTGATCTTGGCCAATAAAGCTGAATTAATCATTAAGACATTCGGTGCGAACACAAAGTAGATCATTTGTGACCTCTGCTTCTTCAAACCAAGCACACCAATCTGCAGGGTTGTCCAACGTCCAATCATTTAAAGTTTCCCTTCACTATTCTGACTCCGACTCAATTCAATGTCGACCTTCTTAT
The DNA here is from genome assembly GCF_963422515.1 of Blennius ocellaris. Taxonomy (NCBI): domain Eukaryota; kingdom Metazoa; phylum Chordata; class Actinopteri; order Blenniiformes; family Blenniidae; genus Blennius; species Blennius ocellaris. Next base: position 8,452,953 of record NC_137669.1, read on the forward strand.
TCATGCCACATGATCGCAGGATGGACTGGCTGCATGCACCAAAAAGCCTCCAAGACGAGACGGTCACGCACTTCTGTGATGTTCAAATTCCTCTCGTCTCAGATGCGGTCATCTACTACGACTGGTTCGTCCCCGAAGGGGAGAGGCACGAGTCGGCTCTGAAGAGGAACAAAGAGGCTCTGACGACTGAGATCGCGCTTTGGGAGGGTTACCTGAGCAAGGTGCCTGCGTGAAACTTACAAACACACTGTTTTGGAATGCATACTCACCCCCCCCCCCCCCCCCCCCTTTCTCTTTTCAAGCTCCCTCCAAACTCCCACCTGGCTGGACCGTCTTTCTCGCTGGCCGACGTGACCGTTTTCCCGACGGTGGCTTATCTGTTCAGATATGGGTGAGGAGACGCGAGGCCGATGGCAAAACCCGCACAGAGAGGAAGTTTGTTTGCGGTTTAAGTTTGTGCAATTCTCTGTGTTGTAGGATGTGTGCAAAACGGTATCCCAAACTGGGGGAGTATCACGCCCTGGTGAAGGAGAGGCCCAGCGTCAAGGCCAGCTGGCCTCCACTGTGGCACGAGGACCCGCAGGGCCACGACACGCTCAAAGACATCTGATGCGTCTCTCGACGTCTGTTCGTCTGAAATGCAGCTTTGCTAATGACACAAGTGCAGTAGCTGGATTTCTTGCAGTTCATCGTTGCTCACTGCCAAATCTGTCAAAAGTAGGCGATCGACCAGCTTTGTTCAGTTGTAGTTGTAGTTACAGGCTTTGACAGGAGGCGAAACACCACGTGTCTCCTTTGTTTATCCCACAGCGACCTGCTGACTCGTAGCAGGACACGTCCGTCTCTACATTTCATTCCTCAATTAATATTATCACTACGTTGTCACAGTAACCCTTCCCTGCTGCTCAAGACTAATAACTCGTGTCTCCTTTGTCGTGGTGGAGGAGGAAGTCGGCCTGGCCCTGGCGACCCCCCTGGTTTGTCATTTGAAATGTTTTCAAATGACACTGCATAAATCAGAGTGTTCAATATCGTCTCCTTTGCATTTCATGGCGCTGTGTTCATCCATGTCACTTCAATTAAACAAAACGCGTGTAGCAGATTCATGCGTGTGGTTTCTTTTTAACCTCATGCATTTTCGTCATTACTCACCCAACTTCAGTCAGTTTTGAAGGAGAAATTTGCCGATTCACTCAGTAGACGTCGGTTAAATCCAAATCGCATCCAGAACGAATGGTATTGTCTTGATTATGCACAAATGGTCATGTGATTGGCATTTACGTGTCGGATAAAGACAATTGCATGCTTTGAACCTTCCCTGCCCACCCCTTCAATAGTGTTATATGATGAATAATAAAGTAGATTTCAGACTTTTCCCTCCATGTGAGCTAAAACGGCAACTTACCGTACCTACATCAGCCATGACATTATGACCTCCTGCCTAATATTTGTTAGCTCTTTTGAGGGATCAAGATGTAGCGTCTATCTCTTGGAGGGCTGCTGTTGTTTCCGACACCAAGACGTTATCAACACATTCTTCAGGTCCTGCAAGTGACAAGGTGTGGCCTTGAGGTACTGGACTCGTTTGTCAAGCACATCCCACAAATGTTCAGTAGCAATGGTGACAAACATCTTGTCCAACAGACCAATATCTTTTTTTTTTTTTTTTCCCTGAATAAAAAAAGCTGCTCTTTTCTATTCGATGTCCTGTTTTAGTGAATTAGCAGACATAAAACAGGACTGAGACTTTAAACTAAACAGGTAATTCCTGCTGTGACAGTTTGCAAACAAAAGCAAAACAACCGTTCTCCATTGGCATTTGGTGGAACGTGGAGGTCAGGTCAAACTTGCATTCCTCAAACCATTTTTACATCGTGGCAGGGAATATTGACCTATGAACAGAGGCCACTGCTTTTAATTACAAAGTTTTACAATGTCTGAATTGTTGGGTAGAAGGCATGTTTCAAAGGCGACATTAATGGCAGGACCACTGGTTTTTGCAGTATAGCATCGTCCAAAGCACCATTCTCTTTGCTTTGAGGCTTGTTCCACCGGTAAAGCAACACACACATCGGAGTGATGCCAATAAAAAGATTAACGATCATAGCAGGAAATGGTTCTGATGATTACATGGTGCGTTTAGGCAGATGGGCAGGGTTCGTGTACAGTAAGCTGTGTTGCACGGACACCTCTTTGTCAGTCTCGTCAATAATTTATACGGCTCATCTGTTGGATTGGATTACATGAGCCCTCACTAACTACGTATGTACATCAGTTTGCCTTTGTTGTGAAGCCACCACCACCACCAGGTCACAGCTCCTCGCTTGAATGCTTAGAGACCGGCGACACCTCGCAAGAGCTGCAGTTTTGGAAATATGACCCAGTTTTCCAACCAACACAATGAGCTCTTGTCAAACTGCATCAGATCTTAACACTGGTCCATTTCTCCTGCCTCTTGAGCCATCTACTATAAGGGCAAACAAAAATGTTTGCTTAGTGTCTAATATATTGAACCTACAAATCCTTCTCTTTACCCGGCCGTGCTTTTTGTGCTCAGTTGTCGCCTGTTAATTGTAGTTGTATTGATATTGCATAGTTAAAAAGGTTTTAAAGGGTGTCCAGTTTCTGCTAAACAAAAGAATGAGGCCAGGAATCCTAAAATGAGCGAGCATCTATACAAAATGTGCTGAATCATGATGAAACAAATGAAAAGAAAAGGGAGGAGGACATCAAATATTTATCGAAACGCTTCAAGGGATGTATGTCGGGCACCAACCAGAAGGTTGAGAGTGTAAACAGCATTTTATTTGGTCTTCATTGCATCAATGAAAACATGTTCAAGTCATGCTCATGAGGCAAAATTGAAATGACCTCTTTTACACAGACACACCCTCTGGCAAGGAGGTGGGAGTGTTGGAATAAAGACTGGGCCTCATAAAAAAGAAAAAGAAAGAAAGACATGGGGTTTTCATATATCTCTTTTATTCTTACACTCACCAAGGTTCTCTTTAAATGCAACAACAAGGGAGAGAGGCAAAGATAGAAAAAAAGAAGCATTACACATTAGCCAGAGCTGCATTTTATTTCCACGTGCAGTTATTTTCAGTATCCTGTTGATACTGGCTGCTGCTCAGGGACACATTGCCCAGAAATCAGGGAGAGGCTCACTGATAATAATAAAAAAGCTTCCAGTTCAGGAATGACAACTTCTTTTTCTTTAACTGTACAGATCCAATGTGATAAAACAAATTAACAGGCGGTGTCAGTTACACTCAACTGACATTGTGATTGTTCTTGAACAACTCCTGCGCCTCAACTCCTATCGTCTCCTGTGTGTGTTCAGAGGTGAACGAGAAGTGCTGAGTCATGATGATTTTCCAGATGCAGATGCAGTGGGAGCAAGTTAACGACTGGTGGCACGTATTGCAATTGCTGGATTAAACTTATTGTTGTTTGTTTGTTTGTTTTTTAAATTTGTATGCTGTTTCTCAAAATATCGCAAAAAAAATAAATAATTGACGTTTTCATGAAATAACCGAATAAATGAGGTTACCTGTGTAATCATTTTTTCCAGAAGCACAGGAAAAGTACACTTTAACACTAATACGACTTTTTCCAGTTTGCTGCACGCTTTTTACGCACGTTTTTTTTTAAACATGCAAAAGCTTGAATTTAGTAAATCTGTGCATGAATAGCAATTCAAATGTGTAGACAGTAGTGTATTTGGTTTCCTTTCCTGCATAAAATTGTCTGTTTTTTAGTGTTTCCCTTTTTGATTGTCGCACATAGTTGCGTAACGAACTATAACCAAAGATTTTCAACACAGCGAGATGAATCACTCTCCCACATGCATGACTTCAGGTTTGATGCATAATCTGCACACAAAAACCCCCCAAACAAACAATAAATTCACGTTTTACGTTTATTGAATTTTATAAGCATACAGTATCGTTTCATTTTCACAGGTAGGTAATAAAAGAGTTAAGTCACAAGTTTCTTATGTCGTGCATTTTTGTTGATTAAAAAAAAAAAGTAGGATGAGACTTCCCTCCACCAAACCCGGATGTGGTGGGTGGGGACTGGTTATATAAGAGCAGGCGTCTCTGGCGTTACACCTCCGCTCTTCACCAACTCCTCTCCCAGGCTCAGCAGGTAGGCAACGCGCGCAAGGAAACCAAACCAAACAAAAGCCATGGCCGCCAAGGATATGACTCTGCTGTGGGGCTCCGGCTCCCCGCCCTGCTGGAGGGTGCAGATCACCCTGGAGGAGAAGAACCTGCAGGGGTACAAGCAGGAATTGCTCGCCTTTGATAAAATGGAGCACAAATCCCCGAAGGTCATGGCCATCAATCCCAGGGGTCAGGTAGGTTCCATGCACACACTTAAAATCACCGCGCAGCCCGTGTGCATTGCCTCCAAACCCGCTCCTGGAATGCACTTTTACAAGTACAAGAATTTAAACGTTTGTTTGTTGACATTATTATTGATTCTCAACCTTTTCTTGAAGCTTCCTACCTTCAAGGTTGGACAAAAGGTCCTGAATGAGTCCTACGCTGCCTGCCTGTTCCTGGAGGTGAGAAACTTGTGCAGCCAGTCTGCACCAAGGCGTTAATAAGTCAACTTCTCTTGTTAACAATGCCGAGAAACATGACACCATAGAGGAGGGTGGGGAAAAAAAAGAAAAGAGAGACCTGATGCTGCTCTTCATAACCCATGTTCTTTTCATGCCTGTGACAACAGAGCCAGTACAAGTCCCAGGGGAACAATCTGACCCCTGACTGCCCCGATGAGCTGGCCAAGATGTACCAACGCATGTTTGAGGGTTTCTCACTCGGCCAGAAATTGGGTAATTCACCTCTGACATGCCCAGATGATTTATTCAGATTTGCAAAACCTGTTCATCCTGTATCTTTATCAGATGATGGGACTTTCCTTTTTCTTTTTTTCTTTTCTGTAATGGCACTTTTAACTTTAGGGAACTGTTTGAAGTCCACGCAGGAGCTGCTTTTTCCTCAATAAACACCCTTTTTATGTTGCATCATTTGCAGCCCGTTTGGGGAATTGCATATGGCAACAGCCTGATATCGTCTTTAATCGTCCTCCTTCGTGCCACCATGTGATCTCTTCCTGTGAGACCTTATCGGTTGAAAACACACAACGGTGCACTAATGAGCAGTGCATTCATACAATGACTCACTGCGGTACAGGCCTCGGCGTCGAGGGGCCGTGTGTTAATCCCACAAAGGGTCACATGCTCCAGCCGAAGAAGTTGAAAGTCGTACGATGTATGGCCCTTCATTTGTTTGAGGTGGGGCGGGGGAAAAACCCAAAACAAAGCCAAATTCCTGTTAAAACTGATTACATAACCTCATCCTGATTGAGACAACACACTGATTTACAGGAAAAGGAGAGCCTTCAACCTAAAAAAGTGGATGTAATGTAATTTACACAGTTTCATACATGAACATTGAAAGCTGCATTGTTGTTGTTGTTCTCCAGGTGATGTCCTCTACTACACCTGGAAGGTCCCAGAGGACGAGAGACACGACTCTGCTGTGAAGAGAAACGAAGAGGCTCTGACCACTGAGCTCAAGTTTTGGGAGGGATACATGGTAAGACTAAAAGACTGGATGACTTTTTTTTTTTTTTTTTATTAACACCAAACTGATGCAAACATGAAAGAACTGTAAAATAGGTCAAAGTTTATGGTTGGTTGTGAGAAGTTGCATGAGAATATTCTCAGGAACTAATATAAATAGGAATGCGAGTTCAGGAGGTTGCACGCATTTAAAATGTGTCTATAAATCTATAGTGTCAAACAAGATGAGGTTTCACTATTTTCTTCTCCGTTCTTTTAGCCAAGTTCAGGTTTCCTGACAGGAAAGACCTTCTCACTGTCTGATGTGACCATCTTTCCCATGATTGCTTACCTCTTCCGCAACGGGTAAGTCGATTTGAATGATTCCTGTGGCTTGAAAAGACTCAAAGATTATTTGACAAATGCGTCTCATTATCTTGTGTGTGTTTGTTTGGTTTTTTTGCAGGTTATGCCCGATGCGCTACCCTAAAATGGCCAAGTACCACAATGACCTGAAGGACAGACCCAGCATCAAAGCCTCCTGGCCTCCGACCTGGCTGGAGAACTGCGATTGTCAGACGGGGCTGAAACACATCTGAGATGTGCAAAGACTCATCGGTGATTCCCCCCCTCCCATTTACAAAGCTGAAGTCTCTGCTGTGATGGAAACATTTGTTACTCAACCAAAGATGACTAATTTTCTACGGCATAAAATACAATAAAGCGGTGAATTTCACTGGTGTTTTACTGTGTTGATTTATGGGTCGATGCCCAGACGGCGTTTCTTTAGGATATATATCCGTTCTCTTATTTTAGTGATGCATCATGAGTCTCCGGTCAGTTTAAAAGCACAGTGCAGAGACTACAGGCCAATAAATGGAGTGCACACAAACTTTTGAGTATATTCCATTACATTACACCATAAGTATAATGTTTAATCATTGCATGCATTTCTACAAAGTACTGGCCTTTTTTTTTAATAGTTCAGACTCTTGATGGGCTTGAATGGTTATCTGGTTCTATTTCAGTAAGGATAATTTACCATGCAATTAATTTAATAAAATGACCATTCTGATGATTATTCTCTTTATAAATTAATCAAATGTTTTTGGAAAACTTTTTCAAATGTTTATTCAAGCCTCATGAGAAATATGATTTGAATATAACAAACTAGATATCAGAGGTGGTTAAAATAAAACATTCGAGCCTAAAATCATATCCATCAGCATTCCCGTTATTGTTGTCCTCCCTGCACCTTCACAGTTTGAACAGCAGATGTCACGAGACTCGGTAGCCTCTACACTTGCTCTGATTTCAGTAACATGATTCAACTCCTGAAAATGTACAAGATCAGCTATGTGAATATGCTACAATTCAGTGAAAATAACAAATGCACGTGTGACGTTTTACACTCGACCTTTCTGGTGCAACGTGGACAAATGGGGAGTGAAGGGCTTTGCTTCTGGGCCCAGAGCAGGGGGAATCAAACAAGTGAACTCCTACTTGCTCCTCACAGCCTCCTAACCGAAAGGCTAAAGAAAGTGTCCTCAGATCCGGCTGCCTGGTGAAGTTCTATTTGGATCTTCAAACGTCATAACCACCACACATGTTCTATTTTTTTCTCATTGCACCATGCCACAAAAAGCACAAACTCAAAACCTCAAACAGATATAAAAAGCTGCATACATTCTTGTATACAATTTAAAAAATTCAGATTACTGGACTGACATTACAGCACAGTGGAGGATTTTACTATGGGCTAAGTGGGCAGCTGCCCAGGGCGCAGACTGCACAGCCGTGCACCGACTCAGACACGCCTCGTGACTGCGCCCCCTGTCTGCGCAGACAGCTGTCAGCTCATGCAGTTGAAACCGGACACAAACTGTTAGGGTTACTCTTTTATTTATCGACTTGTAAACAAACACAAGCAGATGCTGGTTTACTTGAAATAACAGTTAGTCTGAGTTTAGTGAAAACAGAAGTTATATCAGGTATATTTTCAAATCTCACGTCAATGCATCTTTCAAAGCATCTTAAAATTCTTTGATAGAAACCTAAAAAAAAAAAAGAAGTGCAAAATAAACTGCTATTTTTCAAGGTTAGATTAGATTAGATTAGAAGACTGTCGTTGAATCAACAATGAATGTACAACTAGAGCAGACGTTCAATCCATTGATCAAAGTGCATTTGCAGAGGCTCTACTTAAACTGAAATTGTGCTTCAGGACTCTGGAGTTCTCTGTGGACCTTCAGCACAACACCGAAGATGATCAGCCACTGGGTTTTGTTGGGTCTGCTCTCCCTCTGCAGCCTTTCCTCCAGTCAAGGTAGGATTCTGCAATATATATATATATAAGATATATCATCATGTGACATGAACATCTACTTTCAAAACACCCTGAAACCCATTTCTGTCTCCCCCACCTCTGCAGAATGTAATCAACAGCTTCTGGAGAACATTGATTTCCCGGGAACAGACATTAAATTTGTCTACTCGCCCGACGTGGACCACTGTCAGATGATGTGCACACAACACTCTGCCTGCCTGTTTTTTACTTTCGTTCGAGCTGATTGGATCAGAGACAACCGGTAGGCGAGAGGCAAATACTGACCAAGTGCATGTGGATATACGGGTACATCTCAAAAAAATTGAATATCGTGAAAAAGTTTAATATTTTTTGTCTCTCATTTCAGAAAGTGAAACTCATATATTATATAGAATCACTACACATAGATAGAAATATTGCAAACCTATATTTCTTGTAATTTTGATGATTATAGCGTAAAGATAATGAAAACCTAAAATTCAATGTCTCAGAAAAAAAGCCTGACATTTCAGTTTAAAACACTTTTTTTTGATAGGTCTTATATAAGAATTAGAACATCACATCTGTGATGTTCTAATTTTCATGATCTGTAAGCCATAATCATCAAAATCACAAGAAATAAAAGCTTGGAACTCCTATTTTATATAATACAAATATATTATAATATAGGAGTTTGTTTCACTTTCTGAAATGACAAAAAATATTGAGTATTTATTTATATAGTTATTATATACAAACGAGAAAAAAAGAGACACTCATCCAAATGAGTAATCCCGAGATTACTGGACATGCACTTCAATTTCACAATATGTGCATTACATGCTCGAAAAGTGGTTAGGAAGCAGTATAACTTTTTTAATCCTACCCCTTTACATATTTATCGTTGCCAATCACACAGAATATATATATATATATATATTTCTTATCTTAATTCATGTCAATGTTGTTTTATTCTCAGCCTAAATAAGACAAACAGTGAGGATTTATCTAGACAGATTGCAGCCCCTCTACCAATTGATATTCTAATTTCTTGAGATGTTCCTGTACATGGCTTCAATTCAGAGTGCTTTCAGGAAGAAAAAAAAAAAAAGAAATCACAGCATACTGTATATGGGACACTTTACCAAACCATGTTTGTGGGTTATGAAATGACTAACCTTTTGCCGTGTCTGTCTGATTTTACTGTAACTATGACGACGCTCACTCCTTTTGACTGCAAATAGAGAATTACGTCATTTAAACTGGGAACCAAACTGTTTGGCCCTTTCTGCAGGCATTTCTACTGCTACCTGAAGTCCACCCCCACAGGAACACCCAACAAGCAGACCCAACTGATGGGTGTCACCTCCGGCTACGCCCTCAAATCCTGTGACATAACCCAGCGTAGGCTCTTCCACCCAAACCATCTCAAACACCTTTAAGTCGACCATGACTGCACATATTTTTTTCCTCACATGCTCTCTGTCTGTTTCCAACGTCTGGATCAGGGCCTTGTCTGCCAAAGGTGTATCAGAACGTCGACTTCCCAGGGGCAGATTACAAATCTTTTTTCACAGCCGACTATGAGGAGTGTCAGAGAGCATGCACTCATGATCCCGGCTGTCACTTCTTCACTTTTGTGAATGATTTATTCACAACACCAGCAAATATAAGGTAAAAATATTTAGAGACAATATGGATGTCACACTGTTAGTCCAGGTTAAGAAGACAAGGGTGCTGCAGAGAAACAACGTCATGTATTCAGTGGAAAACAAACAGCAATAAGGGTGCCGAGAATTAAAAAGCATGAAGCTGTCAACCATTTAACATTAGTTTATATAAGATATATGATACAACACAATGACATAATATCAGGTACATCATTAAGTAGCTACTATAAGACCATAACAGAACCAAACAAACATGCCACGACATATGTTGACATTTAAATGACAGAACTAAGTTATTGAAAATAAATGAAAGTGCAAGCTTTCTGTGCAACATGATCTTTCACTACGCTCATGTATCCTGATGGCAGCTTCAAAAATGTTGCAGCCACTTCTGAGTTTGCTTGTTCCACCCAGAGATTATACTATGCACTCATTCAAACCTAAATTGCACCAGAGTTTGTTTAAAGATCAATGGAAAAGTGATTTTGAAACGGCGCATTTGTTTAGTTGGCACCAGGGTTCAGACTGCTGTGTTCATACTTCAGCAGCTTTGGTTTGTTAATTGGACCACATTTGACGAGTTATAGAACATGTCCTTAACCTCATGCCCTGTTTTCCTGCCAAATTGGAGGAAATACAGGTTAACAGGTGAAATGTCGACAGTATATCTATTATCTACAGTAGCAACCCTATGATGTTGAAAGCTGCTCAATCAAACAGTGATTCTCTTCTTGTTTTGCTCAAGGTATAAGTGCCACCTTAAATTCAGCTGGACTATACCAAGGCCTTCAAATCTAGAAAGGCAAAATGGTTTAGTGTCTGGATTCTCACACGTGACCCCACCAGCAACCCCAGGTACACCGGCTCTCACAGGCGCCCATCACATCTCCATACAAGGGTCCCGGCGGGCGGATGAGCATATTTAATTTTATGTTATTTGCTTTGTACAGACTGTCAGACCAAGATCTTTCCGAATACTGACATCCCAGGATCTGACATCGGGCAGGTGGACGCCGTCTCAACAGAACATTGTCTGGCTCTGTGCTCTGCACATCCATCCTGCACCTCCTTCACATTTGTCAGGTAAAGTGTTTGTTTTCGATCTCCCTGCACACTGTGGGGTTTGACTCACAGGAATTTGTGTGTGGACACTTATCTTGAATTCAGAAAGGGAAACACGGTGTATCCCCAATGTCAATCACCTTCTTTGAATTATTTTGCAATTCAGATGCCCTAAAGTTTCAGTTCTTTGTTTAATATGCTTTATTGATACCTCACATTGTGTGGAGGTATGGGGGGGATACTTATGCAATACATATGCAAGATCATTACAAAATTTTATTCTGTGAAACAAGAGCAATGAGAGTCATTCACTTGGTTGGTTTTAGTAAACACACCAATCCACTATTTTTACAATCTAAAACTTTTAAATTATATTGTTCAAAACTATTCAAATAACATATATCGCCAGAAATTAAGTCCTGGCTATATGGGTAATATTCAGAAAATGTTTTGTGAAAGAGAGGAAGGTTATGATTAAAGGAGAAAGTTGCATTTAAAGATTCATAAAGTGCCATTAACTTTATAAAGTTTTTGTGTTGCTCAGAGTAAATCTGTGGAACAAATTGTGTGCGGAGTTGAAACAAATATCGAACATAATAAAGTTTATAAAGACATATAAAGAATTTATTCTTGCTAGGTAAAGTATTTAATACTTACTATGAGGATTTTGTTTTGTTTTGTGGATAAAGTTGAATTGATAAAAATACTGTAACTGTTGTAGAAAATTGTAGAACCTTTTATGTCTGTTTCTATGAATGTACTGACATGAAAACACTGTTGGGCATAATTCAATCATTTCATCATTATGTATAGTAAATAAAAGAAAATGTTATTGTTTCATTAATAAATGAAGTTATTGAGAAAGATTTAAAAAAAAAGTACTCCAGGAGTAAATGAGGTTTTATGTCTTCCTGCTCCTTTATTATTTAAACACACACAGGAGAGGTGGAGAGGGTCAAAGGTCAAACTTCACCTATAGATTTGAGATCCAAAGTCCATCTCTTGAGCCTCTTGCCCTCCACTGACCTGAAGTAGATCAAATCCCCATGGAAAACGTCCATTATTGAACCATTTAAATACAGGCTAGTTGTTGATTAACACCGGCAATGTTGACTTTTCTTGCTCAAGTTGACAGATTTCACAAACAGAACTTACAAAATACCTAAAAGGAAACCTTTGCAAACTATATGAATTTTGTTGATGAAATTATTTGACTCCATTTTTACTATAATTGATTCATAATACAAAAAAAAAGTATAGCTCAACAAAATCCTAATTTACACTTGAAAACAGAATTGAAGAGTGAAAACAGATTCTTCTCCCCCAAATTAAGAAAAAAAACACACTATTTTATCCCCAATTTGACTTATTCTCTTTCGTCTCCACATGTTGAAATGTACATTCATTAAGGATTCTAACCACTGGTGCTAATTACTCAGACATTACTTTAGTTAAAGCTACATTACAATTGTTAAACAAAACAAAGCTCTTTAGTTAATTAATACTTTTTCGGCTACTTTGTCCAACATCCGTTCACTTCTACATGAACGTCTATTTAACCAGGATTTGCACACAGTGATACAATAACTCACGATGGTATGCTGAAAAGAAAACAGCTTCATAAAAATGAGCCTGACGTTGCTTTTGTTTGTCAAACACTGAATAACTTATTTTTTGCAGCCAAACTTTCAAGTGTCAGCTGAAGAAGAATGGCGATGACTTGTCAACTGTGTCGAAAAATGGAGTCTCTTCAGGATTACCCACGCGCTTTTGTCAGCCTGACTATAGTAGGTATCACTATGACCAAATACTGTGACGATAAACTATGATTGATATCATGAACTATGATTCCCCTTTTACGGGAATAAAACATGTGTTTTCTAAAGTGGAAATGTATTCCTAACAGGCTGGGTTAAGGTGCCGTTTGAAGGTATGGATTTCCGAGGTCTTGACATCCGTTTCGAGATGATGGACGACGCCGACACATGTCAACGGACCTGCACTGCAGACCCACACTGCCAGTTCTACACCTACGTAACACAAAACTTCCGGGGCAGCGATCACTGGTGCAGTATTTCTTTTTAGTTTTCAAGATTGTCACAGCGATTCAAGTGACGTCATATTTAACATTCAGTAATCAGATTTTGTTTAATTTGATCGATTTTTCTAAATGCTGTTGTGCTCTAGGCGCCGCTGCTACGTGAAGCGTGACATCACCATGCCGGCTCCTCCTAAAGTCACCAAGCTGCAAAACGTTGTGTCCGGCTTCTCCCGGAAGAATTGTGGTGTGGTGTGATAGTGTTGGAATAAAGACTGGGCTTCATAAAAAAAGAAAAAGAAAGAAAGACATGGGGTTTTCATATATCTCTTTTATTCTTACACTCACCAAGGTTCTCTTTAAATGCAACAACAAGAGAGAGAGGCAAAGATAGAAAAAAAGAAGCATTACACATTAGCCAGAGCTGCATTTTATTTCCACGTGCAGTTTTCTTCAGTATCCTGTTGATACTGGCTGCTGCTCTGGGACACATTGCCCAGAAATCAGGGAGAGGCTCACTGATAATAAAAAAAAAAGAAAAGCTTCCAGTTCAGGAATGACAACTTCTTTTTCTTTAACTGTGCAGATCCAATGTGATAAAACAAATTAACAGGCGGTGTCAGTTACACTCAACTGACATTCTGATTGTTCTTGAACAACTCCTGCGCCTCAACTCCTATCGTCTCCTGTGTGTGTTCAGAGGTGAACGAGAAGTGCTGAGTCATGATGATTTTCCAGATGCAGATGCAGTGGGAGCAAGTTAACGACTGGTGGCACGTATTGCAATTGCTGGATTAAAGTTATTGTTGTTTGTTTGTTTGTTTTTTTTTAATTCGTATGCTGTTTCTCAAAATATCGCAAAACAAATATTGACGTTTGCATGAAATAACCGAATAAATGAGGTTACCTGTGTAAACTATGTAGTAACAATCATTTTTTCCAGAAGCACAGGAAAACTACACTTTAACACTAATACGACTTTTTCCAGTTTGCTGCACGCTTTTTACGCACGTTTTTTTTAAAACATGCAAAAGCTTGAATTTAGTAAATCTGTGCATGAATAGCAATTCAAATGTGTAGACAGTAGTGTATTTGGTTTCCTTTCCTGCATAAAATCGTCTGTTTTCTTAGTGTTTCCCTTTTTGATTATTGCACATAGTTGCATCACGAACTATAACCAAAGATTTTCAACACAGCGAGATGAATCACTCTCCCACATGCATGACTTCGGGTTTGATGCATAATCTGCACACAAAAAAACCCCCAAACAAACAATAAATTCACGTTTTACGTTTATTGAATTTTATAAGCTTTCAGTATCGTTTCATTTCACAGGTAGGTAATAAAAGAGTTAAGTCTCAAGTTTCTTATGTCGTGCATTTTTGTTGATTAAAAAAAAAAAGTAGGATGAGACTTCCCTCCACCAAACCCGGATGTGGTGGGTGGGGACTGGTTATATAAGAGCAGGCGTCTCTGGCGTTACACCTCCGCTCTTCACCAACTAACAACCAAACAAAAGCCATGGCCGCCCTGCTGGAGGGTGCAGATCACCCTGGAGGAGAAGAACCTGCAGGGGTACAAGCAGGAATTGCTCGCCTTTGATAAAATGGAGCACAAATCCCTGAAGGTCATGGCCATCAACCCCAGGGGTCAGGTAGGTTCCATGCATACACTTAAAATCACCGCGCAGCCCGTGTGCATTGCCTCCAAACCTTTTCCTGAAATGCATTTTTACAAGTACAAAAATTTAAACGTTTGTTGACATTATTATTGATTCTCAACCTTTTCTTGAAGCTTCCTACCTTCAAGGTTGGACAAAAGGTCCTGAATGAGTCCTACGCTGCCTGCCTGTTCCTGGAGGTGAGGAACTTGTGCAGCCAGTCTGCACCAAGGCGTTAATAAGTCAACTTCTCTTGTTAACAATGCCGAGAAACATGACACCATAGAGGAGGGTGGGTAAAAAAGAAAAGAGAGACCTGACGCTGCTCTTCATAACCCATGTTCTTTTCATGCCTGTGACAACAGAGCCAGTACAAGTCCCAGGGGAACAATCTGACCCCTGACTGCCCCGATGAGCTGGCCAAGATGTACCAACGCATGTTTGAGGGTTTCTCACATGTAAAAACAAAGATGGCGTCCAATATGGCAGCTAAAATCATGAAATTATATTGTCCAAAAATATGTTTGGCATAGAAAAATGCTCTTTTATCACACCACACCACAAATATTTTTACAATAAATCTGCATGCCTAAGTTCAGTTTTGCATGTCTAAGTTCAATTTAGGTGGTGGTGCTTTAGTTAGTTTTAGTTTAAAAGAGTGAATGTCAGTGCACAACCAGGGCACACTGGTGACTTCACTGCTGTGTAACTCAGCATGGGGTTCAGTGTCAGCTAATCTTGCTTTACTAATGCTGTACCTAGCTTTACTAACTCGAAAATGGTAGACTAGGACTAGTTGTAGTGTAGTGTAGTTTAGTTTAGTTTAGTGTCCCAAATGCTGTCTAATAGCCCCATATCAATTAGCTCTTAGGAAGTAATTGGTAGATTTGTTAGACAGCCGTGCCTGAATTGACAGGGTGTGCCAGCGCGGGAGAGCCGAGCCAAGGGTAAGTGGGGCTATACATGGCTTTTTCATGTACTTACCCGGATGGTGTACAGATCACACAGGACTTAAATGGCACTGGATGAATGATCGGGCTAGGTGTAGGGTGACCGAACCTAGTTGTATCCCATACATCAATGTGCGTATCAGACTAAGGTGGTAAAAGGATAACCCCTCGGCCTTATTTAAGAACTCATAATGGCAAGTACAATCACAAGCAGGAGGAAGACTGACTGGAACAAATGTTGTCTTTGCCAGGAAGACAAGAGAAATTAAGGTCTAACTTCTCCCTCAGCCCCAGTACATCATAATCCAGAACATGATGGGTACGTAATGATTGCAATCAACGTGCCATTGTTCAAGGAAATTGGTCTTTGATGTGTATCTGTGTCTTTGATGTGTATAATGCATCAAGCCTAAAGCAAGAAACCAGGTCCAAAAGAGGACTAGGTGGAAGACGCAAGGTGACAGAAAATAACTCCATTCCTTCGAACTGGCACAACTTCCTCTGATACAACAGCAACAAGTTAGAGCTGTTTGACTTCCTGGCAGACAAGATTGCTGAGATGTCTGTGCCAAATTTGGCTATTGTGACCAAAGGAACCAAAGCGCTCAGCAATCACAAAGTGAGTCTGCTTGAACTTAACAACTGTTCTCACGAGGAGGCAGACAGCCACATCTTTGTCCATGCCAGATATGCTGCATCACAGGAGAGCAAATCTATCATGGTCAAAGCCAATGACACAGATGTCCTTGTAATTGGCCTAAGTATGTTCCCAATTCTGCAAGCCATAGGTCTGGAGAAGCTGTGGCTCGCATTTGGCCAAAGTCAGAGCCTTCGGTGGATCGGTATTCACAACCTGTACAACAGTGTTGGTGCAGAGATGGCTAAAGGCATGCTATTCTTCCATGCATTTACAGGTTGTGATGTTGTCTCAGCCTTCAGAAACAAAGGAAAGAAAACAGCCTGGCAAACATGGAACATATTTCCTGAAGCCACCTCAGTCTTTTCTAAACTGAGCAAGTACCCAGCAACCATCGAGGATGGTGACATGAAGATTCTGGAGAGGTTTGTGGTACTCATGTATGACAGGTCAAGCACTCTAGACAGTGTCGATGAGGCCAGACTTGACCTATTTGCCAGAAAGCAGAGACCTTATGAAGCCATTCCTCCAACCAGAGCAGCTCTGCTCTAACACACCTAACGCTCAGCATATCAGGCAGGCGTGTGGGCTCAGGCAATTCTGCGCCAGCCAGAACCAGAGAGTCCTGCTGACTGGGGTTGGGAAAAAGTTGGTGAGGAATGGAAAGTCTTCTGGACAGCAATCTCTCCCATTGCAAAGAGTTGTGAACAACTCACTAAATGTGGCTGCAAGTCTGCCTGCCACGGCAGATGCAAATGCTACAGGCTTGGGCTGGCATGTACAGCTTTATGCAGCTGCAAATGTGAGGTGTAAGTAGCCTCTGGAATGGCCGCTTGTTATTATTATTATTTTTTTTTAATTTATTATTTATTTAGTTTTTAGTTTTTAATGTCAGTGTCAACATCATGCTACAGGCTTGGGTGGCATGTACAGCTTTATGCAGCTGCAAATGTGAGGTGTAAGTAGCTTCTGGAGCTTTTTCTTTATTTTATTATTTATTATGTATTATTTGTTTATTATTTAGTTAGTTTTTAATGTCAGTGTCAACATCGTAACCACATATCATAAAAAAATGGGCACTGAAAGTGTCTAAAATGGTCAGAAATCGGTGCAATTGGGGGCCATCTTGAAAAATGGCGGCCATCTTGAAATTTTGCGTGGACACCCAAACTTTTCAAAAGAGTGGGTTATAGTGAGCACTTGTGCCAATTTTCATGTTTATATCACAAACTGAAGTATTTTTCCACTTATCAGCTCTACTATACAGGAAAAGGAAAGCCTTCAACCTAAAAAAGTGGATGTAATGTAATTTACACACTGTTTCATACATGAACATTGAAAGCTGCATTGTTGTTGTTGTTCTCCAGGTGATGTCCTCTACTACACCTGGAAGGTCCCAGAGGACGAGAGACACGACTCTGCTGTGAAGAGAAACGAAGAGGCTCTGACCACTGAGCTCAAGTTTTGGGAGGGATACATGGTAAGACTAAAAGACTGGATGACTTTTTTTTTTTTTTTTTATTAACACCAAACTGATGCAAACATGAAAGAACTGTAAAATAGGTCAAAGTTTATGGTTGGTTGTGAGAAGTTGCATGAGAATATTCTCAGGAACTAATATAAATAGGAATGCGAGTTCAGGAGGTTGCACGCATTTAAAATGTGTCTATAAATCTATAGTGTCAAACAAGATGAGGTTTCACTATTTTCTTCTCCGTTCTTTTAGCCAAGTTCAGGTTTTCTGACAGGAAAGACCTTCTCACTGTCTGATGTGACCATCTTTCCCATGATTTCTTACCTCTTCCGCAACGGGTAAGCCTCCTAACCGAAAGGCTAAAGAAAGTGTCCTCAGATCCGGCTGCCTGGTGAAGTTCTATTTGGATCTTCAAACGTCATAACCACCACACATGTTCTATTTTTTCTCATTGCACCATGCCACAAAAAGCACAAACTCAAAACCTCAACAGATATAAAAAGCAGAATACATTCTTGTATACAAGTTTAAAAATTCAGATTACTGGACTGACATTACAGCACAGTGGAGGATTTTACTATGGGCTAAGTGGGCAGCTGCCCAGGGCGCAGACTGCACAGCCGTGCACCGACTCAGACACGCCTCGTGACTGCGCCCCCTGTCTGCGCAGACAGCTGTCAGCTCGTGCAGTTGAAACCGGACACAAACTGTTAGGGTTACTCTTTTATTTATCAACTTGTAAACAAACACAAGCAGATGCTGGTTTACTTGAAATAACAGTTAGTCTGAGTTTTGTGAAAACAGAAGTTACATCAGGTATATTTTCAAATCTCACGTCAATGCATCTTTCAAAGCATCTTAAAATTCTTTGATAGAAACCTAAAAAAAAAAGAAGTGCAAAATAAACTGCATTTTTTTAAGGTTAGATTAGATTAGATTAGAAGACTGTCGTTGAATCAACAATGAATTGTACAAATAGAGCAGACGTTCAATCCATTGATCAAAGTGCATTTGCAGAGGCTCTACTTAAACTGAAATTGTGCTTCAGGACTCTGGAGTTCTCTGTGGACCTTCAGCACAACACCGAAGATGATCAGCCACTGGGTTTTGTTGGGTCTGCTCTCCCTCTGCAGCCTTTCCTCCAGTCAAGGTAGGATTCTGCAATTTATATATATATATATATATATATATATAAAGATATATAAAGATATATA
Organism: Blennius ocellaris; assembly: GCF_963422515.1. Taxonomy (NCBI): domain Eukaryota; kingdom Metazoa; phylum Chordata; class Actinopteri; order Blenniiformes; family Blenniidae; genus Blennius; species Blennius ocellaris. The sequence goes on from NC_137669.1 coordinate 8,471,541, forward strand.
TAAGATATATCATCATGTGACATGAACATCTACTTTCAAAACACCCCGAAACCCATTTCTGTCTCCCCCACCTCTGCAGAATGTAATCAACAGCTTCTGGAGAACATTGATTTCCCGGGAACAGACATTAAATTTGTCTACTCGCCCGACGTGGACCACTGTCAGATGATGTGCACACAACACTCTGCCTGCCTGTTTTTTACTTTCGTTCGAGCTGATTGGATCAGAGACAACCGGTAGGCGAGAGGCAAATACTGACCTAGTGCATGTGGATATATGGGTACATCTCAAAAAAATTGAATATCGTGAAAAAGTTTAATATTTTTTGTCTCTCATTTCAGAAAGTGAAACTCATATATTATATAGAATCACTACACATAGATAGAAATATTGCAAACCTATATTTCTTGTAATTTTGATGATTATAGCGTAAAGATAATGAAAACCTAAAATTCAATATCTCAGAAAAAAAGCCTGACATTTCAGTTTAAAACACTTTTTTTTTGATAGGTCTTATATAAGAATTAGAACAGCAGAAAATTAGAACATCACATATGTGATGTTCTAATTTTCATGATCTGTAAGCCATAATCATCAAAATCACAAGAAATAAAAGCTTGGAACTCCTATTTTATATAATACAAATATATTATAATATAGGAGTTTGTTTCACTTTCTGAAATGACAAAAAATATTGAGTATTTATTTATATAGTTATTATATACAAACGAGAAAAAAAGAGACACTCATCCAAATGAGTAATCCCGAGATTACTTGACACGCACTTCAATTTCACAATATGTGCATTACATGCTCGAAAAGTGGTTAGGAAGCAGTATAACTTTTTTAATCCTACCCCTTTACATATTTATCATTGCCAATCACACAGAATATATATATCTATATATTTCTTATCTTAATTCATGTCAATGTTGTTTTATTCTCAGCCTAAATAAGACAAACAGTGAGGATTTATCTAGACAGATTGCAGCCCCTCTACCAATTGATATTCTAATTTCTTGAGATGTTCCTGTACATGGCTTCAATTCAGAGTGCTTTCAGGAAGAAAAAAAAAAAAAGAAATCATAGCATACTGTATATGGGACACTTTACCAAACCATATTTGTGGGTTATGAAATGACTAACCTTTTGCCGTGTCTGTCTGATTTTACTGTAACTATGACGACGCTCACTCCTTTTGACTGCAAATAGAGAATTACATCATTTAAACTGGGAACCAAACTGTTTGGCCCTTTCTGCAGGCATTTCTACTGCTACCTGAAGTCCACCCCCACAGGAACACCCAACAAGCAGACCCAACTGATGGGTGTCACCTCCGGCTACGCCCTCAAATCCTGTAGCATACACCAGCGTAGGCTCTTCCACCCAAACCATCTCAAACACCTTTAAGTCGACCATGACTGCACATATTTTTTTCCTCACATGCTCTCTGTCTGTTTCCAACGTCTGGATCAGCTTCTTATCTGCCAAAGGTGTATCAGAACGTCGACTTCCCAGGGGCGGATTACAAATCTCTTTTCACAGCCGACTATGAGGAGTGTCAGAGAGCATGCACTCATGATCCCGGCTGTCACTTCTTCACTTTTGTGAATGATTCATTCACAACACCAGCAAATATAAGGTAAAAATATTTAGAGACAATATGGATGTTAGTCCAGGTAAAGAAGACAAAGGTGCTGCAGAGAAACAACGTCATGTATTCAGTGGAAAACAAACAGCAATAAGGGTGCCGAGAATTAAAAAGCATGAAGCGCTCAGCCATTTAAAGTTTATATGAGATATATGATACAACACAATGACATAATATCAGGTACATCATTAAGTAGCAACTATAAGATCATAACAGAACCAAACAAACACGCCACGACATATGTTGACATTTAAATGACAGAACTAAGTTATTGAAAATAAATGAAAATGCAAGCTTTCTGTGCAACATGATCTTTCACTACGCTCATGTATCCTGATGGCAGCTTCAAAAATGTTGCAGCCACTTCTGAGTTTGCTTGTTCCACCCAGAGATTATACTATGCACTCATTCAAACCTAAATTGCACCAGAGTTTGTTTAAAGATCAATGGAAAAGTGATTTTGAAACGGCGTATTTGTTTAGTTGGCACCAGGGTTCAGACTGCTGTGTTCATACTTCAGCAGCTTTGGTTTGTTAATTGGACCACATTTGACGAGTTATAGAACATGTCCTTAACCTCATGCCCTGTTTTCCTGCCAAATTGGAGGAAATACAGGTTAACAGGTGAAATGTCGACAGTATATCTACCGGTATTATCTACAGTAGCAACCCTGTGATGTTGAAAGCTGCTCAATCAAACAGTGATTCTCTTCTTGTTTTGCTCAAGGTATAAGTGCCACCTTAAATTCAGCTGGACTATACCAAGGCCTTCAAATCTAGAAAGACAAAATGGTTTAGTGTCTGGATTCTCACACGTGACCCCACCAGCAACCCCAGGTACACCGGCTCTCACAGGCGCCCATCACGTCTCCATACCAGGGTCCCGGCGGGCGGATGAGCATATTTTGTTTTATGTTATTTGTTTCGTACAGGCTGTCAGACCAAGATCTTTCCGAATGCTGACATCCCAGGATCTGACATCGGGCAGGTGGACGCCGTCTCAACAGAACATTGTCTGGCTCTGTGCTCTGCACATCCATCCTGCACCTCCTTCACATTTGTCAGGTAAAGTGTTTGTTTTCTATCTCCCTGCACACTGTGGGGTTTGACTCACAGGAATTTGTGTGTGGACACTTATCTTGAATTCAGAAAGGGAAACACGGTGTATCCCCAATGTCAATCACCTTCTTTGAATTATTTTGCAATTCAGATGCCCTAGAGTTTCAGTTCTTTGTTTTATTTGCTTTATTGATTCCTCACATTGTGTGGAGGTATGGGGGGGATACTTATGAAATACATATGCAAGATCATTACAAAGACTTAAGGATTCTAACCACTGGTGCTAATTACTCAGACATTACTTTAGTTAAAGCTACATTACAATTGTTAAACAAAACAAAGCTCTTTAGTTAATCAATAAATTTTTTGGCTACTTTGTCCAACATCCATACACTTCTACATGAATGTCTATTTAACCAGGATTTGCACACAGTGATACAATAACTCACGATGGTATGCTGAAAAGAAAATAGTTTCACAAAAATGAGCCTGATGTTGTTTTTGTTTGTCAAACACTGAATAACTTATTTTTTGCAGCCAAACTTTCAAGTGTCATCTGAAGAAGAATGGCGATGACTTGACAACTGTGGCGAAAAATGGAGTCTCTTCAGGATTACCCACGCGCTTTTGTCAGCCTGACTATAGTAGGTATCACTATGACCAAATACTGTGACGATAAACTATGATTGATATCATGAACTGTGATTCCCCTTTTACGGGAATAAAACATGTGTTTTCTAAAGTGGAAATGTATTCCTAACAGGCTGGGTTAAGGTGCCGTTTGAAGGTATGGATTTCCGAGGTCTTGACATCCGTTTCGAGATGATGGACGACGCCGACACATGTCAACGGACCTGCAATGCAGACCCACACTGCCAGTTCTACACCTACGTAACACAAAACTTCCGGGGCAGCAATCACTGGTGCAGTATTTCTTTTTAGTTTTCAAGATTGTCACAGCGATTCAAGTGACGTCATATTTAACATTCAGCAATCAGATTGTGTTTGTGATTTGATCGATTTTTCTAAATGCTGTTGTGCTTTAGGCGCCGCTGCTACCTGAAGCGTGACATCACCATGCCGGCTCCTCCTAAAGTCACCAAGCTGCAAAACGTTGTGTCCGGCTTCTCCCAGAAGGATTATGGTGTGGTGTGATCCACTCTCACAAATAAACAAACAAAAAAAAAGAAACATTTTCTGCAAGGTCGAAAAGGAGAACCAGAACTGAGTAAAAGATAAATATAGACTTTGTGTTGTTGAGTTTTCCTTTTTTTTTTTTTATCAGTCCATAATAAGGTCAACTGGTCTAGGTGACATGTTTTGGACTTTCACCCCTTTTCAAATTTTCCACTTCATGTTGATGAAGCCACTGAGATCAGGAGCAAAACATGTCTTTACCTTCACTGTCATCTTGTTTCCCCCCTCTTTCTTTTTTCTTCCTCCCAAAATTACACACTTTCTCTCTTCAGAAGATTTTCTTCTTTATTGGTGACATTTTGATGATTTGATATCTGCAAAAAGCTTTGAAACATTTTGGACCAATGACCTTTGGTGGTCTCTTACATCCAATATAAACAAAACACAAAGTTGCCATTTAAATCTTCACACTGACATAAAATTATGAATAGAATACTTATGAGAAACACACTTTTTTGCACCTTCATTAAAGTTTGGAATGGTTTTGCTCATATTTGTTGTATATTTGAATCCTTTTGAATTACTTCCTATTGTAATACTCTCTCATATAGCTATTTTTTAAAGTAGCCTCTCCCTCAGACTACTATTATTCACAATGTTGCCAATCCTCAGTCACATGATTTTAGTAGAAGTGAAGCGGCTGTTTCCTGGAGTTCTTCCTTAAGTCCTGCATCTCTGTCCTTCAGACTGCAGAGGTCGCTAAACCCTCAGAGCTGCTCACATTACCCTTGATGCTTTATGTTTCAAGTGAAGTACTTTCAATTCTCTTATGTATATCATGTCAAACTAATGATGACAAGGAAAGTAAAAACAACCTGGAATCAGCAGACATCTCGATGTAGTAAGAGCTTTTTTGGGGGGATTATGGGAGGAAACGTAATACCAGGAAAAAGCACAAAGAAGAACATGTTGACTTCATAAAGAAAGGCTATTGTGGCTCTGCTATTGTTAATAATAGTACGTACTTGAAAATGTTCCGTGTGTGTGGGAAAATGTATGGGAAAAAAGAAAAAAAAACATTGGAGGAAAGCTAATGCTAAGTGATTTGAAGGCCCAGTCAGCTAAATGTTTAAGATTTCTCTCTAACCAGCTAAGTATTAGGGTCGATTCGCTGGTGGACCCCCAAGAAGGCAATTGGAAGTAATTTCAGGAAAGGATGTTGAATTAATTGACAAATGAAGAAGTACAGAGACAGAGGGAGAATTGAAAGTCTCAAGTGGCACAGTAGATCTGTGCAGTGTCCGTCCTTAATGCTTTGTTGATAATTGATTCGATAAAAAACTGACCACACATATTTGCAAGATGTGAGCAAATCTATTTGTTGACATATGATGGGAGCCCCTCTGGCAATATCTCTGATATCCTCCTCCACCAAATCAACTATTTAGTGTTTAATGTTTACTTCTCTCCAGTCGGTGTGTAAAAATTGCAGCAAGTTCTCCAATACTGATTCATTACATTGAAGCTTAATGTGTTAATTAATAAGCAACAGGTAAACTGCTTTCTCACCTTGTTTGTGGGGTGCAGAGGGGCTGCGTTTGTTGTCCACCATAATGTAAAAGTGACACAAGTTAGTGCAGTTTGAGTGTGATATTTTAGTAGTTGATGGTATTTTCCTGCAGTATGAAATGTTTCTATGTGGAGTTTGCATGTTCTGCCTGCATGCATGGGTTTTTTCTCCCAGAGTCCAAAAACAAGTGTTTTATATGAAAATACACCAGTAAAATGAATCAGGTCACCTGGACTTGTTACTACAAAATGATCCATTTGTTGTTCAAAGGGCTTCAGCAGTTCATGCTGTTCCCTCCAAATAGCCAAGTCCAATTGACTTGATACAGTTGCTTCGTGATGCCTCTTAAACAAGAATACACACAAAACCTCATTAAGTCCATCTCAAGAAGTTGTTCTGATGCACAACAGAGTGTCATGTTCACACCTGTCCTGCTCCATGGACTCAAATTCCCAAAACTCAAATATATCAATGTACTGTACTTAATGGAGGGCACTTAATATAAATATTATTTCAAATCTATGAAATTATGTGCGTCATTCTTATTCAACATGCATGCATGCATGTGTAGATAGTAACAAATGTGCATTAAATATTTTGGTATCACATTCAGGGCAAGGAGGATGATGGGTGGGGGCCACTTCGGCGAGTTTGAATCCCTTTCATTCGAGCAACAATTTACACATGAAGTGGAAATACACTTGGTTGAAATAAAGCAGAAGTCTCTGGTATAGTTGCTTTCTCATCATGCAACTATGTTATTTTCATTTAGCTATCTGTCTTTAATACATGCTTTAATGTTGCAGGCTGGAGCCAATCTCAGCTGATGTTAACCAGGAGGAACCCTCAACAGACCACTGGTCCATCACAGGGCTAACACAAAGAGACAGACAATCACACACGCACGCACGCACAGCAGACCTGTGGAGTAACAGCACTGTACACTGTCATGCTGTGTCACACTTATCTAATCCTGACCAGAGGTTTGTCTTCATATATACTAAAGGCAGTTTATTAATGATGCAAGATGGAGGATTTTCACTCAATTCGCATGTTATTGCTCCTCACGAAGCCCTTCTCGTTTCCTGACGTGGCGATCTTTCCTCTTACACACACACACACACACACACACACACACACACACACACACACACACACACACACACACACACACACACACACACACACACACACACACACACACACACACACACACACACACACACACACACACACACACACACACACACACACACACAGCCTAGCCCACAACACTTCCGTCCTTCCTCCTCCGATGTTCCCTTCCCTCTTTCCTTGGTGCTCCTCCAGCGCTCCCCTCCCCCGTGGGAAACCCAGTGCAGTGTGACTGTGGTCGTCCTTCCTGGATGTTGTGGTGGAGGCTCTGGCTCCTCCGCTCCGAGGCTAGAATAGTGCCAGCCAGCCAATGCGGCCTGTGTGTGTCTATGTTTGTGTGTCATCTCAGTGTGTATCAGTGTGTGTATGTGTGTGTGTGTGTGTGTGTGTGTGTATACCCTCCACAAACATTCCTCCACCATACCGTCCGTCCGACCGCCGTCCGGCCTCGCACGAGAGCCACGCCGTCACCGCGGTTCAGTCCTGACGCCAGCCCCGAATACTCACACTACACACAGACACACACACACACAAGTGTGCACACCACGTAAACAAAAACACTGGCCAGAGCGCGCATGCATGCACGTACACAGAGGGAAAAGTACATGAAACCGGCTCAAGCAGACACCAGCACACTCACTCAAATAAACAATATGCACTTTGCGGAACACACACATTTTCAGGCCGCAGACCACAGACATTGCATCCTGAAGTAGATCAAAGTGTTTCCCCGGCAGTAAACACAAGAGCCTTCGCTGCTCTCCCATCCCCACGGCGCAGTTTTTGGTGATGCATGGCACAATTCTGTTGATCTTTTCGAGAAACAACCCGTTGCAACTGTCATTCATCATTCTTTCAGACGGCGTTTGTGGTGTACGCCGAACATGCTGGCAGACTCTTGGTGATTCACACGGTTTCACTCGCTGTCCTTTTAAACTTCCACGGCCTCTCTCATCTTCCCCGTAACCCCTGTCTCCTACCTCCCTCCCATCCTGTTATTGAACGTCTACACTGAATCAGTCACTCGACCGCAGCCGCTCAGATCTTTCCCTTTGTTTTCTCCCCACTCGTTCTCGCTCCATCCCTCCCTCTTGGCCTCCTCTTCACCGTCTGTCCATTGTTGAGGAGACAGTGGTGCAGACGAACGGGGAGAGAAGATATCCGCTGGTGTACCGCAAGATTGGAGAGAAGGAATGGCGGAGGGACGTAAAGGAGAGGAAGATACATGGAGTGATATGAGGGTAAAGTTAATTACAGGGGACTGGCAATTAGAGGGCAAAGTGATGGGTCTGTTTGCCTCGCCGCGGCATCCCAAAAACATCACCATCTCCCACCATGTTTATCCTCTGCAGCCACAAGACCACAGCTCCCATCAGCCATCGGCGACAGTTTGGATGTGTGCAGGGGGGTAATGGTTGGAAAACATGCCAGCAGTGTTTGTAGACTTGGTGAACAAGTCATAACTTTTTTGGGGGGGTTTTGTTTTGTGTCATTCTGTCGCCGTCTGCATTGACAACATGTGATATTGCTGCAATTACATGTTGGCGTTTGTTTACAGGAAGATACGTCACACAAAAGAAACAAAAAGCGAGGTGAAGGCACTTAGTTTTTTTATAGAGATTTTGTCAAACATTCTTCAGAAAATGGAAAATGTCATCAAACGTATAAATGTTTTGGGAAAAAAAAAAGATAAAATATCACAGTTCACAGATCAGTAAAAACCCAACCTCACTCTGTTGAGCATTATACCGCATATATGGCTCTGTTATTGTCAGGAAAGATAGTAAACGCAGGTTTATGGAATTCTACACCTTCACATTCCTTCATCATCCCATTACATATGATTGCATTGAACAGCAGTCTGATATGGCTTTTAGAATCCTTCAAAAGCAGAGACAGTCATCAAAGGTTCAATATTTCTCTCTCCGTAGGTATCAGATTCGCTACATGGTGCACATTGGAGGTCCATGTCCACAGAGTTCTTTTGGAAATCAAACAATCAGAAAGCTCCGATCTCAGTCCCCCATCCCTGGCCTGCCTTGGCTGACCCGCTCAGGCCCCTGCGCTGAGCTGCAGGAGACACCAGAGGTGCAAAAGGCCTGAAAGAGACTTGAGGAGGGGTAGAAGATGACGAAGTAGAAGAGGAAGAAGAGGTGTTAGGAGAGGAGGAAGAGGAAGGGGTGGGGAGAGGTAGAGGTGAGGCCCGGGTGGTGCTGTGAGGTGAAGGCTGGGTCAGTCTGGAGGGGCCCAGGGCCGAAGGGGCAGTGAGGGAGGATAGCCTGTGAACGGTGGCCAGAGCTGTGGGTGCAAGGAGTTGCGGCACACCCTGCTGGCACCCGGCCAGGGGCGCCAGGCGGAGAGAGGCGGGCGAAGGATAGCTCCCCAGCAGGGCCAGATCCCTTCGCCCGCTGGGGAATGGAGGTGAGGAGGAGGCCTGCGAGGCGGGCGAGATCTGGGGAAAGGACGCCCACGGCCAAGGAGCAAAGGGCAATGAGGAGGCTGGTGGGGATTGCAGGAGAAGAGGGTCGAGCTCGCTGGCACAGTGGGAGAGGTGGGAGACCAGACGGGCTCCGATGGGGTCCGGGGACTCGCCCTCCAGTGAGCTGAGGTACCGTACCACCTCTCCAACACACTCCCTGAAGCCCAGGGTCCTGTAGTCTACTGCCAGGGCCCGGGCGTCAAAGTATCCTGAGAGAGAAAAGAAGCATTTAATCATGAACTTATAAGTGTACAGTCAATGTTTTTTGTCTTGATAATTCTCAAAAATAAACGTCAGTAAATTATTTGTCGTAATCAAACATAGATTTGCATCAGTAACATGAAAGCAGAAGACAATTATAAAACAATTTAAACATTTAGCCAGAAGCAATACCTTTTCCTCCCATGGCATGCAACAATTTGAGATGATCCACTGTCATCTGCAGAATCTCTGCTTTCTCCAGCTTAGACGAACCCTGCAGGGGAGATTGTCTTGGTTTGTGGTGCCATTGTAACACTTCGTGTCCATGCAGACGTATTTCTGCACTCATAAGCAGTTACCTGCTTCTCAAAGGCGCTGGGCACCAGTCGCCGGAGCTCTGACAAGCTGTGGTTGATCCGGTCTCTGCGCCTCTTCTCTATGATCTGCAAGTAGCAAAAAATAAATAAATAAATAAATGCATAAATAAAACGAGCAAAGAGACACCAAGAACCAAGCCCAGCGACGGCACTAAAAAGATTAAGATGCACGGCTATGATCCACTCACCCCTCTTCTCTTCTTCCTGGCCAGAATCTGCGAGGCGCTGCCCGGAGACATGGACCCGGTGACTGGACTGCAGCGTGGAGATGAGAGGAAACAGAGATGAGGGAGATGAGAAGACTGCACTGGCACAGAGAGCAAATATGGTAACTTTGATTCTCTTGCATATTGTTATTGTTACCCTCCTTAATATGACACAGAAGCAGGATGGCACATCAGGCCCCTTCAATCGAATTTGGGTTTTTTTGGGGGCATGGAAAGGCAGAGAAGTTCCCGGGAGAGGAGGGAAGATGAGATTGTTTTTGGTTTAATGCGTTTCTGGACATTAGTCTCAGTGAAATGACATGCTGTTCTCCTTTCCATCTGAGCGAAAGCACTTTTAGAAAGATGATTATATAGCCTCGGGGCGATGCTTTCGCTCGCATGGGGCTCCAGCGTGCGGCACGAGGATCCCAGCTCCTCCGAGTCGAGTCGCTCTCAATGTGGATTGTGTTTGTTTGTGAACTCTCGTCTTACAGGGCCCGAGAGAGGGCTGACAGCTCGGAGATCCCTTCAAAATGCCCCACCAGAGACTGAGGCAGCCTCTATTAGATTTTAACATGAACGCTGCCAGTTCAGCTGTGTGTTTTTTGTTTAGGTTTACGTTTGATGGGGCTGCCTTGAAAAAAACAGGGCTGTCTCCTGCTTGCATGTCACATGGCAATTTGATTTATCCAAATTGTCTTTAGTGTCACTGGCTCGCTCAGTGTTGTGTGACGTAACCGGGGCTTGTGCGAATGAGTTTTTGTGTGCTGTTACAAATATTTTCTCATGAATACTCCCTTTAATCCAGATGTTTGCAATGTCAGCCAGGGACTAATATATCTCAAAACTGAAAATGGCATTAAGAGTCCTGCCTGTTAACAATCATTTTACTGACATTTTCTATACTAGTGAAACAACTCACACAGAAGTAAGTGAAGTGAAGTAACCTTGCAAACTTTTATATATGAGGATTAAAATCTGTTTGAATTGACCAAAACCTTGATGTATGCATTTCCCGTTATATTTTCGTTTAAATATATGATTAATTTAAAAAAACACAAAATCCAAAGGATCCTAATCTGAAAATGGTAGTCCTTGAAAAAAAAAAAAAAAAAAAAAAAAAGATTTCTTAAGTTGTAAGTATTTCTGACTGTTGAACAGTGTAGAAATGTTTGTAACATACATCGAAGCGAGGGCATGTAATAAATCATCTCTCTGAATCGACTCACATTCCATGTGTCAGATTTTCCTACAAAACATATTTGATGTGGGAATCGTCACTTTCTGTTGCTTTAGTTAAACTGACAGCTTCCTTTTTGTTCTCCATCAGATGTGACATCAAAGACAGCAGCGGCTTAAAAACAGGATATTGCTTCATGGCAATAATAGCATCTGAAATTAACCAAAAACATTTCTCAAAAGACTCTAATAAATCGTTTTGACTCACAAAACCTCATCTAAAGATACGTCCTCGACACAATACAGAGTGAGAAGGATTCTGCCCTTGCCTCCATGCATCAGCTGTGACAGGAATAAGATCATGTCTGAGCTGTGTGGATTATAATGCATGTCATATTCTGAATTTTAGCAGTCAGCTTCTACGCTGACTGACGGGTTTGTGTGCAATCAGCACGATAACTAAATATTTTTCAATACAAAACTAAGAGAGATTGATAAATAATAAAATTGAACTTCAAAACTGACAGTTTGGTTTCATTGAATCCATTTTATATTTGCCAAAATGATTTCTGTTTAAGGAGAAAATACAACTATCCAAGATCAACTTTGACCTACAACCAAAAAGCCTTTAAGGAATTTGACTCACTAATTTATCACTAATGCTGTATAAATACACCGGCCTCTGGGAATTGTAAAACTGACATTTTCCCAAAGTCTGTGGACTTTTAGGGGAATTTCTGTGCACGCCAATTATGTTTGGAGCTAATCCATCTCTGGCCACTACACTCACCCATCATTCCCCTTTTTGAAGTGTGATTTGAGGACATGGCTTACAAAGCCAGGTGACGGACGCTCACCAGTAGCCGTCTTCTTGTCCCACGTCAATAAACTCATCTGTGTCCGAGTCCGGGGAGCTGTAGTCGTGCGGTCGCTTCATTTCTCTGCCCCGTCCTCGTTTGCTGGATGGTTGACGATGGATGGATGATGGGTAGATGGATGGATGGGTAGTTTGATGATGAATCCCGTTGGTCGCTCTCTCCCTCTCTCTCCCTCTCTCTCCCTCTCTCTCTCTCTCTCTCTCTCTCTCTTTCTCTCTCTCTGTCTCCCAGGCGAACAGGCTCGCTCCCTTGGTCTCTGCTGCTTTTCGAGCTCTTACTTATAAGAGCCGTGTTGTCCTTAGTTACTTCTTGTCACTTGTGTTTGTTTGCTGTTGTTGTTTCTTCATCTATCCTCTCCTCTGTGAGTCAGTGGTGCCACTTGCTCAACCCCCAAGGGCCCATGACAACTAAGAAAATTCACAGGCTGCCTGAGTCTTTTACTCTATCACTGGCATCCAATCATAGTTTCTCTCTCTCTGTTATTTCTCTCTTGGCTTGCTCTCTCTGTCACAGCCACCCAATGACAAAATAGGACTTTGGCAGTTGGGGCAGGGTTGCCAGTTTTGGCTCCCCCGCCTCCTCTTCATGTCCCTCCTCCCTCTCTTTAATCTACCCCTCACCATCCCTCCCTCCTTCCCTCCACCAGCCTCATCTCTGCAGCCCTTTGCTCAGCCATCCTCAGTCAATTAGCCTTCAGTCTCATCCCACTCTCCTTCCTTCCTTCCTTCTGTCTTTCTCTTTCTCTGCTCCATTTAATCACCCTGCTCTGTAGAACAGTGGCAGTGGGAGGAGGAGAGAGGGAGGTGAAGAATGTAGGAATTATAGACTCTGTCACTTTCAGCAGTTTCAGTGCGGGAGCATCACACACTCACACCGGTCACTCTGAGGCGCTGAGCTCCTTTTTGAGTGTGAGACAGAAACAGGTGAGAGGGAATAAGCTGCTGGAGTGATAAAACCACCGACAGCTCTGGGTAGTGTCTGAAATTATCGCTTCCCCGGCCATTTAGATGTGTGCAGCCTTTTTCTAGTGGCCCCACTATTGCTTTCAAAACAAATGCTATTTTCATTTTGTTGCACAATCATTCTTCAACTAGGACATGCTTTTCCTGATAATTTCTTTTCACTGCATGCAATTATTAACTTTAAAAAGCACCACTATTGGTGAGTTACTTAAAGAGAGAAATAGTAGTTTTAGTGAATGCAGAGTAAATGTTTTGCAGCTTCAGCTTTGGAGGAAGGTAGTGTGCAAAAATGCCACTTAAACTTATTTGAGTGTCTATAGTGTAGGTCCATTTCTCAAGCTAGTTAACAGTGGGTTAAGACAGGGTCATCGCTCAATCACAAAGAGAACAGGTTAAAAGATTTTAAACAAGATTTTAAGAGTTTTTGTATAACTTATTTTTACATGGAATTTATTCTTAAGAAAAGTTAAGCTGTATCTTGAGCACTTTTAGAGGCCTGGCATTCAAATAACTTTAATATCATCTTATCAGATAGCCTGAAATTTACTCAACAAATGTAGAATTCCCTTATATTTGTATTATATTGTATATTTATATTGGTACTCATTGTGCAGTCAGTCGAACCAGCATACGACACTGATGATGCATGTAACTGGTGACAAATGTTCAAATCACACGAATCCTAACTTCTTGAAGCGACAATGGTTATATTAACTTATATAGCTAAAATATTATAGAAATACAGTTTTTTCCCCTTTCTAAAAATGTCTTTTGACATTCTGATCACTCTATTGGACATCTTATTGTAAATATTGAGTTTTAATATCATTTTTGTTTTTTTTACAATCATGACATCACGAAATTCTTGAGAAAGCCTGATTGGCATTCATACATTAACATAACTCTCTCTCTCGCTCTCTGTTTTGTTTTGTATTTTTGTTTCCTAAAATTTTTGCCAGTGTGTGCAGAGGCGAGTGCAGGAACCAAGGGGTCAAGAGTAGAATCATCCCAGTGAGTGTCTGAACATCTGAGCTCTTCACGAGACAAGATAGCGCAATCTTCTTCTAAGACGAGACACACACACACACACACACACACACACACACACACACACACACACACACACACACACACACACACACACACACACACACACACACACACACACACACACACACGAGTCCTCACAACACTTTCCGCTGCCACCGTGGGAAGATTGCTGGTGCAGATTGCCATGGAAACATGAGACCCAGGCGCCGGCTGTTAGGAGCGATGCCTGACCGGCCCGGCAGTGTGTGCACATATGTGTGTGTGTGTGTGTGGGTGTGTGTGTTTGTATGTGAAAGACGGCAAGAGGCCAAATGGCATGCCCCATTCCACACAATGCCCAGCAGAGTGTGGCTCTTCCTGCCTGGCAGACTGGAAGGGTGTGTTAGTTTAAACACACTACAATGCTTGAATGCAAGATCTCGGTGTGTACTTGTTGACCGACTGTCTTCTTCTTAACGCAATTCTTCCATGTAGGCTTTAATGAACCCCTAAAAAGCAGGTGTACTTCATTCTTTTGCTATACGTCTAATCCGATAGATGCTTCTCTTGTTTGTTTTTTTTTGTTTGTTTTTTTGTCGTGCGCTGGATGCCCATGTAAAGTAGGAAACTAATTTAAAGCATGTGCATGTGTGTGTGTTTGTAATACCCAAGTGTCAGTAATCAATACGGCCATCGCCAGGGGGGCTAACAGTAAGGCAAAAATGAGTCAGGACAAAGAGAAGAGAGAAATCCCCCTTTCTCTCCCTCCAAACAACCCCCACCCCGCTCCCCATCCACAAATCCTTTCATTACCAATCATTCCTTAATTCAGATCTGGATCTCATTTCAGCATCAGAAACACTAAGGGGAAGGAGAAGAAAAGAGACATCTATGAAGTAAGGCCTCAGTCCTCTCTGTTGTTATTTTTATCATCCTTTTCTTTAAAGATGAACTTTCTTCTCAGTGCCATTTTCTTCTTTTTTTTTTCTTCTTCTTCTTCTTCTTATTTAATGAAATCACTGGGTTTTGGGTTGTACTCAGTCGCCTGGCCACACCTCCCAGATGCTGCAGGATGAGGCAAGTTGCATGAAAAACATGCACGAAGTGGAACGTCATTAAGTACACGAATGAATAAATAAATACATTAATTATCAGAATGGTTTCATGAGGGTGGAGTGACAGAGAGAGAGAGAGAGAGAGAGAGAGAGAGAGAGAGAGAGAGAGAGAGCGAGAGAGAGAGAGAGAGAGAGAGAAAGAGAGAGAGCTGGCACTTGATGGTGGGGTGGAATTCTGGGAGATTTCTGGCAATCTTGGTCGGCCACTTCAAGTCTTCTCCCTCCCATCCCACCAAACCACAACAAGGCAAAGTCCCTTATTGAAATTAACAAGCTCATACTTTTACAATTTACACACACATGCATACACACGCAGGGCCATGAACTGCTCCACGGACACACACACACACACACACACAC
Source organism: Blennius ocellaris (assembly GCF_963422515.1). Classification (NCBI taxonomy): domain Eukaryota; kingdom Metazoa; phylum Chordata; class Actinopteri; order Blenniiformes; family Blenniidae; genus Blennius; species Blennius ocellaris. The sequence continues at coordinate 8,486,877 of NC_137669.1, forward strand.
ACACACACACACACACACACACACACACACACACACACACACACACACACACACACACACACACACACACACACACACACACACACACACACACACACACACACACGCAGCTCCCTCACACGAATGTGGACACAAACACTCAGCGGCAATTATTGTTTCTGATGCATGACTATTGCTATTGTTTAAAATTCTGTGAGATGGAACCAGCTCAGCGGGATAGTTTGTTTGTGACCCCCCCCCCTTTTCTCTCTGCGTTGATGTCAAATGGAATAACTGATCAGCTATGTCTCACTGCGCGGTTTTACTTTGATTATGTGTTCTTGGGTTTCTACAACAGAAAAACAGCTTTTATTTTCTCCTACTCCCTAAAACATCAATACTCAATTATGAAGAGACTCTAAAAGTTTTAAACTCTTTGAAAGAGAAGTATAAAAAACATCAATACAATTAAAGCTTGGAAAAACGTTCCCGTGCATTTTTACTTGATGCGTTTTATTTTAAACAATAATGTACAAGATGACTGGAAATTATTCACATAAGACATTGCATATTTAACAACAATTAAAGCATTCAAAATAAATGTATTTCAATAATGTTGAATATTTGGAATGAGAATTAGATATTGGAGTAGATCCAAAAATGGACACATCCGATTAACAGTTAAAACTCACTGATATATATGGGCTCACACTGTAATCTTGCTGGAAAGGAAGAATTTTCAATATCCAAGGAATTGCCATTGAATGCATTTGAGTGTATAATAATGTTTGCTCTCCGTCTGGAGACCCTGTGGAGAATTTATGAACGGCCAAATGTGGTCAATACAGCCCCTGCATGGTGCCCTGCTGCATGCAAGTGCTACTGACACACTCCCTCAAAATGGGTTGATTCCTTTTTGGTATGAGGCCATTGTACCATGCAGCCTGTAGCTGGTTGCTCAGTCACTGGGATCTAGACTGGATTGGCATGGGAACTGGCACTGAACTCCTTTGGCACTGTTCTGACTGAAGCCATGAGGGATTTGTCTGCTTTTCAGACACTTAAGGAATGCCTGGGACCTGCAGCACTGGCCGCCTGGTCGTTCTTCATGATTCGCTCGGAATAACCAGAGGGTAATTCCGAGTTATTATATGAGGGTTATTTTGAGAGAATCACAGGAATTTACTCATAAATGCTCCGAACAGTTGTACTGGGTTCAGATTGAGCTGATTGTGTATTAATTCCTTGTTAAACAGTCAAAAAAGCACCAGGAAGATTGAGGTTAAGGAGCTTCAAACAGGTCAGATAGGTTTCACATATGAAGGGTCCCTCATATTAAAAAAAAAAAAAATGTTAAAGCTACTACCATTTCTCTGAGCATGTACACATATATTGTGATTATCTCAATCCAGATCAGTGAACTGTGTGCTTAAAGAGTTCTAGTTTATCAATAAGAAAACTTCCTACTGGAATGATCTATAGAGGAGGAAACATTAATTTTGGGTGTGTGGAGGATTTGGTGCTAGAAAGGAGTGAGTGATTGTCGAAAAGACAAACAAGCGATACCCTGCTTGCTTTTTCCTTTGATTTTTTGTTTTTTTTTTGGAAAGAAAGAAAGAAAGAAATCATGGTAAATAAGGTAGATGTAGTGTGTGTGTGAAATTATATTTTGCCTGCTCACAACCAAGGATTGCACTGCAACTCATGTGATCTGGATGTTGTAAGTAATATAATATTATACATGTTACAAGGAGATTAAAATAGACCAAATAAAAACAATGATAAACAGAATGAGTACATGTTTATTCGCCTTAGTCAACAGGAAGTGAGTTAAAAACTGCAATTTAGAGTGTGACTTTGAGTTAGTTGGGAGATCAGAGTTCATACAGTGAGTAGGCCAGAGAGACAGCGGCTCTACAGCTCTTCAACAGTTTTAATGGATGATAATAAAAACGGTAACAAGCTCACAGAAACATCAATAGCTGCAACTATGACTATGTCATTTTTTTTCCTGGCAATAATCAGTTGCAAGCTTGTGACTGCCTGAAGTGGTCGGACAGTAAAGCATCACATTATAACACCTTATTCTCATGACTGGTGATGTGTGGTGCTGAGAGCGCCGGGAGGATGTAGCGATGGGTCACACTGTCTGTCGGAGAGTAAGAGACATAGAGAGACAACAGGGAGAGAGAGAGAGAGTGTGAGTCCTCCCTCCTCATCCGGCTCCCCCTCTGCAAAGATAAATAAGGAGGCCAAAAGCCGAGGAGAAGAAGCAGAAAGGAGCTTTTGTGGCGTCCAAGTGGGGTCCCTTTCATGGCGGTTCCCACAGCATTGGTCCTGTGATGACATTCACCGTGTTTCACACACACACACACACACACACACACACACACACACACACACACACACACACACACACACACACACACACACACACACACACACACACACACACACACACACACACACACACACACACACACTAATGGCCCCTGTGACTGTGGTGACTTTCGCTGGTGCCGGGCCCCAGACGGGACGGCGAGGGCCCCGAGAGCCACAGGCAGCTATTGTGCTGTCGCCGCGGAAACCAGCCTCTTTATGTCAGACATGTTTTTCTGTTTGTTTTCTTTTTTATGTCTCTAATGTGGGCAAGGGGGAATGTTTCCCCCCTCTCATCTCACCCCTCCTCTTCACCCCTCCCCCCCCCCCACTCAATACCCATCATCCTTCTCCTCCCACCAATTCATCCACATTTGTTTCTCCTCTTCGCCTCCCTTCCTCCCCCCGTGTAGTGCCCCCCTCCCGTTTCCCCCTGGAGATCGTCATTTGTAAAGCTCTTTGCTTAGACGGCCCATATCTTTGTCGTGGTGTTGTGGCCTCCCTCTCACTCAGCTCCTTTTTATCTGTACTTCATGAGGTTTTGGCACAAGCTGGCACTTTTTCTTTCTGTGCTAAATAATAATAAAAAACAAAACAAAAAAACAAACAAACAAACATGCACAACTCTAAAACAACAAAACCTATCCCCAAAAGAATTTCCCCTTTCCCACGCTAAGCCAATTATCTTCACAAGATTAAACAAACTAACCAACAACAAAATGAAAGAAAATTGGAGGGGTTGGGGGCCGGGTGAAGAAAATGGGAATCTGGTTATGATTTTGACTCTCTGAAAAAAGTTGAAAGAGGATGCCCCAAAGTCCTACGATGAGAAAAACAAACCTGGAAAAAAAAAAAAAAAAGCCGACTGTTACTATTTTTAAGCGTTCCAAGAATGCCGTTTGGTGCCATGACTCAAAGGCATGTTGGCCCTCGTCCGTAATCAGTTCATTCTGACTGCGCTCCCCCAGCCACATCACACTCGGGAGGCAATATTTTATGAGCCGCGGGGAAAGAGGAGGAGAAGAAAAAGGGGGAAAGTGAAAAATGAAAGCGTTCAGGGCTAAGCCGCTCTGCCCCCTCAACCATGCATGCGACTGCGCCTGATTTGATGACTGGGCTCAGCTAATATTAGCCACTGTAAAACTAGTTTCACCCAAGCATTTTTGACTTAGACGCTGACTATCATTCAAGTTTATGGAGGAGACTAATTTTTATTGCGCGGACTCATGTGATTCCTGTTTTTTTTGTTTCTCCAAAGTTCCAAACAGCACGATATGGTTTGGAGAATAAAATGTGTGCAGTTGCTCCAAAGCTGCTTCAAATTCAGAAGTCTGGGAGAAATTTGCACTCGAGTTTGATTGAGCAAAAGTCCCACAGGTCATAAACCCAGGAGATGGTGCTCCATCCCTGCTTGATTCTGCCCCAGACACCCGTGGCTGCTGCTCCCTGACAGCCTCTCACTTCTCCAAATCCCTCCTATAACTTTACACCTCAGATTACGGCCTTATCAGGGAGGCATCCTGCCGACACCTCGCTCCGACGGCAGCTCGGAAGAGCAGCCGTAAGCCCTTAAAAACTGGCATAAAAACTTGCCGCCACTGTGCTGCTAGGGCAATTTTTAGCGTTCCTGGAAGGGGATTACGGTGAGTGTGCAGGGAAAGAAAGGGAGGCTTTGATGGAGGAAGGATGTGGGTAATGACGAGCATCAATTTCATCTCTTGAGGGAGCAAGTACCAGTTTTATTGGTCTTACTAGAAGCTTTTATTATTAAGGATTGAAATAAAGGATGCATTGAATAGTGACGCTAGATTTCTGTCTCTGCTTTTTTTTTTTTAAATCACTGACGCCACATTAAGTCATTCAATAAAACCAAAAAAATTAGATCAGATGGTTGCTTGAAAGAGAAAATTTTTTTTGTTGTAAACTGACCTTTTCTTGAACAGATGTCACAATTGTTCCTCACCTTTCTTATCAGACACATTCGGCACAATAAGTACCTCCACATCATGATAATCACAAAGTCAATATTTGTTTACACTGTTTGTGATACAAAAGCAACCATTATAGTTCATTAAAGTTTGGAAGAACAGATACAACACATCTTACATTTCAGGTTACACAATATTTATTATATTTAACACAATATTTTCCATGATATTAGTACCATCTATGTATATACAATGAGACAATGGGATGGTGAAAGTTTGCGAAGACATCCAATAAGACTCATATCCCATTTAGGCTTTTTCTTAACTGTAAATTGTGAAGTATGATGTCACTTTTTAAAATAATTTCTAAAAATGACATTGATTGGTTATTTAAAGTGTTACAAAAAGCAAAAAACAGTCAGAGAAATGATCCAAAGCATTAATTTGAAAAGGGTTTCAATGAGTGCCCAATAAAAGCTGAAAATCATAAACAGAAAATAAAGCTTGATAATTGTTAACCTCAGGTTTGGTCAATTTTGGGCTGATCTACAAGTAATCGTGGCAAACACAATGCCAACATGTATTTAACTTTTAACAAGTTTTAAGGGATAGCTCACTCATAGCTGACAATTTCCAAAATATTTCCAAAGCTCCCGTTTATATTTCACTTTTCTTTGCACCTTTTTTTAATGCATATATCTATTAAATGGGGATGGATTTTCCTTATAGTGTCAACTCAATATGTACCCCTGAGAGTAGAAGTTCCAGCTGTTAATGGAGTGTAAAAGTCTAATATGATGCTATCTGTGCTCTTCAAATGTCATGAGGTAGTTTCCGTGTATCATTAGGGTTAGATATTGTTCTAGCTTAATTGGAACTTTCTGTTACATCAAACAAACACAAGACAAGGCAATGTCACCGCAGAGATCTACGGACGCAGACACTTGCAGATGCAAAACTTGTTTGCTGAAAGGCATTTTTGCGCAGTGAACTAATTCTACTCCGCTCTACGTGTGGCTTGTGCACAAACACCCTGTGTCTTTGTCAGACAGGGAAACTTGCTTGAGGTCAACGCTTGGGGACGGCAGGCGAACTGTATATAGTGCGGGAGGCTTTGATGTTCGGACTTGGCTGTGGCAAAGTCAGCCAGCCAGCGTTGAGGCCCCAACGTTACCGGAAGCTCGTGGTCTGGGACGGCTCCATTCACTCCTCTGTTCTGGTGCTAAATATACAATAATAAAAAGGCTGGCAGATTTATTTCAGACACATACATTTCCTCTCAGGGAATAAAAGGACTGAGCGAGAGACAGACGTCTGCAGATTACCAAAGAACATTAAGTGATAATTACAGAGAGAGATAGACAGAAAGAGAGAGATGAGGTTTCCCCCTTTTCTTTTCCTCTTCCTCTGTCACCGCAGAGAGTGGCGTCTCTAAACTAAAGAGAGGCGCCCACTGTATTAGACTCTCAATGATTGGCTATGATTGCATTATCTGATCCCATGAGGGATAAAAGGACGGCGACACACACACACACAACCGCCACATGCCTGTATCTCATTGCTCAACGATCGCTGCCTCCTCAGAAGTCAAACATGACTTCTTTTTTTTTTTTAACTCCCTTTGTTAGACATGCAGCCATGAAAGAGAAGGAATGATTCAAACATTGTCTTTATCTTTTTCATGTTAGTTTCTCTCAAAACACACACACGCACGCACGCACGCACGCACGCACGCACGCACGCACGCACGCACGCACGCACGCACGCACACACACACACACACACACACACACACACACACACACACATACACACACACTCTCTCTCTCTCTCTCTCTCTCTCTCATACTCCCCTATGTGCTCAACTTCACCACCAGTCCACCGCACTCCTTTCAAAGCTCTTTGATCCCCGGTCGAGGGTCCTCTCCGCGGTGCCTCTGTCTGAATTCCAGAGATTCTGGGATAATTCAAACGTTTCACGGCACATACTTGGTCCCCCCCAGGAGACAGCGGCGGAGATGGAAAATGCCACCACGGTCCCCGGCTCTCTCTCCCTCCATTGTCCCTACTCTTTAATCAGGCCCTCTCTGTGGCTCGCGCTGCCACCGTGGTGTGTTGTCTCAGCCTGGGAAAATGCCGGCCTAAGTGGCTGTTATGTGCTGAGGCGCAGACCACAGGGACCCAGAGGGGTGCTGCTGGAGCCCGCTGTGCCAGCCGTGGGTCTCAGAGTGGCTAACACACTCACACACGCACGCACACAACCATCACTACATCTATCTGGTTTTCCCCGTCTGAGTGTCGATGAGTAAATCATACCCAATCATATTCACAGGCATGAGCCAAAACCCAATCATAAATCAGCGATTTACACTCCGCAGAAGTTGCTGGGTATAAATCGGAGAGAGACTGCCACAGATTTGTCGAAACTCCAGTGTGACAGCCTAAAAAGTGGGGGGGGGGGGTTTCCTGTCTTGGAGTCAACAAATGTCCAAAACAAAGGTTTTGAGTTTCCTGGAGTCACACCCTGAGGAAGGTCAGCAAGCAGCCTCCCAGTTCAAATTAATTCAGCTCTGTGTTGGGGGGCAGGCTCGTGCGAGGGCCGGGCCAGCTGGGTCAACGGACAGTTGGTCTGGCCTTGAGCTGGACACTACACTCCCTCAGGTCAAGTTTACGGGGGCTCATTGAAACCCTGCCAGTTTATACTACTTTATATTTAGTGCTTATAAGGATGAATAGAGTTTTTATGAGGTGCCATAAATTTCGGTCGCAAAAAAAAAAAAAAAAGGCGGCGAGTGTGGAAGATCATGGACGCCTACCCTGTGGTTTCCCCGAGGCCACCACGAAGCCTTTGTATGCGCCCTGTTTGCCATGGGAAAATATCTGAAACAAATAAGTTGCCTGGTCGGCACCCATCAATGTAAAAAAACAAAAAACACATACACTTCTAAGAGCTGTGGATTGCGCTGAGAGGGTGTGGCTCCGTGCAAAAGGAACTACTTGTTTACTCTTTCTGTGTCCAAAAATAAAAAAAAGGAACTATTTTCTCTCTGAAATGAAAGGCAAATAAACACGTATTTTTGAGCAGACAATGTGGGCAGACGCGAGCGGCCTGTGGTCATGCGTTGGCATGCTGGACTCAGTTTGAGGAGGAGGGCGACGCTTGAAGGTTTTGACCACTTAAACATGATTGCCATCATGATCCTTGCCAACGTCAGTGTCACTCAACTTCTCTGGGACATAAAGGCAGATGAATCCCTCACTGAAATCTGGTCATTTTCAGTCACGTGCATTTGAATTCTCTCTGTCTGACAAGTCAGCCTTTTTATTCTGCCGTCAAGACTCCCTCTCTCGTTTGTTTCAGTTGCATCGTTGTAATGTCGTACTTTATCTGCTATGCATGAAACACACAAATAGAGTGTCTCATCTAAGAGATCTTTCTCATTTTGATTGATGTTAAGACATCAATATATAATACAATGAAGAAGCAAAGACAAGGAGTAAAAAAGTCATTATAACTGTGGTTAAATGTTGGGAAGAATCCCTTAAAAATAAATAGGGACATCTTTTCTCTTTATCCAACCTAAGGATAAGGGAAGCTTTAGCTAATCCTACTTAACTGGACAAATATTTGGACAGGTTGTAAGTCAATCACAGAATGGTGGACATGTATTTGGATTGTGGGAAGAAGCCAGAGCTGAACACGCACAGGAATAACATGCAGTTCTGCACAGAAACCCCTTGAGACTCAATCTGAACCAGAGTCTCCTTGGTGTGAAGCAAGAGTCAAAACCTCCACTCAGTCGTGTGGCTTTCTTAGTTACTAAAATGGAGACGTGTTTGTTTAAAAAAAAAAGATTCTTCTCAGAGGGTGAGTAACGTCGGACTGTTTAACTGCAAACTAACAAAACATGTTTGAGTCTGAGGTGAAAAGTGATGACAGTCAGACTTGTCAGTTGTTACAGACTGTGGCTACACAAAGGTTGTTGTGCTTGTTTGCTTCATGTGCCAGATTTGATTTTGCGAACTGGAATTTATAAGTGTCCCTTTTTGTGATTAACCCCCCCCCCCCAAAAAAAAAAAAAAAAACATAAAATAAAATCTAATTTCCTTAATTGTTTCAGTTGAAACAATTGATGCAAAGATTTTAAGATCTATTCTCCAAGTCATGAAACCCATTTGAATATACTGTAGATTGTGTCTGCCTATTGCCTAACAAAGTCCCAATAGATATTCAATTCAATTCAACTTTATTTATATCGCACCAAATACAACACAATCATTTCTAGGTGCTTTTAACAGAGGAAAAACCCAACAAACAGTCACATGAGCAACAGATTTTTTTTTTTTTTTTTTTGCGATTGTGGAAAGGAAAAATTCCCTCTAACAGGAAGAAACATTTGCAGAAACCAGACTCAGAAGTGATGGCTTTATGCTGGATGGTTTGGGTGAGGGAATAGAGGAGAGGAAAGAATAGGACAGATAGACAGATAGATTGGGGTAGGGATGTAGATCTTGGTTTAGGTAGGGGGAAACAAACAGACCCTGGTTAGGGAAGGGAGAGGTGGGGGGGTATGTTTTCTTTGCATAATTAATAAATTATCAACTTAATTTGCAGTTTTTAAAGCAAAGAAATTATTGTGATTTCAAATGATTAAATCAATGCAAATGAGACTTGTATTCGTCCAACAAGTCATTATTTGTGCCGACTTCATTCTGAGCAGAGTGATGGAGCTGAATTTTTGCTGACATTGGGCAAGAAGGAGGTACAGTATTGTGACTATCGCTCAGTCACGATAACAACAGTAAACCAAACAGACCAAAAGCGACAAAACAAAATAAAATGCAACTAAATAAAGCCACCCAGGGGGATGATCCAAGCTGCACCGAGCAAGCATGGAAAACCCTGAACCACAAATTGAACACAGTAGAGGAACCAGCAGGAGATGTGAAACAAACAGCCCCAGAAAATAAGTTCTTGTAAAAATATAATTCCGATAATTATAAGCCCTGGTTGTATATTGTGCAATTGAACTAAAGCAGTGGTGCAAACCCCTAAAAGCCCCAGTATCACTGCTTTCTAAAAAGTCCAAACTGGTGTCGAGTTCCAGGTGTGAAATTATTTGTTTTTTTTTAGTGTGCTGTGAAAATCTGTTGGTGTTGTTATATAATCCAGCTATTTGTGTATGATTTAATAAACCTGCCTGTGTGAGTGGCTGCTCCATGACATTCTATGGAATCGTCAGACCACGCCTCCCGATCTATGATTGGATGAGAGTAGTACGTCACTAATCGCCGAATGCGGAACTGGTTGGCTTCTTGTGGACACTGTGGGACAATGAGCAGCGCTAAACGCGACTTTCCTGCAAATTTGAAGGATTTATAACCCCCAGCATAATAATACAGGTATAGAGGCTTTGTTGTGTATCTTAAAATGTCACAGCGTTGGTTTGTTTAGTCAAACGAAGTCGTTCTGGTCCCCTTTCCCGGTGGAATACAGCGAGCCCAGTTAGCTTGTCAACGCTAGCAACACACGCTCGTCAGCAAGAAAACAAAGCAAAGCTGTTTACAATTCCCATTTATTAAACCTGTTTGCTTTTGTATTTGTTTAGTCGATCAACACCGACACATGCGAAGACTTACAGGTTGTCTAACCTCATTTGGTGTACTTTAGTAGTGATCAATTAGAAATCTACTTTTATGAGGCAGTTTCCTCCTTTCTAATCTCCATTTGGAATGCAGTGAGATTCCCTCCATCTATAGAAGCTCTAACGTGAACTTTGTTTTACTTCATCAGAGTCACCTGAGGTACAAACATGGAAGTGCCTTGTTACCTGCCCAAACTGCTGTTTGAGCTCAACGAGCAGAGGAAACGTGACTTCTTCTGTGACTGCAGCATCCTGGTCGAGGGTCGTGTCTTCAAAGCTCACCGCAATGTGCTGTTTGCTGGGAGTGGATACTTTAGGGCCCTTCTGGTTCATTATCTGCAGGTCAGCACATCACTTTTTCTTTCCCGTTTTAAATTTGGCTGAGATGAAGTGGTTATCAGATTATATTGAAAGTTTAAATGCATGTCTTTCAGGACAATGGGCAGCGGTACAGCACAGCATCATTGGACATTGTAACTGCAGATGCCTTTTCTATTATCCTGGACTTCCTCTACTCCGGCCGGTTGGCCCTGAACAGGAGTAACGTCATTGAAGTGATGTCCGCCGCCAGCTACCTGCAGATGACCGACTTGGTGAATTTCTGTAAATCGTACATTCGCTCGTCTTTGGAGATTTGCAGTAAGGAGAAGGAGAGGTACACAGAGAAGGAAAACCAGCCTGAGGAAAGAGCGATGGGCCCTGCAGACAGTGGCACTCCCGCCGCAGCGATCTCTGGTGGGGAAGAAGATGCCGAGCCCTGTTCAGAGGTCACAGAGGCTGACAGAGGCTCTGCCGGAGGTACGGAGTCGGAGACCTCGGCACCGGGCTCCAGCAGGGACATGGACCGCACTTACAATTCCAGGGAGGAGTTTACATCTGGGAGTGAAGAACAGAAGGGACATATAGAGCAGAATAATCTGTCATCCTCCTCACCTTCTGCTCTGACACCAGAGTTAGTGAACCCTAAGATAGAATATGACCCTGATGAGGAACTTATGGAGTCCCCTGACAATAAAGACCTTACATCGTATTCTGGGACATCGCTGCATAATAGCCATCACAGCAGACTACTCCCCCCAAGTCCATCTCCTTCCCGTGAGCGCTCTCCTTTGGGATACAGTCCTTCCTTTAATGCCAGGCAGCTGATGGAGATGCTGTCCAGAGGTGACGGTCCCAGTCCCCTGGGGGACAGAGCGGGTCAGCGGTTTACCCAAGGACTAGGTAACAGCGCTGGAGGAAGCAGAATGGATGAGGGTCTGGGGTTTGGGGGTTCTTCTATCATGGAGATCCAGACTGATTGGCTTGGAGAGGAAACAGGTAGTCAAATATCATGCAAATCCAACATTCAAATCGATTCTGGCTTTGTTGGGCTGAGGTAGATGAGAATTGATGGCCTCTCTCTCCCCCTGCAGGTGATGGCTTGGTAGTGCCGGTGAAACTCCACAAGTGTCCTTTTTGCCCGTATACAGCCAAACAGAAGGGAATCATGAAGAGACACATACGCTGCCACACAGGAGAAAGGCCCTTCCCCTGCCCCATGTGTGGCAAGAGGTTCACCCGACAGGAGCACCTGCGCAGTCACGCGCTCAGTGTAAGACCTCTGTGGTTGTAACCTCAGCATTGATTGGCTGAGGATGTAAAATAATATTATCTCAGGATTTTGTGAACACTTTATGAGTAAAATATTTGCATTAGTTGTTTTGAACCAGTTCCTTGCTAGTGTAGGGCTTTGTGGGGGTCACACCATCACTTCCAGGACCCCTACTTGCTGGGCAAAAAAAATCTATTTAATCCACGAATCAAGTTTTTAGCTGAAACAGATATTTATTTTGCATATTCAAGTTTTTGTTTTCTCCCCACGTGGGTTTCTGTAGTTTTTGTTACACTTTTGCTTAACCCTGGGTTAAAGCTTGAGTTTATTTATTGACAGAGCCTCATTTACTTTTTATTTTGGGATTGTTTATATGCATTTTAACTCTGAGAACAATTACAGCATTAACGTTGCACTTTTGACAATATGACTGTAACTGACTAACTTTTAAGTGCATTGATCATTAAACTGAACTTAGTTCTTGGTAAGAATCTGCAGAAGTTTAGGGTTGTTTTCTGTTGGAGAAGGGGTTGGGAGACAAACAAGATACTTTGCTGTTGGTATTACATGATGGATGAATAGTATATTACACCATCTCAGTACTTCTGTCTGGAAAGATTTGTTTTGAGATGCTTTGTGATAAATTCCTGCTCCAGTGTTTACTCATACCAGTGCATGTCGGTGGGGGAAAAAAGGCTGTTTGCTCAAAATAAGTATAGTATATACTATAGCATAATAAAGTACATTTTATTTGCAGATACGAGAGTTTTATAGGATTTGAATCACACTTTAGGACAGATTCTTGCAGAAAAATGTTAAAAGTGTACAGTATATACGTGTATTGTCCTACCCTAAATGACTGACATTCTTCTTGTATTAACCATCTGCAGGTCCACAGGCACTTCTGGCCAGTGTCGTGCAAGAGCTGCAGGCGAACCTTCACCGGGTCGAGCGTTTCGCCCGGCCTCAGGCGCTTCGGCATCTGCGACAGCTGCAACTGCGTAACCACGACTCACGACGACTCCGCCCCCGGGCACCCGTCCAGCCAGCCAGAGGCCATGGAGCGCACGGACGGGGGCACCGATTGGTCCAGTTTTATGGACGACGTGGACGAGGTGGAGGTGGGCAGAGTGGAGGACTTGGTGGAGAAACAGATGCTGGACAGACAGCTGGCTGGCTGTCCTGATGTGAGTCACACACTGTGAATTTCTTGCCCGTCATCCTCGGGAGAATAAAACCCTTTCCTGAAACAGTTGTTCCACTGTTTGATAAGCTGCTGCCACACTGTTATGAACTGATTATTGTAATTCTAATTTATTGACGTTTTAAAAAAAAATTTATTTAGTCTGATTGTCACAGATTTCTCCATTGATTTTTTTCAGAAAAGAGGACCAAGTACTTGGCTTTATTTTCTTTTCTTTTTTTTTTTAAACAATGTTTTTGCACAGCTAATGAAAACCAAATGTCTCTGTATGACTTGTTTGTACATAAAGAGAATCGTGTCTATCTGAGGCCATGTTTACACGTACCGGGGTATTGACAAAACAGTGATATTTCTTTGCGTTTTGGCCTTGCAAATAAAAAAACACGTAACAGCAGCTCCGAGTCACCAACACCCACAAATGATGATCCCTGAAAACTCCGGCCAGATTTCTAAATTCATCTGTGTCTGTTTGATTTTAAAGAGGGGTTGGTGGATATTTACTGTGATGTTCTGCTTTTTATAGGATTCTGATTTGCGATCATGGCTTCGTGCTTCTCTATATATCATAGTGGCTCGGAACCAGGTGTATGTGCAGTCTGTGTAAATGAAGATCTTTTTAGTGAATGTCGAGGGGGGAAATATCAGTGTTTGTAATAACCTGGGTACGTGTAAATGCGACCTGAGCTTGGTGGTAGCTTGTGTTTCTATTTTGGTTTCTCCAGAAAGAACTGTTTGTAAACTAAAAAAAAAAAAAAAGCTTTGTGGTTGTGACAGTACCATTGAGGTCATCGTTGCAATAAATGTAACTAGATAAACTGACCCGTGCTTCAACATGCCTTCTTGTCTATATCATGTATTTCTTCATCTGGATATGAATTAATTTGTATGCAGCATGAAGTAGATCCACATTGGTTACAGAAGCAGCTTCTGGCACTTTTTATTCACTTCAGATTTGAGACAACAGCCTCTGAAATGACATGCAGATTTTCTGTGATCAATTAGGATTTAGAGTCATGTTTTTAGTGAAATGAAAGTGGCAGCTTCTTAATAATCTGGATTTAAATCAGGTGTATATTCATGTTGCTGAAAGGTTTAAGAATCTGGCCGCAAACTTGCCTGTATGATGACAGCAAATATGAAAACACTCCTCCGAACTGGGAATAGGTATTCTTCAAGCTCCATAGAGTCTAATGGGAATGCAGGTGAATCGTGGCTTTAGTCTTCCAAAGAATATTTATTTTTCCCAACCTGAAGTCCACATTTGCACATTTGTTCTGTACAACATCATGACCACCCCTCTGTTTTTCCATTTGTCTGTTGCTTAAAATCAACAACGAGGGAAAAATGTTTACTTTCTTTGCTAAGATCTGGGTGTGGGGTCAAAAAAACCCAACTTTTCTTGCAATCAACTTCCAACACTTTCCTTTAATGAATAGTGAATTTTGTCCCACCACTGGTGCTGAGAGTTTCTTAGCCGTGCTTTCTCTGTCAGATTATTGTTTAATGTGTGCCATTTGTTTGTGTTCTTCTCTTATCCTGTCAAATCATGTTTTTATGTCTATTGTGTATGAAATACAATGATAAAAACACTTATAGTCTGTGTTTGTGTCATTGTCCTGCACATGTGGGTGTTGTTAAAGGCATATGTTGTGGCATGTAAAGGGTTCACACTGCCCCAGGTTCTCTGTGAGTCGGTGACTTTTAAAGTCCTGTTTACTGTTTGCAATATGCAGATTTGTGAAACAACCTCACGTAAACTACAATAAAATTAATCACATCTTTTATTATTAATACTGTCATTAAAATCTGGATTGTTAATAAGTCGCTCAATGTGTTTTATGATAAACTGTTGTCATTCGCCACAATCTTAGGATTATTCTTTTTTACAAAGTACAAAATGTTTTAGTTTTTTTTAATTGACCTGGGAAAATATGTTGAATTGCATCACATAAAGACATACTTTCATTCAAAATATTGCATTTAGTCATATGTTTATACAATCATACTGAGAAGATTATAGGGTTGGGGTTTTCGGGTTCCCCCTCAAGGCTCTTGACTGGGGTCCCTAGATTATGAAGAAACACCCCTGCTTCCCACTATTATTCAGTGCATGTTTGAACAGTCGGATGTTATTGATGCATTGAGATTTTCTGTAAGAAAGATGTCCAGGAAGTCACTGGAACCAACTGAGGAGGGCGACAATAAGCCCTATCTCGTGTGTGTGTGTGTGTGTGCAGCACAAAGAAGAAGAGTGACGATCTATGGCAGCCTTGGATGTTTTCACCAGGAGGAGGTGAGAGAAAGAGAGATCCGGCCCTCCCGCGGTGACACATGGGGAAGTCGCGGGACCTCAGCGAGTTCGAGCGGGGTACGATCGTGGGAGCGCGCCGCGCCGGCTGCAGCATCACGCAGACGGTGAACCTGCTGGAGTTCTCCCGCACCGCCGTGTCGCGGGTGTACCGGGAGTGGTGCGACAAGCAGAAGACCTCCAGCCAGAGGAGGGGCTGCGGGAGGAAGCGGCTGGTGGACGAGAGCGGCGAGAAGCGTCTGGAGAGGATGGTGGAGGAGAACAACCAGGCGACGTGCACGCAGATCCAGGCGCTGTACAACAGCAGCAAGCCGGAGAGGCCGATCTCCCTGACCACCACCAGGAGGACGCTGAAGAGGCTGGGCTACAGCCGCACCACGCCGCAGCAGGACGCGCTCATCGCGGCCGGACTGGAGGCTCTGGCCGCCTACACGCCCCGTCCAGGACAGCATCATGAGACCGAGCCAAAGAGCCAGTGCTCCACACAGCCTGTGTGCAGTCAGGAGGAAAAACCTCACACGTGACTGTATTCAACAAAAAAAACTACTCCATTATGGCATCCCACTGTTGTTTTAATCTATTAGCCTGACAAGCGTTTCAGAGTGGGACAATCTCGTTTGTTTATTTTTGTAACAGGACAAGGAAGTCTTTGCCAATTTAGTTGCCTTGATAAATTAGAAATGGAAGTTGCATTGTGGATTTTATTGAGTTGCGCCTTGGAGTTAGTGTGCAACGACTAATAGATGACTATTTGTACCAACCAGTCGACTAATGACTAACTCTGATAGTGAATAAAAGTTCAATTCTAAGCAGTGAACCTCAAAAGTTTACCTTTTCAAGGAACAAACCTGAAAAATTGCATATGCAACAAAATAATGTCAAAGTCGCTTTATATGTTAGTTTTACTGAACATTTTTTTACAAATAGAGAACCGAACTAACGTTTCCTTCTCACGCAACATTTTAAAAATAGAAATTACGCACGTAAAAAATATACCGGCTAAAATATAATAATTTAGGAGTAAAAAAGCAAAACAAATTGTAGTTGACTTAACATCATGCTGCCTCCACTGTACTGCAACATGGATACAAGTATTGAAAGTTTGGATGAGAAGGTGATGTATTTGTCTCCGTGTATGTATTGTATTGGTTGGTAGAGCGGTCGTCTCCCAATCAAAAGGTTGCAGGTTCAATTCCCATCTCTACCATATGCCAAAGTGTCCATAGGCAAAAAGCTGAACTCCAAAGTCCCTGGGTGAATGCAGTGTGAGAGTGAGTGGTTGGAGGAGCCAACTTAATTGTGCCTTTGGAGTCTGCTTGGTTAAGAAGTACAAACTCTTCTCCATTTAAGGACACCTGAATCAACATTTTTCAAATCTATAGCTTAACTTTTGCTGCAATCAGCTCTTTTATGAGTCATAGCCCTTTTTCTTTTCTTTCCACGGAGCCAAAACTAATTAGTGAGGAAAGGGAATGGTGCTTTGCATGATTTATGATAATTTATGCATATACATAAATATGATGATATATACATGAATTGATAAATTTAAAAAAAGCAACAACCAATTTGTAATCCAACTGTGCCTCCTACTGAGGAGACTGAAGTCAGCTTGCTTCCAGTACTTTTGAAATGCAGATCATATATCATGTTATTATTATTTATTTTTAATGACATTGCAAACAAGCGAAGGTCCGTTTTATGAAGAAACCTGGGAGTCTATGCTTCTCAACTGATTCTCGATTGTATGGAGGCCTTGAGTTGTAATCTTCAAACGTTATTACCTACTGCTTTCAAATGTATGATGTCGATTGTTATTTCATACTCTTTTAAAAAAAATATTGACAGATGTTTTGAAACGTGTAGTTTTACATGTTTAATGTTTTCACTAGACTACAGTGATAAAAACTCAATGTGAGAAAGTTCCCCAGCCCTTTTTTGTTTCTGAGTTGGATAAAGTTGTATTAAAAAAAAAAAAAAAAAAAAAACCTGACCACGACCACGTGATCGTTCACGTGACTGCGCTCATGTGACTCTCTGTGTGGGCACAGTTGTGTGTTAATAATACGTGTTGAACTGGGGTTGTTTATTTAATGTACGCTTGATTGCGGGAGGATTTCTGAGTGCAGACCGCGGTTGATCCGCAGTTTGAGCCCAGCGGAGCTCGATCGGACGGACGGGGCGCGCTCACCATGCGCGCTGCTTCCCTTCTGTTCGCCGCTTTACTTTCCGAAGCTGCGGCTCGGTACACCCCGGACTGGACCAGTCTGGACGCCAGGCCGCTACCTGCATGGTACGATGAGGCAAAAGTGGGCATCTTCATCCACTGGGGCGTGTTTTCCGTCCCCGGGTTCCAGAGCGAGTGGTTCTGGTGGCACTGGCAGGGCGAGGACCCCCCGGACCCCGTCTGCGTAAAGTTCATGTCTGAGAACTACCGCCCGGGGTTCAGCTACCCGGAGTTCGCCCCGGAGTTTCACGCACAGTTCTTCAATCCAGAAGAGTGGGCAGAGATCTTCCAAGCATCTGGGGCAAAGTGAGTCCGATCCACAGACGCGGACAGGAAGCGCGCAGTGATCGCGTTTCTGATCCGAGAGCGAGTAAAAACCATCATAATATTGATTCATAGAGCAGTCTAATCAACCGTACGCTTACGTGAGCTCTCGTATTGTTTATTTACCACCAATATGTTCAAACATCAAAGTAGAATGCTTTAATGGTTGCGTTTTAATGTGCAACAGAATTAATATAGAATGCATTGCGGGGTGCGCAAAGGACTTCATGTAAATCATGAATAATAAACTGATTTACTCTTTAAATACACAGTGCATTGGGGTGGGACAACAACTTGTCAACGTTGCAGGTTTCATTAATCATATTCCATGTGAGAAATATATATTTTTTTATAATGTGGGAATATTACACAAATCTCACTCAAGGCTTTTACGTGAATTGTGATAACCTTGATTCGTACAGCTCATAGTATCGATTGGATAATTGTTTAAGTAGGCTATTATTCATACATTTTTTTTCAATAGATATGTTGTCCTGACGGCTAAACACCATGAAGGATTTACCAACTGGGGATCTCCAAACTCCTGGAACTGGAATTCAATGAATGTTGGTCCTCACAGGGACTTGGTGGGAGAACTTGGCGAAGCCGTGCGCAACAGGTGAGCCCTCAAAACGATAGGACTCAGAGAGGAAGCCGGGATGGTTACTGGTGCCCTGTGAAGTGCTTTCATTATTTTCAGCTGTCCATTTGTTTGCTTCTTCACATTTCTTGCTTGATGGCTTCAATTGTGATATGTCTTTTGGGATTTCTTGAATTAGGTCATTGCACTATGGGCTCTACAATTCTTTATATGAGTGGTTCAACCCGTTGTACTTGACTGACAAGAAGAACGGATTCAAAACCCAGGAATTTGTGACAAATAAACTCCTCCCAGAGCTATACAACATGGTTGTAAGGTGTGTAAAATATAAGTTATTGTGTTATATTATTGTGACGGCACTTTTTTAATGTTACGAAAGCTTGCCATCTTTACACTTTGACCTACTTGCTGCTCTGCAGGTACCGACCTGAGCTTCTTTGGTCTGATGGGGACTGGGAAGCACCCGACACCTATTGGCACTCCACCGAGTTCCTGTCCTGGCTCTACAATGACAGCCCTGTTAAAGTAATTATCTTGAACCTTTGTAACTATGTGTTATGTTGCAGTTAACAGGATTTAAAATGCCTACTAGTGACTGCTTGATCCTTCACGATGTCTATAAGATTAAAAAAAAAGAAGAAAAAATCACCAGAAAATATAAAGAAAAATAATGTTTTGCCCGTGTATTGAGGGTTAGGGTACCTTAGAGAATTGTGAGGGGAAAAAACTGAGTTTTAAGAAAAAAAGTCTTAATTATGAGGGGAAAGTTTGACCTTTGAGGCAAAAACGTGAAAGTAAAATAATTCAGCTTTTCAGAAAACTGCACCACCAAACACTTCCTATAACCATGAGTAACTACCACATATTGAAAGTTGCTGTTACTTTTTACTACTACTCATTTATTATAAATTTTTTTAATTTAACATTTCTATTGCCATAAAATCTACACAAGAACAAATGCAGCCTGTTTTATTAAAGCTTTGTTGTTTCAGTCGTTTCTGTGCCGACTTCATCTTCCCTGTTTCAGGATGTCATCGTGACCAACGACCGCTGGGGAGCCGGCTGCGCATGTAAACATGGCGGATACTACAACTGCGAAGACAAGTACACACCAGGCCAGCTGCCGGACCACAAGTGGGAGAAATGCACCTCCGTGGACACTCGGTCCTGGGGTTACCGTCGCAACATGAAGCTCCACGAACTCATGGACTTGACCACCATTGTCAAGGTAAAGACTTGGGAATACCGTCCAAAACGGAACTCAGTATGCGAGCCAGTTATTTTTGCTCACCAGGCTTTAGGACTGTGAGCGATATTAAGTGTTTGACTGTGTCTGTGTGACAGGATCTGGTCTCCACCGTGGCCCTCGGGGGTAACTACCTGCTGAATGTGGGACCCACACCTGATGGGACGATCCCTGCTGTGTTTGAGGAGAGACTGCGAGGTCTCGGAGCCTGGCTACAGGTCAATGGGGAGGCCATCTACGCCTCCAAACCCTGGAGGATCCAGACAGAAAACAGCACCATACCAGTCTGGTAAGATGGAGGGGAGAGCACTTCACTTCAGGTGAAAGCTTAATTAGTTAAATGTAGAATCATTTTTTTTAAATTTCAAATCTTTGCAGGTATACTTCAAAAGGGAGCAGTGTCTATGCAATCTTGACCACTGATCCCCCAAGGCCCTCTCTACAGCTGTTGGAGCCGAAAACATCAGCAGGCACTAAGGTAAAGTGACTCGGACAATGCTGTCGGTGTGAGCTAATAGGAATTTGTCACAGATGTTTATTATAGAGATTGAAATGATTATCTTCTGTTTGTTGTTGTTTGTGTAAAAGTGATTTAGCATAAAACACCCCTGGTGTGTAAAGTCCTGATAATATATTTACCTAATGGACATCATGTTGTATTTCTCCTTTTGCCTCTTGTGCAGGTGACATTATTGGGGTTTTCTCTGCCCCTGTCCTGGTCTCCGCTCCAGCCCAGCGGTGGCCTCGCTATCCTCCTGCCCAATCTACCTTTTATTCCCGGTCAAGCCTGGACACTGAAACTGGAAGGTGTCCAGTGAGCCTTTAACCTCGACATGAGTTCATAAACTCAGGTTCTCAATGAAAGGAGTAATGTTTGCACTATCGACAGAAGGGACACAGCTTTGTGTTATAACTTCATAATTTTGCCAAAGGGAAAGAACAAGACAGTCATCAATGACTCCTTTATTTCCTTGTGGAACTCAGGAGCTGTAGATCAGATGTAAACACGTCATGTGAACACTTCTGATTAGATTGACCCAATTCTGAATAAAATGATGATGAGATTGGAAGAGTTGGTGAAGGATTAGCTATTCTCTAATATATCCAGTAGAGGCCAGTGCAATTTACAGTAGTTTTATCTTGAAGGTCCCCGGAAAGATTTTGTATGACTTTCTAGTCTCGGTGCCCAACCGAGGGAACATCAGATGTATGTTTGTATCATCACACACAGTCTCGTCTTGTCTTTGTTACTTTCACTGGTCGTGCACAAGTTATATCGCTCAACACTGCCCCCACATGTCATCAGTGGTATTACGCAAATGATACGCATCCATAAGCATCCTGGAAACGTACCAACTCACGTATAATGAACATTATTGTTGCTTCCTTGCCTTACTGTAACAAGGAAAATGTGTCAGGCATGGTCAACGTCTCAGTGAAAAGCGTTATGGGAATGTTCGACTTCCCGAATAGGACGATATGCTTGGTGCAATTAGACTTGCACGCCAATCATTTGGTTCAGTGTTCCATGTAGATGAAGCGATCTGATGTCTTAATTTGACAAAAATGGAAATGCAGGTTTGACATTTCTCTGCCCCAGAATTTTCCATTGTTATAATTATTATTCGTTCACCTTCTTTTGAATGAAAAGTGTATTGTGCCCTTCTGCTGGTGAAAACCGTTTGTATTCACAGTCACGGAAATGTTTTTATTAATTGTTAAGAAGACCATTCACATATGTATTTTTCTACTGGAATGACTAAATAAAGTCATAATAAGCAACTGCCGCCACTGTCGAAAGGAAAAGCACACTTGACTCTCGGCAGCAGAGTCCTGAGTGTGAAAAATTTGTGAAGCTACAAAACAAGGTTAACAATCACATTTATTTGGTGGATCTTTAAGCCTCCTTCAAAAGTTCCCTGCTGCAGTTTAGTGCAGTTACACGTCTCTTGACAACTGAAACAAAGTTGAAAGTCTCAGTTAACATCTACCTGGAGAGCCTTTACTGCACACAAGTATAATATAGACTCTAATGTTTGCACTCATGTATTGTCAGGGGTTCCCTGGAGTACTCGAGGAGGTCATTTCTTATCCCCCATCTTTAGTAAAAGCTGACCTTTGCAGCCTGCGTCTCTCACTCTTCATGCTGCATATTCCGAAGCCTTTCCCGAGCCGTTTCCGTTGTTAATGGATGAAAATATCCTCTCACTGTGTCAAGAGTTTAAACCGGGCTGGAAAAACACCCCCGGGAATTGTGCATTTGGCTCAGAATGCCTGCGCTAAATTGTTCTCTGTCCTCTCTTTTAACCTCTCTTAATAGGTTTATGTGATCTGCTTAGAATTTGCATTGTAAATTCCGACAGGCAGAGAGAGGCACAAAAAAGGAAATGGAAATTCTCTTTGGAAAATATTATTCCCTGACCTCTACTCTGCATTTGTGCTGCTGTGCTATCAGGGTTAATGCATGTGCACCGCGAAAAAATTAAATCCCTCCATGAGGTGATTTTACCCGAGAGTTTAGCTTTTATTGTCTGTGGCCTAATTTGTTGCCTCATTCAAAGGCGCATTGCAAAAAATAAAAAAATAAAAAAGGAATTGGCAGAAGCTGAAAATAGTTTAATGAGATTAGCACATGCTCCAACAGCTGTGAAAAAGTATTTTGGCTTGTTTGGCTTGAAACACTGGCCTCATACCTCTGCACCATTGATTTCTGTGTATTTTTGAACGTAGAATATAACGGCTAAAGCCTCGCTATTAGATTGAACACTGTGATCCCAAGTTGCTTAAAGCTTAGAGAAACGAACCCTTCTGATTCTGGACAAAAGACAGGTCAAACTGTGGACTTAAAATTAGACTTTTAAATGTATGGCCAATGCAAATTCACTATATGATTAAATAAGCATGTGAAGAAAAGAATAGACACGGGAGGATTAAAAGTATCAGTTATGCGCATAATAACTGGCCAAAAACATAAATACTTTGGCCATTCTTTATTTAATAAAGCCAATCATGTAATATCTGTGCAATAATGAAGTTATTTTTGCAAACACTACTCTGGGAGAGTGCTGCACCGTATATCCCATCCACTGTACATATTTTCCATAAGAAAATTGCAAAAGCTCTGCAGAAAACTTATTTTGATGGAACGCAGCATTATTTATGTATTCTAACAACATGGGCAGAGAATACATAAATCCTTTATTACATTTTAAATAATTTTAATGTGACTTCAATCATATAATAACTAAGATTATTGGTATATTATTACATAAGTGGCTTTGTAAACTGAAAAAGGCCCAAATTATTATATTATTGGTTGTTACACTAGTTTATCAGTGAAGGCAGGATACACTGGACAATCATAATAAAGCATTTTTGGATTATATGTGACGTCTTTTCCAGCTGGTTTACACTGAGTGAAGCGACTCAGTGTGGTTTGCTTGTATTACGACTGCAGATTAAATGTTATAGTTACAAGAAAGCATTTTAACTGTGCTTCAGTTTAGTGTCTAATTGAGTGCGGCTAAAGGGCTTCAGTGCTTTTCAGTGGAGTCAAAGAATCAACACAAAAGAGAGACAAGAGACACCACACTCCCTCATTTAACTCGCTAAAATAGCTTTATAATAATCATAATAATAGTAATAATATTAGCCATTAGAAAATGTTTAGACAACGTCGACAGTGTTACATTCTGTGTTGGGGGCGGGGGGGGGGGGGTAAAACCACGTCACAGTGTGCCATCTCTCTGGGCTTCAGCGCTATCGGACGTGCTCCTTTCCACACCTCTAGATCCGTGAAACGTACGCGGTCGATAAATAAATTTGCATGTACAAAATAAGAACCACAACACAACGAACGGAAACCATGATTTACACTGTGCAACGTCTCTCCGCCGCCGTCCGGAGAGTGAATCACACTCGGACTGCGTTCTCGCGGCCTCTGCTGTGTGTCCTCATGCATCTTGTGTATCCAGTGGTGGCATTATGACAGTTCATATATTATGGCATCTCTATTGCTATATGATCAAGTCAAATCTTTTTTCTTTCTTTTTTTTTTTAAATCGGAGGGAGAAAAAGAAAAGAATAGAACAAATGCTTTTTAATGTCTGTATGTACAGTATGCTGTCTTGGCACTGTAGAAAACAAGTGAACTGAAGAGTAAAGCTGAGCTTCAAGACAGAAAAGCTTGCTGCATCAAAACCCGTCTGATTAGAAATCATGTTGAAGTACGAGAGGCGAACGAGGAGGAGAGGATACAGAACTGTTTTTGCTACATTTAGAGAGTAGAATACAGAGGATTGAGCGTCTGACAGTATGGTCCATGGTTTCCTCCTCTGGCAGCATAAGAGTTCAGAAAAAGGAATAAAAGCACGAGAGAGAGAGAGAGAAAAGTCTTGTGTTTGGATCTCCCATTCACTCCATCTCTTCATTACTCTCTTGTTGATCTCTCATTCCTCGCAGGAGTGTTCATCCTTGATCCCAGAGCAAAATATCTTCCCAGAGTTATTGTCAGTTTCCTTCCATGACTGTATAGTAGCAGCAATGTGTTTCACTTCTCTATACCCTCTCCAGTCATCGTACACAAGACTCGCCATGGAAAGCAGGACAATGTTCACCCATCGCTATAATCGACAACACCATTTATGAAAGTGATGGCAATAATTAATCATACTAATAATAATCATATTGTAATAACAATATAGGTAATATTGAGAAGAGCAATGTCCACGGGTGACAGGTATTTACAGTTTTTGTAAACGTGTTGGTGGCAGGGTAGAATTGTTTCCTCATTAATTACACAGTAATTGCTCTGTTGTCTCTGATCCACACGGTTGTGTGTGTATGTGTGTGTCTCAGCGCGGGCACGCATGCACACACACATGCACACACACACACAGGGTCACACCTCAGTGCTAAAAAGGCACATTGGAGTTTCAGTTAAACATCTGCTCGGGTTTGAGCTGCTCTGGAAGGCAGAAGGGGCGGGCTAACAGGTCCTGGGAGGGGGGGTTTAAGTCTGAATCAAAGTCTTAAAGAGGCAATCCTTTAAGTTTCAAAGTAATTACATGGCTGAAAATGCTTTGAGCAATAGGCCTTTAAGTGTGTCTACGGATTGTCGTCATCTATTGTGCACAGTTGCTTCAAAAAGTAGTTAATTTACCGATTACTGGAAAGAAATGTGGAGTTAGTCTCTCATCGTATCAATGACATAGAAGCAGCAATGAAACGGCTTAAATAAACAAGAAACATGTATTATTACAAAGCTAACCCAACTGATTGTAATTTCATGAACACAAGAGTGACAACTGGCGATCAGATACTTGTGCATTTCTGCCAGAGAAAGTGTTGTAAAAGTAAAAATCCTACTTTATACAGTGTTATTCTCCACATGCTACTTGGACTGAAATATAATGAGAGATGCTTCCAGTCTTCAGTCCCTCTTATGCATGTAAATGGCCAAAACAGAGTACAGCCGTTGTTGCGCTGAAATGCATTAGACTGCACAAGTGTACCTAATGAGGTGGTTGGTGAGTGTATAATGCAAATGCTAAATGGATTTCTGGCCATAATTATACAGTTGGGGGCCATTAAACTGGGGGAGAAGGGGGTCTGACTCTGAATTTGAGTCATACTTCAAATTATGGAGAGCAATGTCGAAGAAGGAATAGAAATATGCAATTTATGTTTAAAATATTCAAGCAAGGACTTCTTGCAGATTTCTGCGTGTTTATCATCCGCCCACCTAAAACTCTACTAATATCACCATATAGAGTTGCTGCTGATGCGACTCCAACTTGACAAATGGATATGCAACAAACCACATTGAAAATATTTTGAAAACACCACCTGTAATTGTTGTCATCAAAAATTGTTTTTAATCGATGTGTTATCCTTGTGGGATAATATTGATGTCTAAAGCTGGCTTGAGTGTGTGATTGCGCACTAAAAATCAGCTCCTATTTGACTTAAGGATGTGTTTTCATAATATTGCTGGGAATCCTAGAGCGGGAGCAGCGAAGGCTTCATTTTACTCAGCCTGGGGGGAAAAACCCCCCCACATTTCTTAACTTCTTCTAATGAGTTTCAATTCAGTGACTTTGCATTTCTTTACACACCCAACCCCAGAGCAGCTCTGCCTCACACAAATGTCAAATTAAAACTCAAATCTGCTGCTATGACATCCCTCCGGCTCCGGTAAGTTGCAGATGCACAGCATACAGCACGCACGCACGCACGCACGCACGCACGCACGCACGCACGCACGCACGCACGCACGCACGCACGCACACACACACACACACACACACACACACATACACACAGGCTACAGTTGAGTTCAGCCACCGCCTCTTGCATGCCGATGCTCTCCAGAGTTGAAAATAATGGCAAAAAGAGAATCTGGGCTTAAGTGACGAGGGACTTTCCTCTCCATTCAGAAACATTCCTGTAGGATTGATGTTGGCCCCGGTAATTTCCGGGTCTGTTGGTTGTGTGGTGTTGGAGAATCCCCTGAGGACAGAGGCCTGGGTCAGGTGGAGACGCTGCTGCTAGAAACTGAGGTACTCGGAGTTGACTTGTCCGTCTGGATGTCCACGAGGGGTTTTTGCACTTCTAGAAAGAGGTGAAAGGGTTCGTAGAGACGTCCGTGTGTGTGTGTGTGTGTGTGTGTGTGTGTGTTGGTGAGTGCTCACATCATGTTTTTACAAATACACTCCCATAGTGCTGGGTGTGTTTACACTGTGCAGATACAGGACAATGGTTAGGTAAAACACAAACAAAACAAACAAAAAAAAAAAGGAAAGAAAATGGAAATCTCTACCACCAAAGAGTGTGTTTGCAATGGACCTGTTTCAAGGCAAGGTGGCTGGCTCACACCTCAACTTGTGATAAAAAGTACAGAGGAGAAAGTCAGCAAGAGTTGAAGTAGAAGTAGAAGAAGAAGAAGAAGAAGAAGATGCTACTGTGGATAAATATCCAACAAAGCGTCTTTGATTCCTGGTGTCCTTCAAGGCCAAGTCATAATGGAAAGACCTTGCCATCCCTCCGCAAGTAAGGTTTGAGGATCGTGAGGGTGGAGTCAAGAGTCCTTCACAGTGGAGTAACAGTATTAAAGCAGGTCTTTGTGCTTTGTTCGATGAGGGCTGTGTCAAACTGCCGCAGAGATGTTGTCAAGTTTTTAGGGTAACAGAGGAAAAAGAGGATGATGGATTTAAAAAAAAAAAAAAAAGTTGCTTTGCGTCCCACTCAACTGTGGATGAATTAAACATGATGTCCATCACTCTTTCAGTCGCCAAGGCAGCACGTTTTACACGGAGGCTGAGAGAATTTATCTGCTAAGATTTAAATCAAAGCATTGATTGCTGCTCCAGACGAAGCCAGAATCATTGTCCTCCACAGATGTAATCTTTGTTCAAAGAAGTGACTCACTGTCATAGCTGTGTTGTAAAATCCTAGCATTTCTTTTTTGAAATCTCAATCACAAAAAAAAAAACAAACAGAAAAAAAAGTTGATAGGCTATCAAATTTGATGACGTTTTATCGTCAAAAGTGACATTTTGGCTTTTTTTTTCTCTTCTCAAAGGAGGTTGTCAATAAACATGCAGTATTAACATCAACAAAAAAATCACCAGTCGTGTGTGTGTGTGTGTGTGTGTGTGTGTGTGTGTGTGTGTGTGTGTGTATTGCAAGTGAAAGTGAGGGAGATAAAAGATGGCGTGTCAATACAATAAAAACATTTTCTTAACAATATTCTCTGCAGATCTCATACGTTTCTATTTACATTTCTCTCTATATATTTATATATTTATATATATTTATACTGTAAACTGTGTTCAAAGGAAACCTCCACATATAGCTGGTTAGGCACATGTAGTTGGTTCTAAAGAGGAAATACAGGAAGGGGATACAGCAGTATATGTTGTCAGAACCACGGACAGATATATAGTAGGCCTAAGGAGGATCATACTTGGCAATTAACACTTTTGCCAGTTATACCCTGTGAACCTGACTCACAAACTGAAGATATTCATAATCATTTGAAATTCTTTTTCACATGTACTGAGTCTGGATATGCCACACAGCTGTAGTATCACACAATACTATAATCTATCATAATAATACTGAGTAGTTCACATTTGATATATGCCTTTTTTTGTACATATATTGTTTTTCAATAATCTATACTAATCTAGAAATGTAGATTATACTATAAAATATACATCTCCCAATAAAATATCCCATTTTGCCAACACCATCTAAATGTTAAGGGATTAAAAAAATGTGTCATGCTAAAAGATTCTCATATTTTCTCTTTCTTTCTTTCTTTCTTCTTCAAAATGGCAGATTTTGTGGGACTTTTTAGTATTCGCCAAGCTTCACATGTCCCTTACGACAAAGCATTTCGTAGTCCAGTAAATCCAAGCCTTCATGTGACACCCATACAAAAATCTAGAAATATTTGATCTGAACGATTCTCCTTTAAAAATGTTTAAAATCATGCTACACTTTGTAGAAACACCAGATAATGTGATTTCATAACTAAGGGAAGAGGGAAATCAAAGTGTAAGACACATACATAATTCATTGTTACTCAACTCAAACAAGTTGTTTGTGAATTTCCACAACGGATGTTTTTCTGTCTTTGGAAAGGTTTTGGAGGGAGCTACTGTTCTTTTATACTGATCAAATAAAAATCCTCCCTGCTTTCGTTAGTGCCATGTGCAATTAAATAGGCAATGCTTCATCTTAGAGTCGCGGATTCAGCTGAAGACCCTGTCAGCTCTCTGTGTTTGTACTTTGTGAGCTACTGCCCTCTTATTTTAAGCAAAAATAAAAACCATCACAGGGAAAACTCCTTTTGAACCATAATGGAAAGAGGAGAAAACTCACTGTGTGACAGAAGGAGGGAACTGAAAACAGTGATAAAGGAAGTGAGCTTTCATGGCTGTTTCAGGGTGTCTGTTAATTCCTGACAGAAGTGGGACAGAAACACTCTACATACCACTGTTGTCAGTTTCGGTGGCTGTAAACCACTTGGTGGTGCTATAGTCTCACAGTGAAAAAGTGGCTTCCTCAGTAAAGTCCTGAAAAACCCTAAAAACTCCCAGAAAAACCCCACCCCTGAACACTTGAAACTTCAAAAAGACTACGTGAGAAGCAAACGGCTTTTCCTTTTTGTTTGTGTTGTTGTTGTTTTGTCTTATTCTGTGTTTGTCTGTGATGCGCTCGAGCAGTCAAGGCTGTGATGCTACACTGCAAAAGCTCCTTTTGGCAAACATGGCTGTGCACTCTATATACAAATAGCACTTGCACATTCAAACAGCCTCTCAGCTGAATGCTGATGGGAGTGGATGGAGACGTGTTTGGTGAAGAATGAAAAGTGCGAGAACAGGGATAGAAATTGGTTCGAACTGTGTGAGTACGCTCTTTCTATGGACAGGTGGACCCTGGCTGCTGATAATGCTGGGGGGTGTGGGGTGGGTGCTCTTTGGGGGTTTTGCCAACCATCTGACTTTAAGGGCATTTAAACCGATGCTGTGGAAAATCATCCGTCACTACTCATTCACACCAGCATCAGTGAAAAGAAGTTGTGATTCGGGAACCCCATAAATATTACAGAGATGTTTTTGCTGCAAATGGCATCGGGGCTCCACAAAGGGAGCTTCTGTCAGAGGTCTTGTGCCTGTTAAGCCCTTTAATTTCAGTGATGGTGATGTGCAAGATGAACACGCACAGGCATGCTACTACTGCGTGAACCTCTGCTGACTATTGTTAGAAAAGTGGACTGGTTCTTGTTTTTGTCAGCCAAAAAATATCAATAAAAAAGAAACACTCAGAGACCTTAAAAAAAAACCCACTGTATCTCGTCTTTTAGCTACCATATCAGATCTACGGCTCTGTTTCAGTAAAATCTCCAAATTTTCAAGACACTGAAATGGCTGTCATTGCTTGTTGAGTGAGAATGATCACTGAAGTGAGTGGAAATACTGAGGGGCGTCGCGCAATAAGATCCACAGACTGAGATTGGTGCATGGGTCAGCTATGCCGGGGGCGAGTGAGAGTAAGAAGGTGGGAGGGACACTCCCTCGAGCATCCTGCGTTCAGAGTCGAGTTTGGGCTTCGGGGATGTAAATCTCGATACTGTCGGCGCTCTCGGTGGCTGAGTTCTGCCTGAAAGAGGCAGTGCGTTTGGTTTGCAGCAGCCTCCTCCTCGCTTCTGTCCTCTGACGGTCCCCGAGATCCAGGGACTTCTCCCTGATGGGTAGGGTGTGACCTCCCACACGGGGCACCACCAGGCTCCCCAACACACCCCCACCTGCTCCTCCTCCTCCTCCACCTCCAGCACCCCCATCCCCAACGCTATCGGCGCGCAGGCTGCCGCTCACCCCACCTGCTGGCTTCTTTGGTAACGGGGGAGGAAGCTTCTTGTCCTCCTGGCAAGGTGATGGTTCAGCGGACAGTGGATTGATCGAGTTGGGTGATTGAAAAGAATGCAGTTTTTGTATGGTGGAGAAACAAGGGATGGCATGCAATACGAAAGGAAATATATTGAAACATACAAAAATAATGTAAAATCAATGGGTAAAACCACCAAAAGAAAGGGCACAATTCATATGAGGCAAAATCAAGGTCAGAAACAAACAAACAAAAAATCAGCAAAACAGTATATCCGCATGCATTGGTGAAGAGAACATGAAATGAGAAAGGAAGAAGTAACATACAAAGGAAAGGAAGAAAAGAGAGATAACTATTAGTTTCAGAGAATGATGAGTGAAAAGCTTAGTTTCTGCAAAGGAAAAGGCAACAGATAAGTTTAACAGTTCCTGTGAGCCACTCAGCTCAGTTCCTCTTGTTTAGTATTCTCACAGCTTGCAAATGCTTGGAGGGCACAATAATCTGTGCAAGTCATCTGCACAGGGCCATTTTAGCTCGGGGAGAGTGCTGCAGGGAAACCAGGGTCCTCTGGATCCCCGGGTCTCTCACCTTCTTTTCAGGCGGGAGCCTCCAGCCAGAGTCCTTGAGCCTCTGAAGGTCCTGAAACTTGACCCTGACGTCCTCTATGTTGAGCTGCAGCAGGTCCCAGAAGGCTGCCAGGTCCTGAGACGTGGGCTGAGGGTAGGCTGACGGGTCCTACGTGGGGGGAGAGAGACGTGCTTTCAACGACAGTGGATCTCCGCATTCACCACGCACCATATCTAACATGTCGTGTCGTAATTTGGCACGACGTCATGCATACGCACCACGCTTTGTTGGCAGAGACGGAAGAACTGCTGGACTTTCTGAGACATGAGCATCTGCGCACTGCCAACAGCATTTCGAATTGGCTCGAGAACTGGGGAGGAAACAGCACAGAAGTACCTTTAAAAAAAAAAAAACCCACAAGAACTCCCCGCTGTTACTCTTCATCACTGTTTACTCTTATGGAACTCACTTTCCTCTGGAAGTTCGTTCTCTTCTGCCTCTCTTTCCATGTTCTGACACCATCCCTCCATCCTCTCCACCTCCGTCTGCAGGAGGCGTAAGAAGAACTCTCCGTCTCTCATGCAGGGCGAGGCGCGACCCGAGTCGGGCAGGCTACGGGGGCCCTCCAGGGACGGTGTTCCGGCCCAGGCTCGCTCAGACGTAATGGGCAAGGGGGAGTGGGAACGTGGAGGCAAGTGTGGGTGCTGGTGGGACCGTGGGTCCGCTTGGCAGGCCTCAGTGGCGTAACCGCTCTGGATAAAGTCCTGGGATAACATATGATAAAAATAAAAACATTTTCATGATTTTTTTTCAGTCCATCAAATGGTCTGTGGTCTTGTAAACGTTCTGCTCATTGGCATCGGGATCTCCCACTTGCGTAGTCCAAAACTTTGATTATAACAGATGCATTATGTCAAGTGATATAATGCATCCAAATGAAGTGAGAATTATAATCCAAACAACACAAAATCTTTTTTTTTTTTACAGTACATTACACAGTATGTAGTAGGGAATAAGTATGCGGATATGAAACAGGCGGTATTGAAGTACATTCTGTTTTATTCCAAAATGAGTTTTAAGCCTGTGGAAGCTCTTCCTGCTACTAAGCAAGGGTTTAAATATTTGGCTATTTTGACCTTTTGTGCAGATGCTTAAAGGGTATGAACAGAAATTTGCATTCCCGTCACAGTTGGCATGGCATGTCAATGATTTACTGTAGGTGACCGTAACGTGGCAAGAAATGTGCCTGTAATGTCAAGGACACAGTACTACTGAATAGGTTGCACATGTCTGACTCCCTATGAACCACTATAGGCGAGGTGGGCATGACCAATGAGAATATTAGTCCACACTACCATTAATTTACATCTCACACATCTCGAGTCGATCCATCAGTCATCTGTTCATTCATTAATTAACCGTCCATCCAGCCAATTGATTAATAATGACTGCTTTTCACAGCTTCTTTGTAATACACGCACACATAAACACGTAAACGCATATGCGATAAAGATTTCTGACATAGCATCATTGATTATTGGAACATTTGTCTCAAACAAATTAATTTCGATTTTAGCAAATACCACCGGGCAAGACCCTGTTTACATGGCAGCGTTTCGAAGGAAAACACATGATTTTTGTGTTTTGTTTCAGAAATGTTTCACGTTTACACGGAAGCATTTTGAAAATGATGTACTTTTCATGTAGGACTACTAGTGGGTAGTATTGGTGGTGTTTGTAATTGAACCACACCCACGCATGCAGAGAGAATAGAAATATTAACAATGGGAAGGTGAAAGTTTGTAATTCCCCCTGGATGGGACACTGGTCCATAGCAGGTTGGTCCCCATCTATATAGCTGAGTAGTTTGGAGCAAAGAGCCGAGCTCAAGGACACGACACAGGGTCAGAGTCAGACACACTAACCACTGTTCTAACTTCACCTCTCCGACCACCAAAGGTTTTTTATTTTGACTTGAAAAAGTTGTCTAAACAGGGTCTATTAGGATCGAATAACCTAGGATTATTATGATTATTATAATGGTTGTGGTTATTATCCTCACATGGTTTGGGGTGTTCATTGAAACATAAATGTTTGAGGTTTGACAAAAATATTTGGTCTGCTGATGAAAACGATAAATCGCTGGAAAGAACTCCAGGAGGCAACAAGGTCCAGATGAATTGCACACAGTCCTTGCACACCTACCTCTCTATAGGCCCACTGTCCCTGTGTGTGGACGGTGCGGTGGCATTCTGTGTACTGACTGGCAGACTCCGGCTCAGACGAGTGCCTTTGAAAGGAGCAGCCGAACTGGAGACTCTTGTCCTGCGTTGGCACTGCGATGCTGAGCCCTGGGAAGCCCTCGGGGTCCAGGTCAGCCTGCACGCTTGCTGTCACGCTGTTTGAGCGTTTGAAGCGCGCACGCCTGCAAGACAGGGAGTCATAGCGGGCCCCGAGCAAATCAGTCACGTAGGCAATGGCATGCAAAAGCTTCTCTCATTTTTTTAACTTTTTTTTTTCCATCCCTAATAATTGCACACTCATTTTGGAGCCTGTGTTGTCCATGCACTCACTGTAGCTCACATGGGTTGCGATAAGTCCAGCTAAATCCTTTGGCATATGACGCACCAGTGTGTGCAAATGTCATGTCAGTGGACTCAATGATGAGTGTTTACTCTATTACAAGTTTACCCCCACCTCCCCTCATCCGTCTTTGCTGTCTGATGAGGTGTGAGCTGTGACTCAGCCTTTCATTGTTGGACCCCGGTTTTCTTCACACTATCATTCTTAATGACTGCAAAGGGGTGGAAGGGCATTTTCACCTGGTGTGCGATTGTTTGCATCTTTTGTAGGAGCGTTTTTGTTTTGCTCCGAGGGCTTGCGTGCATATCTGACCTGCAAGCAAGGCTGGATATAATTAGGAGAGGGGTCTGAGTCACATGTGAAAGTCATGTTGAGTGTATGATTTGCAGTAGTCATGGTTACACACACAACTGGTGCAAAAACAAGACATTTTTGGAACAAAGTGCGACTGAGTTCAAGCTGTGATGTCTGATGAAATGTTAAATGAAATAATAGGATCTAGGCTAGAAATCAACAATAGGTGGCCGCACTGCTGGGCGCCCTGAAGATGAAGGCTTTCTCAAATTATGAATCAAAATTATTCACATAAATCACAGAGGAAAGATCAAAAGTTCTTGATGAAGCCACATATTTTGGGGGAAAAGACAAATTAGCAAATAAACAAATACACATCTGAGTTTGCAAATTTGTGCCTGTAATGAAAGTAACTTAAATGCCAGGCAAAGTAAACAGCTCAAGTCTGGAAGAGATTTCAGAGGTAATTACTTTTCTTTTATTTGTTTGTTGCATTGCATTGTACTGTCTTTACCTTTTGTCATCTTCCACTTGGACTCCTATAGAGTGAACCTCGGTGAGAGCTTTGCCCTCTGCGTCTGAATCTGACAGAGTCTCTGAGCTGTCCACCTGCAGCAGAAGAACCAAAAAGCAAGTATTAGTTGGACCACATGCTCTAAAGCTAACACACGCAACTGGAAAAACAAGGGATTATTGAGACATCTTTGAAAAAAAAGGTCTGGTTTCTTGCTGAAGTTAAAAGATTGGTGCACCTCTGCAGTAGTAGTGTCTGTGTGGCTGCTTTTTATTAGGAAATCACATCCTTTATGACATTTATGTAACTATTTCTTTTCTTGAAATCAAAGACTATAGCAGAAGGGGGTACCACGTTACTAATATTTAGACTACATGGATACACAAAGTTTATTCAGTTCAAGTTGTTATTTCTTTACCTTGCTTTTGCTGCAGGTACCTTTTTCCATTTTCGACTGTGGAGTGGGTTATTTTTATGATTAGTCTATTTCATTGAGAAAAAGGAAAAACTTTACATTTTTCGTGGTTGGAATTAACAGATACATTCAATCATTCAATCACATTGTTCAGTGACCTATAATATGGAGAGTTTACAATATAACAAAGTACTTTAAAAATACAATGGGCTGTTAAAGTTTAGACCAGTTTCAACCATGTGATCTTCAATAATCTAATAAAAAGCAGTGAGCAGACATGTTAGGGAATTGTTAACGGCTCCACATTCTTTTCATTCTTTTAACTCCTGAAATGGTTTGTTCTCATTACAGCTGAAAATGTCACAATAAAGTAAGACTAAAGGCATGTCTATTACAGTTTCCTCTTCTCCTATTTCCTTTTGGGTCATGGTAGTAATTAAATCTTTTTAAAAGAAATTTCACAAAAAGCTGCAACATCGAGAAGCAACCAGACTGGAAAATGTAATAGAGAAACGGAATGAATTAATACATGAGGAGGAATGGAGAAGAGCAAAGTAAAAAGAGAATACCAAATGAAAAAAATAGTAGACTAAACTGAATGAAATAATAAAATAAAGCATCTTAATTAAGAAGTGTTTTAAAACAGTTCACTGAATCTTAAGCTGTGATCACACAGTGATATAAACTACTGAAGTCAGACATATTTACCTATAGGTAAGAGGTACTTAACCAGTTTTTTTTGTTTAATCCTTCACCTGAATTTTGTTGCTGACACCTCAAGTACCAGATCTGAATTATGAATTGCACAAAACTGATTTAATATCTAAACACACCCCTAGGAGGTTTTCGCATGGTGTTGTGAGTGAAATGTACACATTCAGGGACTATACTGTGAAATCTGGGACCAAAATGTGGTTAAGTGTAATAACTGGCAACAAACAAAACATTCACACAAACAATAAACGGAGTCCAGTGGTGGAAAATTAATACGAGGTGGGTCTTTTTTTTATCACCTGCACAGCGATGGATGGCCTCCACTTCCTGCCCCCGCGGCCCTCGTCCTGCCCTCCTGCTTTACTCAGCATTATGCTGTTCTGAGGCAGAGAAGCAGACTTCCCCAGGCTGCCTCCGACCCGGCCGTCCCTCTCCCTGGCCGGTCTCGGAGGTCCCTCCAGCAAGCTGTCGGCTGAGCTGCTATGTTTGGCCCTTACCCCGATGCCCGGACCCCCGCTGTAGGGCACCAGCTCCCTTGACCCCCTGACCCCATCCAGGCTCTCTGCGGAGTTGCTGTGCTGTCGGGAACGCCCGGGTCCGCTGGCCGTGTAGTAGCCCCCTCTGGAGGAGCGGCCCGAGGGTCCGTCGGCGCTGCCCAGGTCCACTGAGTTGCTGTGCTGCTTTGGGCGCCCGGAACCGGCGCCCGAGGCCATCTGCCCACTGCTCTGGAAATACGCGTCCTGGGTGGACTCGGTGCTGCTCTGGGCTCGCACCGAGAGCGAAGACTTAGACATGCGAGGTGGGAGTGGGGGAGGAGCACCTTTACGATAAGGAAAGACTGAAGTGTCAGAGGAGCAGGAGAGAAGGAAGACAGAGGCATAGCGGGCTGTTACGAGAATAACGGTAATTTTTCAACAGGGAACAGGGGAGGTGGATACTTACAAAGGGGACAGACTGGAGAAAATACGACAGGAGAGAATGAAAGTGGAAAGAAATGAAAAAAAAAACATTGGTGGAAAATGAGGAGCGCCAATACAGAGGGAGGGAGAGAAAAACAACAAAATCATTAAGAAATAATGCAAGATGAGACAACATGTGACGCTTTGTTAACTTTTGTAAAAAAAATAAATAAATAAATAAATGAAAAATTGGCAATGAGTTTCAGTGAGACAGCAGCCTGAAAAGTTGAAAAAGACCGACACAACAGAAGTGACAAAAGAAAACCTCATCTCTCGAGGTAATTTAACTCGGCTTCTTAAATAGATGAAACAATTTCCTGAGAGAAATATTAAACACACAGCTCCTGTCTCCTCCGTCCTGGCAGTCTCTTCAAATGCATATGCATAGATGCAGTTTATTTTCAGAGTGCAGAGATGCTATCTATGAAGCTCCAGCCTCCCGTGTGTGCCTATACATGTGTGTAGGTGCCTCTTGGTTGACGTCAATGACACTTCATGGAGGCTTTAATAAATCTCGATGGGGGATTTGCTGGAAGCTAAGAAATCGGAGTCCTGCCTGGGACTAAATTGGCTCTGTGCACACACAGATACACAAGTCATCTACAGATGTACTGTATATTAGGCTTGTGCATCCTCGGGAAGAATTCTCCGAGTGAGACAAACATCAGCCAGAGTGATGGGGAGGGAGAAGGCAAAGAAATGAGACGGCACCAGGAAGAGACGCCGACAGGAAGACAGAGAAGCAGCTGGAGACACTGAGCTATCATCATAATCACGAGTGTTCCTCTACCTATTACTGAGCCTGAGAAACCTGCGATCACACAAGGGAGTGTGAAGGAAGAGATGAGATCCAAAGGCGAGAGGGAGATGACAGAGAACAAAGAGCATGAACAATAACGCACAACAAGTCGGTGTCTGTCGCTCGCACACAGGCATACACAGAGTGTGATTGTTAGAAATGGAAGGAAATGAGTGGAAAAAGAAGGCGAGAGATTAAAAATGGATGCGCACTTTGGTGGCAGCTGTGCTTTCAGTGAGAGCGCAGGGTTTGTGTGCATAAATTTGGTCTTGTCAAGGTGAACAGACACAGCCTGTCACAAAACTCCTTCTCCCACTGAGTTTCCCACCAGGTGGCTGCCACATAAGGAGACGAGCAGGAATCCCGCCGTCGCTCAACAAGGTGTTTGCGTACTCACCGGCCCCGCCCTTGATGCTTCCCTGGGGGCCGGACATGGAGAAGACGGAGAGGCAGTCGTCGTCCTGGGAGCAGCCGGCCTGGATGGCGCGGACGTAGCTGTGGCTGCGAGTGCGAAACACGCCGGGGAGGTCCAGGGCGTCCACGGCTTGAGACTCCACCTCCCCGAACATGGTCTCACACACGGCCTCAAACTGACGGTTCAGGGTGTCGCCCAGCTGAAGGGGCGATACGGAAAGCGATGGGGAACGTTGAACGAGAGCTGGGAGGAGGAGCTCTCATAATGACCAGATTGTTAATTTCACAACCCGTCGTTACCTGCGAGCTGGTCAAAGAGCGAGTGTAACTGCGGGAGCGGGTGTGGGTTTTGGGCGTGGTGCGGCTGTTGGGGTAAGAGTCTGTGCACTGCTTACACGAATACCTGGAATGAACACAAAAACAGACAACATTGCTGATTAACTGCACCCAACTTCAGATTTTTCACACTAATTTGATGTCACATTCTTGTGGTAAAACCTTCAGCCATTTGTGTGGCTATTTTTAGCAAAAGACTCATATTTGTAATGCACTCAGTACGCCATTTGGCTCGCCACAATTATCAAATAAAATTGACTGAGTCATGCTTGATGAATATGCCAGATGGAGTCATTTCCAGTGTTGGGATGCCGCATTTCTATGCCAACGGGGGCAAAATGCATAACAAATTACACTAGTAATTTTTGAGTGTTGATCATGCCGGTGATAATAAATTACATCTAAATGTGAAAATTACCACATGTGTATGAAGATGTCTCTTTTATAAAAATGACAAAAAAAAGTGACTTGTATGCTTTTTTTCCCTTCCAAATGGTAGAAACAGAGTTGTAAATGTTGTTGAAAATGCCTTTATTCCATCTGCTTGCAGTTGAATTGGGTGATAATGAGTGTGACTAGTTATGGTCCCAACATTCCCTGGTGTTATGGCCAAAACAAGAATCTGTTGTTGAGAGTAGTTGTGACCCCCAGTGTTTGACTTCACTGTAATACTTTGGACAATAAAAGGTTAGGGTTAGGTCAGGTACACATTCACACAATTCAAGCTCATTATTTAACCTCAAATGAATGGAATGAAGCCAAAGTACCTGGAGAAAACCTACCAACAACCAGGGGAAATGTGCAAATTTATGGCAAAAAGGGCCTATCCTGGACTCACACTGAGGTTTTCTTGTTTTTACGCCAACAAACAAATGCAAAACACTTATCATCTTTCAGAAAATGACTACAATTCGACAGATATATGTCACTGGATATCCTAAAGGGCCACAAAAGACTGTGAGAGCAGGGACACATCCGCAGCTATGAAGGGAGCCTCTTTAAAGTCTGAAAGCACAATCTCATTATGTCATCAGAGGTGTCGAACAGATCTTAGACATTAAATATGAGATGTCTGCTGCAAAGTCAAAATTTCTGGGTAGGACCTCCCACACAGTGCACCACCAGGCTCCCTGACACACTCGCTCCTCATTAAACGTTAAATAAAGAGCTTTTGTTTGCTTATGCCTTTGTTTGATGATGCGAGTAAAAATAGTCGAAAGACACTGACAAGCCGGTCAAATTCAGACGGGATGTAAACAGGGAATTCACAAGTTGGTCCAGTATTTGTGCACACATCTTCTACGTCAGCATATGGTCGAAACATGAACTCGTATGAAGTTATGATGTATTGTTCCATGCTGTGAAACTATTTTCGTCCCGTGTTTGAAGCCTGGGATCTGAACGTCGTAATCAAACACTGCGGCGCTGCTTTGGGCGGCAATCAAAAACAGGGGGATTGATATATTCAAGAAACACAAATTAGCATTGTGCAAAAACAGTTCTATGGTGAAATGTCAGCTTACTAATAGAGTGACCTTTTCCCCCCATGAAATAAAAAAAACAACAACCTTTTTCTTGTTCCAATTAGGTTTTATGTCTTGTCCTTGTTGGCTGTCGTTGTACAGTATATTGTACCGCTGAGTCCATTTGCCACATCTGTGTAATCTCTTTAACATCGTGTCCTTATTGCAACTCCCACAGTCTGGTTTTTCAAAAGCCAGAGAGCCGCAGTTCCCCATTTCAACGTGACACGCTTCATTTGAGGCATACAACCTTTGATCCATGCTGATGGATCGTCTGAAGGCGTCCCTCTGGGCGATCAGGGTGGACTTGGGCGAGGCTTTCGGGCTCGTGTCCGAGTCGGCGCTGTCGTCGTCACCCATGGCCTTGATGTAGCTGCCACTCCGCATTCGGCGGCACGGGATCTCCCCGCCGCTGTCGGACGCACTGCCGCCGTATCCCCCTCCCCAGTCTTCCGATGGGACCTGAGACCCACAAGTCCACAGAAATGACCACAAGGAGCAACCACCGAGAACTGAACGTGTGGTGAGTGAGAAACATTCATGTGGCTCGGGCTGGTGTTTCTCAGTCCTGGTTCCGGAGTGTGGCTTCTCTGCATGTTTTAGATCAGGGGCTTTCAAAGTGTGGGAGGGTGAGCCCATTAAACAGTGCTTGTACTGTGTTGTGGGCCCTGATTTTCATGTTTTGTCCCATTTCAAGTACAGTTTTGTCTAAATACTTATACTACACAGCATAATACAGTATGTCCAACATCTAATGGAATCCACAGGCAATATTAAGCTCTTGTTCCAAGTTCGCTAGATGATTTTATGAGAAGAAAATCTTTCCATACAGTTGGTAACTGCTGTAACTGACAAACGTCTGGCTTTATATTGAAGTTTTAAAAACGTTGTTTCCATCACTCTTAAATATTGTTCTACAAAGCAGTTTTACAACATCCACTTTGTTTATTTAATCCTGAATTATTCTCCAAAATGGAAACAAGGTACAAAATCGACCCGTAATCTCAAGCTCTCTGGTGTCCGACACTTTGAAAACCAGTTTTTAATCCCTGCTTTAAAAAAAATTGTTGATTACTATTTTCTACTGCGTGTGATAATGTTTATGGATCAGGTTGTAAACACCAACACAGCCACATGGTCAAACTTTGAGTTATGCATTAATGGGTTAAACAGTTCATATGTGTCACAGGCATTCGTCTTCTACACCTACAACTGTTAAAGGAGGAGTCATATCACCACCATGACTTCATTAGTGTTGAGATATTGGAAGCGTTTTGACTGCTCAAGTGGCAGCTTCTTCCCAATATCTGTTCAAATGGGCCAAAAACATTTCTCAAAAAGGGAAATATATTTCATCATCGAAAAATATTTCGCACCTCAAACAGAAGGAGAGCGGCGACACACAGGCACACCATCCTGGCAGCACACGTGCACGTAAGAGAGCGCTCAGCCATGCTCATGCACACGTTAAAGCACACGCACATGCGCTTATATATGCGAACATGGGAGATGATGTCAGAGAAAGAGAGAGCGACAGAGAGTGAGAGAGAAATGGGATGAAAGGACTTACAGAGAGAGAGAAACTCTGACAGCTGGAGAGACACTGACACGGAGAAGGAGAAGCAGCGTATAAGCGAGAAGCCGGCAGACTTAGAGCGACTTTACAAGCGCACAGAGAGGCAGGTGGACGGGCGGAGGGGCCGGCACACGGGGATGAGCGATGGAAAACGCAAACACTCACACACAAACAGGAGGACAATCAAGACAAGAAAACCAAGGGGGTAAACAACATATAGAGAATTGATGAAACCAAAGCGAAGAATCACACTGAGAGATTCCAACTGTGTCCCTCATGTGAAATGTATGAGCCGTCAAGACCTGAGTCAGGATGCCATTTTTCACAAGACAATAATGAGACAAAACATTAGGCAGTGTGTTCTGCTTCCTGGCATATTCAATGTGGGGATGATGTATTCCGTGATTTACTTTCAGATTTGACCAAATACCCGGACTTAGCAGGCCTACGATGATTCAACAATTGAATTAAACAACACGCCAGAGACTTAAGCAGCAAGAAAAAAACAAACAAACAAAAAAAAGATCATGAGAAACTGTACAATTCATACAATATCTGAAGCTGATGAGGGAACCCATTCAAACAACAATTTATATATGCTAATGCATGAAATGTACTGTATGTGATGGATTAGAACACTATTAAGTGTAGGCAAATGTGTAATGTTCTCGCTGAATAATAAAAATAAGTCACAATATATAAAGTAATAAACATATTTGAGCTAATGTCATTGTCAAAGTAATTGTAGCTGAATTTAATAAGATGATATAAATGAAATAAGAGCACATCATCGATAAATAACTACTAATAAAGTGTTGTCTTGCTGTAACAGAGTATGAATACATTCTGGGAATTTATTTAAATATCATTTTGCAAAACCTGAAAAAAGTTCAACAGTACACATAAGTACATTTGC
Source organism: Blennius ocellaris (assembly GCF_963422515.1). Classification (NCBI taxonomy): domain Eukaryota; kingdom Metazoa; phylum Chordata; class Actinopteri; order Blenniiformes; family Blenniidae; genus Blennius; species Blennius ocellaris. The sequence goes on from NC_137669.1 coordinate 8,528,311, forward strand.
AATGGCATTTTTAATTATGTAAAATACAGTGAAACATCTGAAAACCACGTGCTCTTTTCATTGTCAGTGTTATCTCCCTATAATTGGCTGTAACTAAACATGTTTCAAATATAGTAGAAAAAAATTATTTGTATGGATTGATGATTCATGAAGTGCTGGAAATGCATTTTGTTTTGAGATGACAAAAAGCTGAGACAACAAACTAAAAGAAGCTAAAAGCTGTGTCAAGCTGTTGAGATGTGAGGTTATGTGATGATTTGATGGGGGGGGTGGCGGAAGGGGGGGGGGGGGGGGGTGTTGCCAATCACCTGGTGTGAACCCTGTTCCATTAGGGACAATCAAAACTTTAATTAATATCATAGCAGACGAGTGCACCTTTCAACCTTGTGCATGGGTTTCGATTATTGTGGAGGACCACTCAGGAAGACAAGTAAAAGTGTTTGTGTACCATCTGATCCCACTTCGTTCCCAGCATGATAAAAGCTTCGCACCATCCTTTGGTGAGTAAAAGCAGCTGCTTACGCTGAAGGACCCTTCAATCTTTCCGTTGTTGCGAATGTTGCCGGGTGTGCAGCCTCGCATGAGCATGGGACCGAATTAAACTGAATGAAAACACCTCCACGCGGTGACACACACACACACACACACACACACACACACACACACACACACACACACACACACACACACACACACACACACACACACACACACACACACAGTTTTGGGGCCCCAGGGTTTGGCATCCAGCTGAGTGTGTGTTTTTAAGGTCATCACTTAAAAGATGATTCAGCCTAATCTCCCGATCCCCCTGGCCTTTCACTATCTCTCTCATTTCCTCATCCGGCGTTTCTCTCTCCTCTTCTCAGTTTGGCCCCTGGCTGCCATCACCTCCTTTATCTCTTTTCTATCCCTGTGCTGGCTTTGCTATCTCTGCATCCCTACCTTGCTCTTTCCCCATCCTCTCTATCTGTCTCCCTCTCCCTCCCTCGCTGTTTCCATCTTCATTTGAGTCTTGCTCCATATTCTTTCTCTTCTCTCTCTTATTTTTTTTTTTTTATTATCATTTCTTATCTATCACACACAGACTGAGGGGATGGGAGAAGCTTAGGGAACATAGAGCGCCCGCTCGGTTCCGATTGTGCACATCGTGATTGGTGTCGACGTCATGGGAGAAGATCTTGCACATCCTTTCGCCACCTCGCTGCAATTCAGACCTGTGAAGATTCACTCCTGTTTTGTTTGGGCTGTTCCTCTTTTTGTTCAGAGTTTGTGAACAAACACCGTGTACAGGCTTGTACATGTTGTAGTGTTTAGATCTAGGTCTAGATCTGATCCAGATAAGTTCATAGATGGCTGATCGAGCAAAGTGTATATCCACTTTAGATAGGGTGTATCTTTCACGCTGTCATGTTTTCTGATTGTTTTGAGATAAAATTATTTTCTTTTTCTTTTCTTAAATTTGCGGACTTGCTAAACGTACACTGTTTGTTATGTGGAGCCAATGAACGGACCATCCATCCATCCATCCATCCATCCATCCATCCATCCATCCATCCATCCATCCTGTTGGTTTTTGAATTTTAAAATGCAAAAAGCAATGTTTTTGATTATTTTTTTTCAATGTAATTTAACTGAAAAGTTCACATTTTTGGCCACGTGAGTGGAACACAAGAAGTGTTATTATCACCATGAGCCAAGAGCTTTAAAATCAAAGTGGTTGATTATCAAATCATTTTACAAATCCACCCAACAGAACCAAGTAGTGCAGTGTCACTCCAGTATTTCTTCACTTTTCAGGTTTTCTTTGAGTGTTGTTGAAAATATTTGGCCCTTTAGCTACTAGCTTCAAGCCAGTCACTTCTTAAATAGGTTTGCAGGGTATTTTCGTGTTTCTGCAGTCAGTGTTTGGCAGGTAAAGCTTGGTTTTTATAGTGGCACAATCAGCAACCATGTGAGAAGTTAAAAAAAACAGCTGTTGAAAGTGTGTCTACTTCAGTGTGTGAAGCTACTGTTACCACATTGCTTTTGTGCTGCTTTTTGTCGTGGGTCTTGTCGTGTGGAGGAGACTTTCAAAGCTCCATATCTGCAGCTACAGGAAGCTACCTGCTCCCATGGATCAATCTGGCTTCTCTTCAGCTCGCTGAAGCACCAAAATCAAATTTACTCAACACAGTCCCCTTGCTCATCCCAGAACTGCAAGTGATGCCATTAGACGACAGAAAAGCTGTGGCGGCAGAGTCCATTCTGTGTCCTGAGGTGTGGATGTAATGCAGCCACAGAGGCAAAAAAAAAAAAAAAAGTGGGGTTTGTCCTTTGAAAACACTCCCCTGCTCTTTCTGCCTCTTCTATCAGCAGACGTCAGCTGTGTCTAAAGGACGAGAGTTGGAAAAACACCAGGGACTCCTGTGGCTGCCTGCTGTTTCGGCAGAAGCACAGACCACATGACAGCTTCCCCTCAACCCAGCGAAGGTTTGGGTTTGTCTGTTTTGTCTCTCTAAACTGACTTTTAAGGCTCACTGCAGGACAAGTACTAGCTTCACGAGTTAGGAGGATTTCTGCACGCAAAATGAGCTAATGCGCACTGGGATAACTACGAATGATATATTCAAGAGAGGTGTGTCAAACTTATTTTAGATTCTCTCATGCCCAGTTAGATCTCCAATGGACCAGTAAAATAATGGCACAGTGACTTATACACACCGATAACATCAAAGTTTTACCTTTAGTTTTAGTGAAAGAAAACCTATTCTGAACATGTACTCCATTGATGCTCATGCATCTTTGACTTAAGTCTAAATTTCTTGGGCACAAGTGAAAGACATTAAGTTAAAAGTGGCTTGCAAATACTTGCAATTAGTAATTAGTTGCATACTTTAACACTTTTGATTATTGAGCTGCTCACGTCTCACTTTTCTTTATATTTCTAACAAGAAAAAAAAACGTCACACTATTGAATGTCACACTATTCAGAAATGCTGTTTTGGGGTTTAATTGCATGAGGATGCAACAAACTCCTGCATATGTGTGGCTAGGGCAGGGGTAACATGGGGGCGGAATACTTTGTAAAAGTGTATAAATGCATCCTTTTATGTGTTTATTGCACTGCATACTCCCAGCATTTCACCCCAAAATAAACTTGCTCCGAAATGTCCACAGCAATGTATAATTGACTATAGTTATTTATTTTTTTACATTATTTTGAAAGGCTTGTGGGTGTTAGGAAGATATATAGTGCAAACTAACTTAAAATAAAGACAGTTTCAGAAGGTGACTCATGACACAGTAGTCATAAAATATTTCTACTTTAAATACTGAGATTATTTTAAAAAAAAAAAACGTTTTTATTTGTGACATACACACTTGAATTGAGATGTGTGATCTGCTTTTAACCCTGAGGAGTATTGGACATCAACAGTGCATCTGACGGGCATTGAGGGTTTAGGGGGTTTGGTCAAGCACCTACTCTATTTTGGTGGCAAGTAAGGTGCAAACAAGTTGTGGTTTTTGAGCAAAACCCAGTTGATCTGGGGTTTGAGCTACCGACGTGCAATACTAACCTCTGGGCCATTCCTATGAATGTTACTGATGCATGAATATCAATTATTATTCATTATGAGATCACCATTATCAGATAAAACACACAAATAAATGACAAAAAACACTAATGCAGAGTTGGAATAGCAGCTTTTCAAAACCATGTAACATCTTATTATTAAAGATGATTATATTGCGTAAAATTGAATAAATCCAATGGCTCAGTTTTTTCTTGTGGCACCCTGATGAAAATTAATTGCCCACCCTTGCCCCAGGCAGATAAGATAACCTCACTGGGTTATCTCATTTTAATGGATTCTACAGGATAGGCAAGAATAAGCCTCATGCTTCAGTCTATCTTTTATTTTTGTTGCCTTTTGTGTTTAAATGTGGGAAAGGCTTTCTTCTGTTATAAATCCAACAATGATTTTATAAACATATAAAGACTACACCTACACCTTGCAATGCTTACTTTTCTCTTTAAATAAGCTTCCAACCACATGTTTTCTCTGGTTGTTACACCCAACAACACCAAAGTGGTGCTTTTCTGAAGTACAGATGGATATACATTATCACACTGAACAGCGTCATAATTTATTTAAGGCAAAGAAAACCTCTTTGACCACAATGTAACATCATTAAAAACTGCAATTCAAACAACCCCATTTCATTTGTGTTGAGAGCATGAAGCTAATGATTTTGACTTCTTTGGCCTTTTTAAGATGGCAAACCACAATAAAAACATGTTCATCAGGCTTCAACATTTTGTGCTGCGACAAATGTGAATTGATTTAATCTTTTCTCCATTTTTGATTAAAGTGGAAGTGTCGCCTGAAGTTCTAACAAATCTTGAAAAAAAACAAAAAAAACAAACTACAGTTCTTTGAAATGGAATCTCATTGATGACCAATGGAGGAGCTAAGATGGGTGCCTTTTCTGGTGGTTAAACTTCTCCATTTATGTTTGTTTGAATTATTTATTTATATTTTTATAAGTAATTTCCTGCCAATAGCTTCTATTCACTCAGTAATCATGAATGAAAAATTATGTGGTTTGATTGAATTTTTAAAGAAAAAAAAATCCTTTTCCACAGATTATAAATGTGGTCTTTTGATTGCCTCGAGGACAAAGCAGAAGCACTAAGACCGAAAAGTTTAGGCAAAAGATTCACTGAGATATAACTTGAGAGAAAAGCTGCGAAATCCTTGATCCCAAATGTGTGAGTTAAACACTGTATGAAAAATGGCAATGTGGGATTTCTTCAACTATAAATATTTATTGTCCTCGTATTGAGAAACTGTAGGCATAATGTTGGTTTTCTTTGGTTGCTAATTTGGGATTGTTCATCACCAGAGAGCAGACTATGCTTTCATTCAGATCGCACAGATTCATATGTATGCAGACACACACCTGGAGGTAGTGGAAGGTCCTCTCCTTGAGCTTGCTCTCAATTGGCACCAGTGCTTTGTCGTAACCTCCTCCTCCCCTGGTGGAAGGATACACTTCTCTGGCCTGACTGACTGTCATGGCTGACCAGGTACTCCTCTTCAGCGAGTGACCGTGGTGACCGTGGTGTCCTCCCCCATCAGTCGACGCCAGAGCCATTGTGGTACAGGCCACGCACTCCCCGGATCCTGGCCCTCCGCCTCGCTCCTTGGGCTTTTTCATGGTGAGCTCCTGAATGGCGGCATCCAGGCTCTCGTGCCCGCTGGGATACCCGCGTCTCCCGCCGCTGACCATGAAGCTGCTATCGCTGTCCAGGTTGTCGTCGGAGCTCCACCAACCCGCCGTCCTGCTGCGGTGGCGCCGACCCGACTCGTGCCGGGAGTCTCCGCTCTTGCTGCGTTCTCGAGACTTGCTCCTCCTGGTGGAGCGAGACTGGTGGCCCGAGTAGTGCCCGTCCTCTCCTCCACTGCGGTGGCCTCCCCCTCTCTCACCCCGGTACTCCCCTCCTCCCCTTGTGCCATTGTACTCCCGTTTGGAAGGGGCCTCCAGGGAATGCGACTTGGCGAACAGCCGCTGCACCGAGTTGACCAGGTGCCGGATGCGCGAGGGGCTCTCGCTACGTGGTTCAGCCCCCCCACTGGCCGTGCGTTGGTACTGCAGCGTGTGGAAGCCGTCAGGGTGGAAGGGCACCTGCTTCTCAAACTGGTCCATCAAGTTCGGGGGGATGCGTTGCCTATTCCCCCCGTGGCCCGGCAGGCACTCCTCACAGGAGTCGAACGACTGGAGTGGTGGGTGCTGGCTGGGGTGGGACCGGGGGAAGGTGCCCCCTCCGGAGTGGCTGTGGGAGTGTGAGTGGGAGTGGGAATGGTGCCTCTCTAGTGCCAGAGCCTCCGCTGGACCACCCGGAGGGTAATAGTGTCCATCGCTGTGCCCTTGGTAGTAGTCCCTGCCCGGACCGTCACAGTTGTCCGGCGCGCAGTGGCAGGGACCGCCGGAGGAATGCTGAGACATGCTACGGCTGACATGGTACCCTTTCATAGGCGCCGGGGCGTGGTGAGCCGTCCGGGCCGAAAGGGGGCGCTGTGGTCGCGACAGGGTTGCGCCGGTCTCACCTGGAGCCAAAAGAGAGGAGCAACGAACAAGGTCTTGTAAACATTGGGTGAATTACAATATTCATACTATCAAATAATTGAATCTCGTGCTCACTCTTGCAATCAGTGATGTTTTACTGTCTCATTACACAGAGTAACTGAGATGATGAGGAAGTGTTTGCTTCTTCCTGCCAATCACTTGGCAACAACAAAAATTTCCAGCTTTCTGCATCTGAGTCGGAGAGTTCACACAAAGGGCCGCATGGTACCAAAACAGAAACAGAAAAACCTGCACACTTTCGTTTGAATCTGGGAGGTTGAGCGAATTGAAATTCATAGTTTGACTTACAAATGAATCGCAACAAGAAAGAAATAGATTCTGTTGATGGATGTCCATATTGTTTTCACTCTTCTGTCAAATTGAAAGTAAAAACCATGATTCCTTTTTTTCCCCCCTTTCTTTTTTCTGATTATCACTTATATTGATGGGGTACTTCATTTCTTTTGTTATTTTCTTTCTGCCAAATCAAAGACAAACAAGACAATAGTGGAGCATTCAGCTCACACGGGCTGCAATAGGTGACCACAGACGGCTCTTTTTCTTCTCATTCATCTCAGAGGCCGGCGGACTGATAAATCAGCAATATTAGCCTTTCTTTTCTCTTAACGTGCCTCTTCAGCTTCAGCCTCCCTATTTTGCACGTCGTGCTCCACTCTCTGCCGTTTATCGTTTTATTCATCAGCCCAGAAGCTTCGCATTGTTTGCCTTTCACCCTCCACTCAGGGGCCCGCGGGGAGTCTCTCAGCATTCACGTGATTTACAGCCGAAGAAAAAAAACAAACAGCGTGTTTATCGATCAACTGCATTCTAATGCAGAGAGGATGGAGAGCGCCTGCAAACACCCTAGCATAACTGTCTGTGAGATCTGTTAAATAGTGTTTTAAAAGATTCAACAATAGCAGCATCCTGCTGACAAACACTGCAGCTGCCGCGTTGAAAGGATAGAGAAGTAAATAAATAAGGGATCCTATATACAACGCACCTTGCCAAGCTGCAGCAAGAGAGCAGCTCATTGTAAAAGCCAATCCAAACACTGCGGATGTTGTAAGTGTAGTTAAACAAAATGGAAACAAGATAAAAGCTATATTTAGACTGCCTCTCTCTTCAGCATGGAGATAACAGCTGAGATTACTTTTCCAAATGCTGTAATCATGTATTTTATTGGACTGGCATTAATTGCAGCTGTAGTAATCACGTCCTCTATTAGCCACTTCTTCGTTAACTACATAATGCTTCACAGGCACACAAGCCGTTCATAATGCACACAGGCATTCTCCCAACAATTCCAGATTTGATTAAATTGAGATGAGGCGACGGTGATGGGAGAGCCAGAATGGAGCTGCGAGGCTAGACGGGGATTCGCCAAGCTCCTGCGAGTGTATTTGAGCTTGCATTTTGCCGGCTTTCACACAGAGATGAGAGATAGGGGACAGATGCTGGGATAATTATTAAATAGAGCGTGGCCTGTTTGCCTTGATTGGCTGAATGAGAGCCGCCACCCAGAAAGCTCGCCCACATCTAAGCCGTGGCATTGGTGTAGCCGTGACGACGGGCCTCCTCGAGTCAGCGTCCCACCGTGGACAGATTTCAGACCGACGTGGCACCTGAGTGGACTGGGCCGCCTCACATTAACTCCGCGGGTGTGTGCTCATTTGATGGCTGAAACACAACTTGGGGCCAAGCCAAAGAGAGATTTCAATAATCAGACAGCATCAGCTGAGAGAAAACAATCAAAACACCCAAAGAGCACTGATGAAGGAGCCGCTGTTGTTGTAGCAGAATAAATATGACAAGAAATAGAGCCAGAAACCCACAAGGCAGGCACTTTACATCAAACCAAGTTTGAGCTTAAGCTCCACCTGCAATAAGAAGCATAATAACTTATTAATAACCTATTACTATCTTGTGGAATAAGTATATATTCAAGGTGATTAACTCTTTCTTACAAAAGCTGACATCAGGTTTGCGGCAGTATTTCTCTCCTGACTAATCTTGACAAAAGCCCCTCCTTGATCATACTATTTCTGTAGCCTTCAATGTGTAAGATTTCACAAACGCACCTTCAAGGGTAAGGTACGCTCTACACTAGCTACACACAAAAGAAATGGACACTTCAAGCTGCACACACATCATTGCATTTCCTTTCAGTCTGCCAGAAGCCGCCGCTCTAGATCAAAACAGTGGCCAAACACCAAGAAAAGAAAGGAAGTCAAAAATAAATATGATGGCAATGACAGGAAGTAGCAATGATCATTTTGAAAAATGGCTATGAGGCCATTAAACAGCTCAAAGCATCACACCGCCACTCTTTGAACACTTCCACTATTTGTTATTAAAATCTCAACACTGCGGTTTCTGATAGTATTGTTAAATTTTGGTCCGTCGTTTCGAGTTGATTGACAGCAATACAGGCAATGTGAGTAATGAAATGAACGAGTTTCTAACATCGAGCATGAATGATCAACCGGACTGGGTGTTCAGACCAAGTTATTGTTGTCTTTATAATTTTCATATCATTCTAGGTCATCCCATGGGCCACACTGGACCTTCAGGTGGGTATGTATGAAACCCCGGCACAAGATGAAAAACCAAAATACCAAAGTGGGGCGAAGACTGGATGTGATTTGAAGTGAAAGCTTCTAAAAAGCATCTGACAAAAAATGGAATTTGTGTCCCTATAGATCTGTTGTTTACAACCTTTTTTATTTGGAAATGATAGGAATTCAACCGAATTTTACTACCTGGTGTGAAGTAAATGGTGTTTGACATAACTTTAGAGTTAATCACGTGTTTCACTCCCTACATATAAGAAGTAACAGCTCTGCTGCACTTTGATCTTAAAGTGCATTTGTTTGTTGTGTATTTTCCAGTTTGCTCTGAAGTATCATCAATCTTTACGCAGCGGAGATAAACTGCCTCCATTTCGTGGTAAAAAATGATTGAGTGTGTGTATTTGGGTCATATTTTCAGAATTGAATATTGTGTAAACAAAGAACAAATTAAAATCATGGAATAATGCATCTATATATAAAAAGTACCCACTTGTTTTGTACGTTTACTCACAGTGAAAGCCTTTAACTAGTAAACCTATTTTGCTTTTTAATGCTTAAGGAGCCCGACATGTATTGACAACAAAATCCTGATTAAATCCTAAATCAACTGAAAATGGGTACTTAGCATGAGACTAATTATGTGCTGTGGTACAAATGGCTGAAAAAGAAAGGAAGAAAGAAAAATCAATTATTTTAATTGAATTCTTGAGAACAAAACAAGTTCTACATTATGTGATTCCAAGCTTTGACAATAATTAAATTCTAAGTCCGAATTCCATATCAGACAGCTTGTTAAGGCTGATATTTTTTGCAGTGTGTTGCACTAGCGTGCGTGTCCCCGTTTATGAATAGACGGCAAAGCGAGCAGCACGACTCTGCCTCAAGGAGTAAATTAAACCATGTTGTGTTTATTATGAAGTCTTTGGCTTTGGAGCACGCTGTTGGCGAGGAGCTGCCAATCACCACGTCACGCACACGTTTGGAAAGAGGGACACGTGCACACAGGAAAAAAGAAGAGAGTATGGTACAAAACAGCAGCAAAGCTGTCGCTTTCCTTTCCATCCTCCGTTTTACCCATCTTCCCATACTTCTGCCTCTAGTCTCAATCTCTCCTCCTGACCTACTTCTATCCATCCTGCAGTCACGTCTCTCCCTCCCCAGCTTTCATTCTTTCTTTTGTCCCCCCCCCTCCCTCTAACCTGTCAGTCCGTCTGGCTCTCTGCCTGTCAGCACTCTGTGTTGAGTTAATTACAAAGTTTGTTTCCATTTTTCGTCTGCGGGCCTCTCGTGATCGATCTGTCATCCGTCAGCCTTCTCTCTTATGCGTTTCTCTCTGGACAGTTTTGGTGTATTATGTACACACAGATTTTGCTCGCCAAATAACACACAGAAGCTTTTCGCGTGCTTCTTTTGTTCTCTCTTGCTCTGTTCCACCCCCTCTACGTTTTCAGGTATCTCTTCGGATTACAAACAAAACCCTCGATTTACACGTCGGTCCGTCCAAAGTATTACCGACCTTAGATATAAAGCCACCGAGAGGCCCGGCGGGTGCACGGCTATGAATCTTTTTCAAATCTAAAGAATTAATGTGAAATAAATCGCAGATTTGAACCTAATCTTGTCTATTCCTCTTAGGACCCCGTCCTGATTTCTCTGTGTGGGAGGAAATATTTAGTAGCTACTCAGTTTGGGGCTGTCATTGTTTAACGCTGCATGGCATTGACGTGATCGTTGCAGCAGCTTCAGTCTGGAGCAGTTTCCTTTGAAATATTCATTCGTTCACGCCAGCTGCTCTGACCCACTTTGCTAACAGCTGAGTCCGTCCCCTCGCTGCCGTCTCTGAGAGTCGCGGGTCAAAAGGGTGTTTCGAATCACCAATGTCCTTGTAAATGTACCACCTGAAAAAAAATCCCAAAATGATAAATGCTTTTTGGAATTTGGTTCGATCCATGAAGCCATAATAAAATACCATGCACTTCTCTTTCTTTTATGAAGCAGAAACCTATTAAAACAACAAGTAGTAAATTAGGATTTTTTTTTTTTTATGGGAATGCTGGTAAATTAACCCATTCCACAATTGAATTACTCTTGTCCAAAAAGCTAATCAGATTCCATCATTATGGGGGGAAAAAATACTCTAATCATAGTGAGCATCACATAGTTCGGCTCTGCTCTCTCTTTCCTATTTCAGTATTTGTTATTAAACTTTCTCTGAACTGCAGAAGCCTTCAGGCACCTCATATGGTTCTGGTTCATCTGGAGAGTTTTAGGGACTGACACAAACACATATAAGAATATTACATGTCTTTTTTTTTATTTTACAGTGCTAAAATACACATGTGAGGTTGAAGTGCTGGAGCAAATGGCGTTCACATGAGCGCATCGGGATCAGTGATAATTTGTTGTATCAGGATAATACAGGTTTGAAGACACATGATAAACAAGCTCAGATCCACACTGTAGAGAAGCGTGCAAAGAATATAAAAAATTGAGGAACATGCATTTAAATAAAGAACCTGCTACACAAAGTTCTTAAAATAATGTCAAGAATCTATTGAATCTACTTTATAAAAAACACTGAGTGTATCCCATATTGTGTAAATCAGATAAAACTTGAATATAAAAAAACATATTTTAGATAAAAAGACAGCTATCACTCATATCTGCCTTGCCTTGACTCACCTTACTGACTGTGTTGCTAATTTGGATATCAATATATAATAACATCCCACTTATACACTCCTTTAAATGCCAAGTGCAAAGCTGAGTAAGCTGTTGTCTACCAAGAGTTTAGGTTTTAAAGGCAAACTTGGGATTCTCATATTCAGCCTTTGGCTCGACAGGACATTTAACAACAATAGTCCGACTGTGCTGTTTCCAAAAAAATCTAATGTCAAGCATTTCCTGAAGTTAAAAACACCAGTAATACAAAATCCAGCCCATATTGCACGAATTACAAGGAAACCCCAACTTGAAAATAGGCAATTATATCATATATATCTAGTAAAGTTAAAGGTATACAGAAAATGAATGAATAAAATCCTAGCATCTATTAAAAATGTATTTTTTTTCACTGTAAAGTGTACTTCTGATTTGATATGCAAACATGAGATTTTCATATGTAGTTATGAAAAAAATCTCAACAATAAGGACTTTAAATTGTTTCTGTCGTCCCAAATGTTCTGTTGCCAGTCGATAAGTACCCCAACAGGAGAAGACAGCAGACCATGATTTGGACAAGACAACTACAGCCTTGGCTTGTGGTTGAAATGGGCTGATGCTCCAAGGCGGTGGGCATTGTGTGCCTGAATACTGGCATTGTTTGACTGCAGATACAATGAACTGCGCCACAGCATGGTCACAAGCAGATATGTCAATTCATTTAGGGAAATGAGAAGGTGAACTTGCGCAGAGCTCTTATAGGAGAGCAGCTGAACAATGGGAAAGTTTCCATTCGTCTGGTATCTCTCCATATGTACCAGTACAGTGGGCTTCAAAGACAGTATTAACCAGCGCGACACTGCAAACTCATAATGGGGAACACGACAGACAATAGTTCAATGTCTGAATGTGGGAATGGGAATTAGTGGAGGATTGGCTCTGCTATATGTTGGCATGCACTTCCTTCTTCATCAGCCAGAGACATGCATGCTGGGAAACTGGCAAGAGGACTGATTTGCTCTTCTCAGCTTTTAGCGATGAATGATCTATTTTCATTTTTCCACTGTCTTTCCTTGATATGCACAGACGCACGCACACACACACACTTTTCTCTGGCAGCTCACCCGTTGCAAACCAAAAACAATCAGAGGGCCGGCGAGGAAGTTGGAACATTTTGAGGGTGACCCCATGAAAAGGGCAGTTTGTGAAGTCTGTGCATACAAATGCGCACAATGAAAATAAAAAAAAATAAAATAAAAAAATCACATGGCAGGAGATTGTGAATGAATGTGCACGCTCAAACTCACTTTAGTGGAGAGAAATGTTTGTTGTTGAAGGTGGCTGACAAGTGACTGTTGCTTCAAATGCATACGCGGGACAAAAACGAGTGAGAGCAGAGCAAAAGAAAAGAGTGAGAGAAAGAGAGAGAGAGAGAGAGAGAGAGAGAGAGAGAGAGAGAGAGAGAGAGAGAGAGCGAGAGAGAGAGAGAGAGAGAGAGAGATGATGATGATGATGATGATGATGATAGCCACAGCACAGGGGAAATATGCTCCCATCAAAAGGGCAAAATTGAAGAGTGCCTAGGGGGCAATTCCTCTATTTTGCTTTCGCAGTCTCCTCCTCCACTTGCCCTGTTTTCCCTTCTTCTCTCATCCACTTGTCCTTCCCACATTCTACTGCACCATGTGTCTCTTTCCTTTCATTTCGTTATTCTCTCCTCTCCTATTCTTATACCTTCAGACAACACGTGTTTCCAAAAACAAGACCTTCTTCTGTCCATGGCTCATGGAGGATGAGCAGAAGGTTTCTTTTATGTCAATATCAAGCCCTTCGGACAAAGAATGCAATCCATGAATGCAGTGTTAAAAGACCTAAATGACCTCTGAGTTCTTGCTCTGTTCAGAGGCAAAGACTTCAGTGGGATTACAGGTATAGGTAAGAGGCTCGCGAAGTGCATTTGTAGAAGATAAAGATTAGATGCTTGAAATATAGGGTCTGATTTACACAAAAATAACAAATAAAATGTGTGCACACTTTACAGCAAGTGCTGGCCTACTCATGCCATGCACTGAGAAGTGTGTCTGAAATATCTACATGTGTTCAAAATAACACAAACTATGATTTTACCATTTTCTGCCCACATGAATAATGAATATTGGGCATGTGTTCCAGATTACACCACAGAAACTAAAAAAACCAAAACAGAAATGGAGGATTTTATGCACTTAGATTAAATTACAGTATGTAATGTGATTTACAACATCCGATAACGTTGTCTGTGATTGTGTCTGTTTTAATGCGCTTGAAAAGGTGATGAAAATCGGCTTAGCTTTATCCTTATGAGAGGCATCTCCACAGCTGGCTTTCCATCACTTTTATTTGTGGGCTTTGTTGTTGGACGTGGACGTATTTTGAGCTTGTGGAGGATCAGATGTCCTTCCAATCGCTCGCGTGTTTTTGAAGGAGAAATCTTGCGCGTGGTTTTTGACGTGGCAGTTTGTTCATGGCCGATTCATCCAGCGAGACATCTGCAGGAGTTTCACCTTGGCACGCGCTGAACTTGGTTGCCTCTCTTTTGCACAAGTTTCACATGCACGAAAGGGAGGCAAATCGGCAATTTCTTGCAAGTTTGCCACCTGAAAAAGCTGCCAGGAGAGGCAGATGTTGAGTCTGGATGAAAACTAACACGCTTTGGCCGAGACGCCCCTCAGACTTTCAAACAATTCGTCTCCGGTAGTGACTTTGAAACACCTGCTGCACCAATTACAGTTTACAAGCTCGATGCTGTAGACGTCAGAATATGCAAACCTCTCTGGTGGAGAGCGACATTGATTAAATATTAGCAGTTCATCTCCATCCACCAGATGGTCTGACTGATCATGTCCATTCTTGGCTAAAGGCACTCTCAGCACCAGTTCCTATGTGCTGTCATGAGATTCATTTAGTTCCAAACTCACTATTATATATGGGCTGCATTTCTATTCTGCTGGGCTCTTAGTGGACACTTTCACCATCATTACATCCTTTTAGTGTTTGATTTTTCTCATTCAACTCAGACTGGTTGGTTGATCATCTGATTTTCTTTGGTATGATACACTCACAGAGCTCATATATATTACTCATTTGTGCCGCACTTTAAAAAGAAATGTGCTGAATATCTATAACTATTCAAATGAGATGAATTTGTGATGAGAAACCCGTGCAAATTAAATTATTTCTCATAATATGACATTTACGTCACTCCTTCCCAGCAGTACATTAAATCTAATTGTGATTAATTAAATGAAAAACAAGTAGGATCTAGACAGTTACATGACAGAGTGAATTAACCAATAATAATAAAAAAAGATTAATTAGTTTAAGCTCCGTTGTGTTAATATCAGCTCTTAGTTGTTCATTAGCAGACATCAGATCACCAACCCGCTCTCACAGTAAAGGGCATAGACCAGATGCTGCTGACTGATAAAGAGTGAATGACCTTCTGAAAAGCCGATAATATTTCCTATTCGGTGCTTAAATGTACTTTTTCCTTGTGACATCTGGCAATTGAATACAAAAGCACTTTTCTAACATGCAGTGCTGACTACAAGCCAGTCTTGGAGGAGACATCCAAAGCCAAACCATCAAATCCAACATCTTCACAGACGAAAAACTGCTGGAATCAAGAAATATGTCTCTCCAACTCTCTCTGTTTTCCTTTATTTTTGCTTAAACAACCAATTTCTTCTGGCATGCATTAGTTTGATTCAATGAACTTGATGAGGAAACACATTAAAAGCTGTATGTTTACGCCCCCGAAAACAGCCTGAGAGGGGTTCTGACTGTGACTTAATGAGAAGGAAAATACCAACAGCACTTAGTGGAGTAGTGCTCACTCGTAATTGGCCTTCATTTTCACTCCCTGCCCGGGATAACATGTAAGGACATGGTCAGGGATATTAGATGGAGGTAAACAGCGATCAAAAGCGATGAGAGAGACACCTAACAGGCTCATTCAGAGAATTAGTCATTAGACATTCGCTCTTGACCTTCTGCTGCCGAGTCCTTAAGCACTTATGCATGCGCACTGTGGCTCTTCCTCGAAATTATTAAACTTTTTCAACAAACAGAACCCAGATCGAAGTTTTCTTCACCCATCCACCTGCTTCTCTTCTTTCCTCCTCGACTGCCCTTCATATTCGCTCCCTCCATCGCTCCTCGTCTTCAGATCTGAGCCTGTCACTTTGTAGCTCTCTTTCCTTCTCTGTGTCGACTCCCTGCTCTCTCTCTCTCTCTCTCTCTCTCTCTCTCTCTCTCTGTGTCTCTCTCTCTCTCTCTATCTCGACGGACTGCTCCTCTCTTGTTCTTTCTGTCTCCTGAGTCACTCGTCTGGCGTTGTATTACAAACTCTCCTGACAGAAAAATCAAAGGTAGATGCAGAAACTACAGCCCAGAAAAAGAAGCGAGACACACACATTCACACGCACCGATGGCAGCATTGTGATTCTCACTTCAAGCCCGGCGTCTAAATAATTTTTTTGTTTTTTTTATATCGTTCTGTTTTTCACCCGAATGTGCAAAGCTCCTTTTACATTCTTCAGAGTACCAATAAAACAAGGTCAAGAATCACATTCATTCGAAGATTTTCCAACCTGCAATTTGTTGCACTCAGTTTTTTTGTGTGTTTTTTTTTGCAGAAGATGCTGTTTCTTTTACACACACAAGAACATGCATTCACAAAAAAGTGTTTTCTTGACTTTCAGACACCTCACATTGACTTTCATTCATTTCCTGTAGACATCTTCTAAAATCAGCTTTTACTGGTGAGCCTCCGCGAACCTAACGTAACACTAGCCTTAATATGACCTGAGAACATGTCAGAACAGTTTTCCTTATGGAGACTTCAATTGTTCTCACTGTGACATGAGCAACCATAGGTCAGTGTGCAATCAAGTGTTCCCACCAGTAAAACAAGAACAAAAAAATCCCAGTACACATTTTGTACCGTCTTTAGCGACATTGCATCGACTTACATTCATTTCCTGCAGGTTTGCTGGAAACACTACTGTACCTTAATTGTGGTATAACGTTTGAACATGCCTTCACCTTGAAATCGAATGATTTTTCCTCACTTGGACAGATTTAGGTCCCCCCAGGAAAGCAAGTTGCAAGAAAGTGTAGAATAGTAATATACACATGCAGGCACGCACACACACGCACGCACGCACGCACGCACGCACGCACGCACGCACGCACGCACGCACGCACGCACACACACACACACACACACACACACACATCAACCCAATAGTAAGCGCAGCCATAAAGCCATGTCTTCACTTTTAAAAACATGCAAACAATTAAAACACCAACCCATCTGCCCATCCTCGCACGCACACAGACGCCTTCAGGTTTGACACCAGCGATAATAAATCCAAGAAAATCACATCTTTAATCCAGGCATTAATGAGCAAAAGACAATCAGTGAACGAGAATTGTGTTGTTTAAGCTAAAAGCCCCAGAAATGCTTCTAAATACTGAATACATGAAAACCCTGCTGTGTCTGAGACAAACAGTGAACTGCAAATATCTATGCAATGTCGGTACGAGAAATCAAACGTGGATCTGAACCTATCTGATCAACCAGAACCTGTAAGAATGGCGACAGTGAAGACACATTCACAACACGTACGTGACAAACAAATTAACGGCGTGGAGGGTGACGGATGGCTCCTAGTAGTAATTCACTACTTTACCAGCTTGCACATGAGCCTTCAAAGTGCTCTGACCGATCTGCAGCTCTGTCTACACACATGCACACTTCCAACCAGCTGACTCGTGTGTTGCTAGGTTACTTGGTGAACTAGGTTACTACATGTAGAACATATTTGCATAAATCTCACATGGGTGTTCATACAGCATGAGGGAGACAGAGAGAGAGAGAGAGAGAGAGAGAGAGGAGAGAGTGAATGAGTGAATGAGTGAATAAGAGAGAGCAGTTGTCCGCTGGGAACAATAAACAGCAGTCGGGCTCAGCTCATCCACTTCGGATACAACGATGTCAAAACTGTCGCGTGATTAGGAGTTATCTGTGTGTGATGGAGTCAAAATGTTTCATACATGTATGCATGCGTGTTTGAAATGCAAGTGTACATGCAAAATGCATACATTTATTTGCATAATGTATGTGTGTGGCAGCTTAGGCTGGTGCTTTGATGTAGAATTGCCATGTACCATAGCTTTGAGGTCAAAGCCAATACAGAAGTATAGGGCGAATTCCTTTTTCCTTTCCTTTCCAACAAGTCACACTTTCTCCTCCTTCACAAACTCCTTTACTTATTCTTCCTGCAACACCTTATACGAGCTAACTAATATCAGCAGCAGACGGTCTAAAAAACTCCAACACTGAGCAGATGGAGGAGGTTTAATAACACTTAATCTCATTAAGGTGCTAAAGATGTGGTTCAGCAGTCGTCTTGGCTCAAAGGGAAGTGTATACATCATTTAGTTAAAAGACAGGCTCCCGGTCCACTGTGCTGACGTACTGCTTGGCTCAATAATTTGAGTTTTTTTTTTTTTTTTTTTTTTTTTTTTAATACTGAGAGATAAACATATAAACACACCGAGGAAGATGATGGTGGTGGTCTGTCACTCCTGGCAATATGGACACAGCTGTGCAATAGGTGAGAAGTGACAGGGAGAGAAAACACAGCGGTGACAGTGGTGGAGATCATGTGTGTGTGTGTGTGTGTGTGTGTGTGTGTGTGTGTGTGTGTGTGTGTGTGTGTGTGTGTATGTGTTTGTGTGTGTAGCTCTCTCCCAGTGGCTGTGCTGGTTTAGCATCCTCCAACTTCTATCACCAGTGCCCATTATCACTACATACACACACGCATGCACGCACGAACGCACACGCACACGCACACGCACACACACACACACACACACACACACACACACACACTGATTTATGCAGCAGCCACAGAGAGACTGAAAAGCGAATACCACTTACGGTTTAACATCTTGCTATTTCCCCTCATCTGGTCGAAAAAAGAAAAAAAAAAGCAGCCAAACTGGTGCTTATTTGCTTTCAGTTGACACAGAAAAAAAAGCATGGTGTGAGAAAACAAGAATGCAAGGTTCCGTTTGTGTGATTGCTGTGACGTCTGACAGATAAACACTATGATCCAAGGATAAAAAGGCATAACTGGGAGATAATTGTGGATCAGTGGATCTTACTTCAAACCCGACTTTGACGTTTGAAACTGGCTCTGACCATGAATTGAAATGTCCTTGGGCAAGACACAAAGCGTGCCAGCACCTTCACAGTTTGTGTGCAGGAAAAAATATATAATGTGTTAACTATACCAGCAAAAGTACCTCAAACATGTGCTATAAACACAGTGTTCCTCTAGTTATACTGGATCTTGTACCAGTTGCTTTTTCCTTTTTAAAGTCAACTCATATCTGTGAAACTGGCATTTCGCTGCTGAATCAAACTAACTACGGAACTCATATATGAGTGGGTCCATATTGTTTGGAGGTTTAATTTGAGAATTTACCTTTTTGAATCATTGGATTTACAGTCACAGTCATTCTACAGTCTTTGTCTGGCCTCCTCTACACTCCAATTTAATCTATGAAAAGAAAGTCACACTTGTGAAAAGGTTAAGAACCACGAAGCTGTGCTTGTAAATTAAAGTCAGACCACTTCATTCTGATTCATGGAAACAAGGTCAAATCAACCATGTTGACAAATGTAGGCTGGCTATAAATCAATATGCTTACTCCTGCATTCATACAGCATTCAATGAGAGATCTCCTGGCCATGACACACACAAAAGCAGTAGCCAGTTTTAGCTAGCAATGTGGGTTTATGCAAAAAGATGAATGATAGTCTAATACAATTAGGTTTCAAGCACCTCTATATTGCAGGATCTTGGAAATTTCAGGCAATTTATCCGTTTCCTGAAGGTACGAGTGGCGTACGTTGGGCTGGATGGGTAAAATGGTTAGAGTGTATTAATAATCTTTAAATGTAAACTTTTAAGATTTTTCTGTGCTGCTAGGCAGAGAATACATGATAAAAGGGCCTATATTTTTCCACAATAACCAAACAATTACTACCAAAAAAGACTTCAATCTCTCCATAAATCCAATTTTAATTAAACCTTCTTGTGCAAAATACAGTGAAAATGTATATAGCTCTTGCATTATGCATATTTTGAGACTAATGCTAGTTTGCATTTCAAGGCGAGGTAGCTTTCGTTCATGGCAGCATCATGGATATTTCAGCTAAGGTCTCACTGTTGTCTTGTCTTGGCTACTCTTAAGAAATTCGTTTAAAAAAAAACCTAAAATATTTCACAATTGGCTTGGTGGGCCAGATCTGAGCCTCTTATGTTTGATAGCCCCAATCAAGACAATTCCTTGCATTTTAAAACACTCCTCGCTTATGTCGGTTTTCAAAAAGCTTCCAGACGACAGCTACCCTCCAGCGATCAGTTTGACTTCAGCTTTCGAACATGCAATATGAGCACATATTATTTCTTCTCAGGAAAAGTTACAGTATTCATCCACAGGCATAAAGAAACTACTTGGGAACCATGCTTGCTCAAGAAAATAGCCTGTTTTTCATTTATAAGCCCCCAAAACATTCAAGAGTTTTCTTTTTCTTTCTGTGGACATGAGTGATGTATGTAATTTCATTTCCGCATTAACTTTGGTGCAACACCGCCAGACAAAAGTGATACATTTGTTGCTGCTGCGCTCAGGCTGGTTCGTGTTATTACTGTACTCTTATGTCAAATACGTGTCAGAGTAAGAAAAGAGGGGGGAATTCAAAAGCGGTGAAAGAATAAATAGCAAATGCAGGGAGGGAGAAAAGGCGGGAGTCAAAGGCATCTCACATCCAGAGGTTACAGCTGTGCGCCAAGTATAATTCTCCTCCCTCAATTCATATTCAGCACAGAGCACCGCACACTTCTATTAGCCCAATATTATCCAAATCAAATTAACTGAGGGTAATTTCATTTCTGTAATAGATACTGTCTAACAGGATATGCACACTGACACAGAGCACTACGGCCGCCACCCCTTCAATAGAGAATGATAGACATCAACACTGGCAAAATATAACAATTATTTATATAAACACACACACACACACACACACACACACACACACACACACACACACACACACACACACACACACACACACACACACACACACACACACACACACACACACACACACACACACACACACACACACTCAGCATTTGAATTTAATAAACTGGCGCTTCAGTTTATAACATCCTATAAACGGCACACAGCAAAAACTCAGCACTGTTATAAAGAGAAAGGGCTTCTCATTTATTCACCATTCAAAGTTGCAAATCAATGAGAGGTGCTTGCAAATAGAGCGAGAGAGAAAGAGATGATGATAAAAAAAAAATAGAGTGACATTCAGGAGTCTTTCATTGAGCACACACACAAAAGACTGAGTGTTGCTAAAGGGGGGAGAAGTGAAAAAGTACTCTGCCATTGTTCGTGGCCTCATTATGAAGAACCGAAATCGGTGCAATCTAACCAGGAAAAACAATGAGACGAGAGCGAGAACGAAAAGGAGGAAAACAGGAGATAATGAAGACTTCATTAATCAGCACTGATACAAGCCCTCATTTATCATGCCATTGTTGAAACCAATACAATTTTCACTGCTGAGATGTCCTGGGAAAAAAAAAAAAAGCCTGATTGTGGAAACTTCACCACTTGCCGTCACACCGCCGTAATCTGCAGAATTGCTCGCAGAAGGGAGGCGTGTGTTGGAGGAGCAATCCAAAAATCTTTACACAACCCGTGTGGGGAAATTTACAGGTGGTGCGAATGTTGGAGTTGCAATCAATTCAGTGAAGCAGAATGGGAAGATATGAATGCAGGAGTGAAGGGAGCAACAGTGTTTTCCTGCTGTTAGTGCCTCACTGTTCCTTTGATTTTTTTTTAGAGCAATGGAAACTGCCAGTTCAATAAATTGTTCGTGAGATAAACTTGTCAGACACAATGAAAATGAGTCTGCAGGTCTAATAAAATTGTCAAAGGAAAGATCAAGGAAAGCAGGTTTTACTGAAAGTTATGTGGGATGAATAATACAAAAAAAAGAAGCCCACTTTGTCTTTAGGTGGTGCCCCGAGAAACACTAGATATTCTCAAAATACTCTTCTGAAGCCATGCAGCATTTAAAATATATGTATTTTTCCCCTGAAGTCATTTACACATCAATATGTCACATGTCATTTAAATAAAGTACGCCTTTTGAGGCGCTGTGATTTACCAAACACACCAAAAATGCAGAAGAAGACAAAGTAGATTCCTGCTCATGAACCTCTATATAATTCGACTTCTATAGGTCTATGGCCACGCTCTTCCTGCTGCGAGCGTCATGTAGCTTTATGCAGCTCGACATGAGCTTGTAGTTCCTGATTGTTGTGGTTATTTGATGACATTGCCGATCGCGGTGGGGGGGAGAGGGGGAGTGATTACGTCATCTTTTTTCCGGGGTTTAAAAATTTCCCCACTCTGGGACCCGTGTTCAAAACAACCTGTCTTTGCGCTCCTAAAACACCGCCTCCTGTGGATGGAAGGCCAAAAACAGCACGTTTAAGTTAACCGGTTTCATGGTGTGGACGGCCCCTAAGAGAAACACACACTTCCATTTCCTCGTACTACTGTGTGCTCGTGCCTACAATGTAATCTCAAAGTAGACTGGCCTCCCTGGAATGGTAGCACAACAAAGTGTGGTGAGAATTTCAGAAACACTTTATTTAGACGACTGAAAAACCAATGTTGTGTTTTATGTAGTTAAAAATTGTTCAGTCGTCTAAAATCCCACAGATACAGTGATGAATGTTCGCGCATGATGTTTTAGGTATTAGAATTGCACAGTTTGTGTTTGTACTTATTGGTATTTGGAGCTAAAACCAAAGGTTAGGATGTCAA
This sequence comes from Blennius ocellaris, assembly GCF_963422515.1. NCBI lineage: Eukaryota > Metazoa > Chordata > Actinopteri > Blenniiformes > Blenniidae > Blennius > Blennius ocellaris. The sequence goes on from NC_137669.1 coordinate 8,550,636, forward strand.
TGTTAAAATGCTGAGTTATGACAGGTAATTAGCGCTGAAAGGGGAGGTGAGAAGGGATTTCTGGCACAATGTCACCTTCATCCAGAGTGCACAGAGAATGAGAAATACCATGAAAAGTCATGAAGCACTCAAAACCAACCATTTATTTCAACTAAAACAGCAGATCCAAACAGATTCACACCATTGGGGACACTAAATCACTGAATGACATAAAGATCTCAGCAGTCGCATTCGGAGAAACGTATGTGACGAGAGCGTGTCAATGAACAGCAGCGTTAGGATTAATTCACCATGGCAACAATAATAACTATGCTCATATGACTGGAAACTGCTGCAGGTTGGTTTAGGTTAAATACCAGGTTAAGTACTTGGTTACATGAAAGTAGTTTCCCAGATGAAAGGTGCTTGACATCCATTTTCAACATATCTCTGCATATGTTGACTTCATCAGTTTTTACACTTTGATACCTGACTTCCTCTATTTGGTGTTGTTATGAAGACCATCCATCCATCCATCCATCCATCATTCTCTCCATTCATCAATTTATCTCACATACTTGCTTTAATTAAGCTGATGGCTGCAATGTATTAAAGTTACCATTTAAAAAGATAATTCAGGGTTGCAGGTCATCAAACAGTCAACATTGAAGATGGTGTCTGCTCACTTGAATGCAAGTGAATGCAAGCTCATGTGGAGCCGAATACAAAGTTTGAGAGTTTTGTACGTACAAAACCACAGATTAAAATTTCAAGATTAAAAAGTAGGACTTGCTGTAACCACCTGCCTCACTGACTGGTCCGTGGGGAAAATCCCTGCTGCACCTCAGCAAGCTCTCTTAATACGTCCGTGTTCCAGCTCCAAAAACACTTGATCCTCAACTCCCACGGTGCAACTCAACCACATCTTTTATTAAAGCCTTCCTCGCTGGTAAATGGCCACATCGTTCAGGCGGCATGTCCTCGGTGTGTATCGCGAGCTCCGAGCTCAAGCTGTGATAACCCTGATGACTTGACAAGGGCTGTTCTGCTGAACTTGACAAATCATGCTGAGAGGCACCAAAAGGGTGATAAAACTGTACTCACTGGTCCCACTTAATAGGGACTGAGTGTAGTGTTTCTCAAAATGTGTTTGCAAGGTCATGAGAAAAACCTCATTTCCAATCAAAAGCCGTAACTGATAACTAATTGCCTCTAAAAGTAATAAGTGCGATATTGAAATCTGGGAGCCGGTGTGGCGACATGCTCATGATAAATGAGGCTTCATGTATTCTTGTTTTTATCTTCTTCTTTATCAAACCACTCTCCAAATACAGCCAGAACCAAATTTACAAATAATTGGGATTGTGGAAGTAGTGGAGTTATAACAAAAACACTAATGAGAGTCAATGAAAAAGGATCACATAGGAAATTGTCATGGAAGACAACATATCCTCTATGAGACCGTTTCCAGCAGTAAATGTCTCAATTGTAGAGTGATTCACGGCTTCTCAAGTCTGCAAAGCCTTGTGTTTGTGTGTGTTTGCGTGCATGTGTCGCCAAGACAGCAAGAACGATCTGCCCATCACCCATCAACAGAGACAATAGAAGACAGCGACAGGCCCTCAGAGAGGGGGGAAAAAAAGCATAATCACCGAGAAGCACAGGGAGATGGGATGACTCAGAGGGGCATACTTAGCAAAACTTTCTTAGGAATTTTGTATCTCCGGTGGGTTGCAGACTGTGTGACTGACAAGCCATCTGTGGGAAACAGATGAGCCAGACAACTATAGCTGAGGAATCCTGGTGCACAGAGGGAGATGCTCGCTCTATTCAGTGAAGTAGTCAAGGGTAAATCCACTCTAACTCAAATTTACACATTTGCAGAGGAGTCAACCCATCTGCTGCACATATCGCTATGAAAAAAAAATATATATATATTTTCGTTTGGGGAAAGCTATGCGATTGCCCTGGAACGTCGGGAAAGGTGAAATAATCTCATGTCCATTAGTGCATTGATCTCTTAGCACCTACGATGTCATCCAATTCAAAAAGTAAGAACCCCACAAGGATAGGTAATAGTACTATTGATTCTGATTGCTCCATATGAATGCAACTAATTATAGCTGACTTATGCATATTTATGATCAGAAAGTGGTTCGTACCACCAAGTGAAGGGCGAATAGGGGTTACACATATAATAGTCCTGGGATGTGAGGGTTTTGTGACCGGTTCGTTACTGCAAATGTCATCGTGCTACTCAGTCAATATTTCCCTGAATTGGAATTCAGTCCTATAGTTGTGAAACCCCCAAAACCACACAGCAATTTCACCTTATTCTCATGGTACATAGAACAACTTGCTAGTTTTGAAAGAGCGGTGATTCATTTAGAGGTCCAATTTTCATTAGGAGTCGCGGTGCAAAGCGCACTCTTAGTCTACTGAATCGCTTTTCAGGCCATTTTCTTTTAAAAATGCCAGCACTTCAAAGAGTGTGAGGGTAACATTTTTCCCACTGGTAATTACAAGCGAACTACTTGTGTGAACAGAGATCTTCACTCTCAAACAATGCACAGTTCTTACTGTCCTTTAAAGTGATTTTAAAATGGCAGAGAAGTGTTATTTAAGTGTTGCACTGCAACAACGCAGCCTCTTGTGGGTGGCGGCACCATTTGCTACTTTGAACATGAACAATGCTTTATTGAATTTGTAATGTGAATAAGAGATGAACAACAGTACATCTTTATACTGAAATGAAAATTAAACTCTCTCAAAAGTTGAAGCAACCGACATGTCCTCAAATGAAAAGAAAAAAAAGACGATGTAGCTTTACTGATGAAACATGGTTTTTATCATCTGTATTATTGAGATTGTGGAATTTAATATTCAATCTTGTGCTCATTATAATTATGATGGAAGAAATGAGATAATATAGTATATAAAGTTGGAGGAAAAAGTCTATCTGAGATTGCTTTCACAGCTGTGAGTCTATACCACGGACTGCATTTAGTGTGGACTGAAATGTCATTTTGATAGAGGGTAGTCCATACGATTCAAGTTCGCCTTTGCCAGGGGTGTCCAAACTCAGTCCTTGAGGGCCGGTGTCCAGCATGTTTTAGTTCTGTCCCTGCTTCAGCACACCTGCATCTAATGATGATGCCGTCACCAAGGTTGTGAAAAAGTCCAATAACAAGCCCTTCATTGCAATCAGGTGTGCTACAACTGGGAGAGAGCTGAACCCTGCAGGACGCCGGCCCTCCAGGACTGAGTTTTGACACTTCTGACCTATGCCAATCAAGCAACGCCCATTTGCAGCTAATCATTTCCAAGTAAGTAGGGATTAATGCATGTAGTTTACACACTATTTGCACAATGTCACATATGACGATATACTTAGTTGATCTTGCAAAGAAAACATACGCAAATACCTGAATGTTCTAATTGTGAGGCAATCAAAATAATCTAACTAATCTCAATATGTTTCCATGATACATAACAACAACAAAAAAAAGAGACAAAGGTCACGGGCTCACTGTATGAGTCGAAAATAATTACCAGACGTCTGTGGTAGGTGCACTCGTGGCTTTCTGACAATGTACAGGATGGTATCGCTTGATGCTGAAGAGCAGGCAGCCACTAATTCATTACAGTTAAGAGGTGGCAGTAAACTAAATGTGTGGGAAGAAGAGTGCAGACAAGGTGCAGATGTGCTAAGAAAGCTCGGAGTCGGGAGTTCACAAGCCTCGTTAGTTCTGCCGCTCGCAGGAAGCATGATCCCTCTAATCAGAATAAGCAGCTTGTCAGTGAACACTTCTCATCATCTAATTAATCACAATCAGACAGGAATGTACAACACATTAGTGCTACCTAGACATTCCACCAATTCACACACTTATTGAAAACACACACACATCACCACAGCCTGTTTGGCTTACAAGAGGGCTTTTTCTCCGCTCACTGTATTTGTGTATGTGTGCAGGCATCTGGGGTATGACCTCACAGAGTTTCAAGGGTGCCATAAAAGCGGAACGATTTGGGCTCATCAAATCAATACCAACCCTTAACGGCCTAAGCTTCTCAGCCAGCTGTGACGAGGTGGTAAAAAAAAAAAAAACATGAGAGATAAAAATCACAAAAGCTGAGTATGAGAGAAACAGGAGGAGGAGGAGGAGGAGGAAGGAGGGTGAGAGACGAAGCGTGAGAGCGATCGTTGGTGTGGGGAGACGGTACAATTTAAGGAGCGCTGTCAACCACTCCTTGCCATTCTCGGCTGCTTGAGGATCAGAAGAAAGCCTGGTGTCACTCGCCTGTCTGCCCTTTGATGTCTTCTATGAGAAACCCGAGGCTCCCGGTCCTTCATGTAGGACTTTGTATTCAGGCATCCCACCCCGGGCAAAAATTACAGTGAGATCATAATTTAGTTCAAGCTCATCACACAGGCAATTTACCTCTTCAGAAGCGTTCGGCTGTGTGTTGCAGCAAAGGACCACCTCAACAACAAATATCAGGGCATATTCGAGTGCAGAAAGATGAGAATCAAGTATGATGTCATTTCAAAGTTTATTTATTTTTAGGTCCGAGAAGACACCAGTGTTCCCAATGATACAGAAATCAATTTTTATCCAAGAAGTAAAAGGGTATGCAGTCAATTCTTGAGTAGAAGCGACATATTTCCCCGAGCTAAAAGACTGGATATAACAAAAGAGTACCTTCTAAAGGTCACTGTGCTGTTCTCTTCATATCATTCTTTTCATGGTGAAGCGCTCTACACTATAACTTTGATATAAACTCATTGAGCAGGGTCTTTATTGAGCCTCGAGACAAAGGATGCGGAATGACTGGTCACGATCATCAAAAGGAACATGACACTGAAATGGGAGCGGCATCCTAATCCTACAGGCTCACCGTATTTTTCCCAGTATCTATCTCTAACCCCACCCACATCACCCCTAAAGGCACCGATACACCACTGCAGACAAAAGAGGTTAAACCAATGCTGATATTGTTGATCGAGGCTTATAAACTGTCAGATGGCCGTCGTTCCACCACAGGCAACCTGAAATAATTGTCTGACAGTGTCATCACTCTCCTGAATCTTACTACGTCTCACAGTGTGACGGCTGCTGCCAGCTGCAGCTCCAAACATCCCACCGAAATGCAGCAGGAAATGATGCAACGATCAAAGCGAATGCAACGCCGCACCTCGGCAACAGTTTCCCAACAATGACAGCGTGACAGAGCATGTGCACATTATTCATCTCCTTCCACACTGATCTTTACCCTTCATATAAATGTTACCAGAACAGTCGCTCCATTCTTCTTTTATCTAATGTATTAATTTCTTGAAGACACCAGTGCGGAACATAGGTGATATACCATTCAGGCTAATGCTGGTATTCTTGTGTACTTCATATTGTATATAGCAAAATGGTTTTGAGGAACATTATCAAAATGACATTTCTGTCAAATCTGTTTAATGATTTACACTTTTTAAACTCGTCGTTGTCATGACCGGGTTGCTCTCGAAGGGTTTCTGCTCCAGTTTGATTTGGTACACAGTCATTCAATTGTGAGAGATAAAAATGTGGCGACACTGGGAATTAAAAACTTCATATTTGATGGGGCAATCAGTTCAGACTAACCGTGAACTCTGGTCTGGCTCTACACTGACGAAACACTCTTGTGCAAAGTACTGATTGTTCTGTAAACTCTGCTGCCCATATCTCAAACACAAGCTCCAAAAGAAACATAATTGTTTTTCATGAGATTTCAAGATAGTTAATATGGCAGACAATAGCAAAAATATTGAGGCTGAGTCCACAATTATCAAGCTTCTGCTTTAGCTTTCACCAAAATGTTGTAAAATGTTTGCGGGTGGTTCAACTTTATACATCTGCCCTATTTAGCCTTCGGACTGTGTTCACTTGCAATATAGTCCATATTCTAACATTAAAAAAATGACAACCGCCCCCAACAAAACAGTTTTTGACCTTTGAGTTGAGCGACAGCAAAGTAAAGACAGAAAAACTCTGGGTGTGTGTCTGACCTGCAACTTGTAATCCAGTGGAAAGGTTATCGAGCAGCAGGCTGACTCATGCTCAAACCAAAATACAAAACGGCAGCATGCCTGCACACAAACATGGTGTGCACGACAGAGCCGGACCAAAACACTGCGAAAAAAAGGTCAGGGGTTGTGGATCAATTCTGACAGGGCCACCGGGATATGGACACAGATGGCACATAATCTCCCATCCCCTCTGAATAATGCAGTGTGACTCCCCCTCTCTCTCTGTGTGTTGCTACCCCTCTGTCTTCTCTACCCAAAATCACAGCCAAAACATTCATTCAGACCTAGTTACACTCAAACTAAAAGCTCTTGTTGGCTTATACTGCAATGGCACAATAGGGGCAGAGAACTAGTGCCCAGGTTTGTGAACAAGCACCACTGCGCTGTTATATTGGATTTTAAGGGAGTTTGTCAAGTTAAAATAAATATGGAACTGGAAATAACTTTTTTTTTCTAAAATACAACCTTGGAAGGAATTTAAGTGATGAAGGTGAAATTTGACTTAGAAACATTAACATTAAAAAGTAACAATGCACATTACAAACACATGACTAATAGTTCGGTTTTGGATGGCATTTGTTCAAAATCGGCATTGCTTTTATTGTTAAAATGTTGTCTTCTAGGTCCATTTTCCATCTTGAGGAAGAATTGTTCACAATTTCACAGATTAAAGTATAAAAATCCATTGGTTAATAACTTACAATGTACCATTTCATGCAAATTGATATCTTTCATGAGGCCAGAATCATTATTTCTGCTCTCACACATGTAATTCAATTATTGATAAAAGTAAAGGCTTTGATTCAAAGCAATGCAGCGATCAAAGCACATTTTTTAGGACAAATCAGGGGCACAGTTTTCCGCCACCAACAAAGGCAGTGACAGAGGGACGCAGAGCACCTTGTCACCTGTGTTCATATTACATTATTTTGTTGATGAAGACAGGTATTGTCCAGAAAGAAAAGTCCGCTGCTGAAGCAATAATAACACAAATATAACAAAGATGTACACAACAGTAAGAGAAAAAAAAAAGCAAAGAAGGGGGCTCAGGATGGGCTCCACTGCCTTTCAATTACTGTCCCCTCTCTCCTTATGCTCTTCCAGCCATCCTCTGAGACGGAGCTGTGAAATTGAATTGCTGAGCACATCTCAACAAACAAAGCCACTCTCCACCTTGCTGCCAACCGACGGAAGGACCAGCACTGTGACAGCGACAACACACCCATGTCAGAGTCTGATAAGTTCACTAACTGTCAGAAAGAAAACAAATCTGCTGGCCTAAATCTAATGTGCACTGGAGCTCCTGAATGGACAACAGAGGAGGAGATTTGTCCTCTGCTGTTTGACGTGACTGGATTCAAGTTTGAGGTTCAGAGATGATTGCAGAAAAAAAATCTCTGTGTTGTGAGTTCCTACTGAGAAAAATCAGAAATACTGCAATTACATAACCAATCACATCTTTATATCAGCTGAGATGAATCTGTTGAGGTGTCCAGAGTTGTCTCCAGCTCCAGTTAGATAAACTGATATAGAAGATGAATTCAGATCCCGATTATAATCCAGGTGGTTGAAAATGCTGTGCAGGCTCACTTTTTGTATCGCTATCAAAATGACCACATTAATTATGTGCGGTATACTATAGTATAAACTTTTGTTTCAGTTTTGCATTTAATACGAAATTGTGTGTTTCTTTGCTCATCACTTTTGCTGTTTTTTGGTCTTTCCAGGTCCAGAAGGAAATGTTTTTCTATCCAAACAGTTCACACAGAACCAGAACCCTCCCCCAGCTCTGCTGCTTGGTTTGTGCCAAAAAAGCATCCAGTTGGTTTTTCAAGGCTTTTTTTTGTGTGTGAAAAGGTTTCATGCAGAGGCTCAGCATGGTGTTAATATTGCAATAGTGTAGCAAAAGAAAAACCCCAAAACAAACAAACAGTAAATTTCAGATTGAGAGGCGACAACGCTTTGTAAAGCTGAAGGGAACAACACGGTTATGTAATAATTCTCTGTGGGTTCACTGCCGCAGGTGACCCACTTCACATTATTATAATTATAGCTTTTAAAAACTGATATTTTGTAAAGCAACCAGAGAAAGACATTCTACATTAAAAAAAAAAAAAAAATTTCAAAATGTAACCAAAACACACTCTGTAAACACAATCTCTATATAGTGTCACCGCATGAGGATAATCACGGGTTAAAAAGGGCAGTTGTAGCATAAATGCTCTAGATGGTTACCACAATGCTTATTGAGGCCACTCCAAAGCTCACGCTGTGCTTGTCACCCCGCGATGAGCCAACCTACAATATACAGTCAGCCTGATCCTGCTTAGCTTCAATAGTACCCCCCCCCCCCCCCCCCCCCCCCCGCCCCCAACCCTGGAGCCTCTGGGGCACCCCTGAGCCTCCCAAACGTCCTTGGGCCCACAGTTGGTGATCTAGTTTTATAGGCTGACACATATGGGATCTTTGTATTATTCATATATCATGGAGGCGATGCAATGAAGTCTCTAACAGTCATGATTATGTGTGCCACTTAATGGCGTCAACACATCTACAAAAAGAGTAATTGAAAGGTTAAAAAGTTAATAGATCTAGTAAAAAAAAACAAACAAATTAAAGTGTCTTTTCTAACCATTAAAGTTAATTGGTAACCGACTGGTATATCACTGGGTATGAAAAGAGAGGTAGAACCTCACATTTGCAAAGATTTCCATCTTAAAATGGAAGATTTGGGGTAATTTTAACATGCTTGTGATCAGGAGACCCTCTGGAAGTACAGCATAAGGAAGAGATATGAATATGTACAAATGCATTAAATTATTGTCTTCACGGAAATGCAAAAGCGAAAGATGAATCAGGCAAGTTACATGAGGACAACCCAAAAACACTGTGAACTGTCTGGGTCAAAGATAATTTAAAAAGGGAAAAAACTGCTCTGTGTGAGATGAATTGAACTTAAAAATTGATGATGGAAACCATGGATGCCGCGTTGGGACAATTAAAGAGGAGAGCGACCACCCGGTCTGTTATCAGCACACATTTCAAAAGCATACTCATTCCTGAAATGCATATCGCGGTCTGAAGAGGAGAGATATCGTTAAGACCTGCATCAGTCATAATAGCTTTGCCTCACAGGAGAAGAGTCTTTTCGCCCATAGAAAATGATTACAGCTGCACAATAAATGTAAACAGTTATACACAATCAGTTCAGGATCAAATCAGTGAGACTGATAAAGTGGTGCAGACTTTACAGCAACCTCTACACTCACACGTACTGTACATGCAAAAAAAGAAACAAAACACTGATTGCCTCTCTCTCCATGTGTACATGAGCCCCTGACTAGCAGAGAGGGGCTGGGAGTGAATTACAAACCATTATCCCTTGCACTAAAGCAGTTACAGTGGAAACCCGAGAGCCCTTGGTGGATGGAAAAGACGGAGAGTGCGGAGAAAAAGGGAGGAAGGCAGGGATTAGAGTGACTTCAGCACAGATGGAAGTAGGAAAAAAATCAAGGGGGGTTTCACGGAGGATTCGAGTGGCGAGGGGGGAAAAAAATACATAGTGTTGAAAATCTGGATTAAACAAGTGGACAGAACTGTGTGTGAGATGAACTTTGAGGTCCTTCACTCGATTCACCTCCCACACTTTGTCACCAGCTCCTGATTTCCTCAGGACATCACATTCGTCACAGTATTTAATCAAATGTCATTATCATTTCACACGACTCTTTTGTTGTTTGTACGTGGGTGTGTGTGTGTGTGTGTGTGTGTGTGTGTGTGTGTGTGTGTGTGTGTGTGTGCGTGCGTGCGAGTGTGTCAGTCATGTCACTTTGACTGTCAACAGGAGGAGGTGATTCGTCCCTGTGGGGACTCGTCTTCCTGCTCTGTGAGGGAAAAAAATGAACAAAGGAGGAGAGAGAGAGTGAGACAGACAGAGAGAGAGAGAGAGAGAGAGAGAGAGAGCGAGAGAGAGAGAGAGAGAGAGAGAGAGAGAGAATATGAAATGTGTGGTAAAGATCAAGAGATGAAAGAAAAAAGTTTGAAAGAGGTTAGAGAGACATGAAGGTGAAAGCGTGCTGAAACAAAAACAAAAAAACCTGCAAAAGGAAAAAAAAAAATGAGCAGAGTTACTGTCTGCAGGAGAGAAAGTGAAGGGGAGGATGTACAGGAGCAGTGTCCTTGGTGGATGCATGTGGGGTGCCCGTGGTAGTGGTGGTGGGTGTGAGCCGGGGATAATCCTTGTATCCCATTGTCTACTGTTTTCAAACCAATTATTGTCATCTGCATCCCCATGAAAGAGAGTTAATGAGGGGAGCAGAGCTTTGGAGTGTCAGGGCACAGCCAGGGGAGCGGAGATAAAAAAAAAAAAAATAATAATAATAAAAGGATGGCTGGAGGGACAAGGAGGATATAGGAGAATAAATGTGATGGTGGTGGCGATGGAGAGGAATAGAATGTAAAATAAGTGAGCAAGCAGAGAGAAAGTCAAGTGTCAGTGAGGCAGGTGGCCAAGCGCTGCATTTTGTATGCCCTGCACCTCCGCTTTTCTGTTTCTCTATCACATTTGGAGCCCAAAAGGAAATCCTCCTGTTTGATTTCTATGTTGGGAAACACAATCAAATAAAATGAATCAAGCTAAACTATTATATATTTGGCACCGTTTTTTGGTTTTTTTTGGGGGGTGGGGGGGGGGCTGTGTGAGGAAACCGGAGTGTCAATAGAAAACCGAACCATGCTCAGGGAAAACTTCCAAACTGCACACAGAAAGTCTATCAAGTGAGGTGGGAGTGCATACTGTACCAGTACACCACGGTGGAGATCCTCAGATATAAGTATGACATATATAAAGACATTAACGTTACCTTTGGGTACTCATGTTTTCTCCAGCATCAACATATTTCTACGAAATGGACCTTATAGATGTGTAGGATCCAAAAGTGAGACTACGTTTGACCATATGTATGTGTATATACAGGCATTTAATTAAGTTGCTTAAGTGAATCTGTTTTGCAATTCCCCGCGCTAAGGAAATCTTCAGTTTCCAGTTTGAAGGACTTAACTATAATCCCTAGTTGCAGTGGAGGTGATCACCTACATTCAAAATATGCAAATATTCCTAGTTATAGACAATGCAGTTTACAGACTTGAGGTGTGTATTTAAATATTAATTCTATATTATGTAAAAGTAATTTGATAATGATTTTCTAACAGTAATGTGTCTCCATAGACTATGTATGAAGTGAAAAAAGTCTGTCATCTCCCTTACTGGCTGGCTCCACCATATAGCGAACGTGAGCTCACACAGGCGAGTCACAGATGCTCCCTTCATGACATCATGCAGGGAAATAACCACTCCCTCTGGTAGTGGATACTCACTTTGAGCCTCCCACAGGTAGAGGAGCTCTGCGCTCTAAAGTTATGAGCAGGTACGTTTCTCCTTGCAAACACAAGGATAACAGACAGAGAGTAGGCATGGACAGACACAGCTATTTAGCATTTAAAGGTACAAACACAACAAACAGCCTGTTCTCAGCTCACTAGAGACTTTTAGACTGGATAAACTTCAGAACAGATCAGAGTAATACACTTTGAATACAATATTGTTGGACCTCTGACATCTATGTGACATTGTTGAAAACCTGTATAATGACAGATCTTCGATACTTAAAAACCTTCATCAATTTGATGTGATGATTGGTCAAGATTGTTGGATACAGCAAACTATAGGCATGCATAAAGAACGGCTTAGATCTGTGGTCTAGAAAATATCAGAGTGTACATAAGGTCAATAGTAACTGTAGTCTGATTAATCCATTCCAGGCACACGTGTGATTAAAGTACCATACTTTGGGACAAATTATGCCACAATGTAGCTGGTAAAGAGAGGAAATATAAGGAACTGCTGGAGACGGTTTGCTTTCCTTGATTCACAGCTACGTAAAAATTCTTTAGAAAAAGGAAACCTGACAGATTTGTCTTTACTGCTCAAAGATTTCTTGTAAAGCCTGTCGTGGGTTTTAAAAGATATCTGCTTCAGTGAGATCTATACAAACACACACTAGGCCTGAAATGTTCAATATGCCACACATCCATCCATCTATCCACCTACCCACTTATGTGTCTGTCTGTCTATCTATCTATCTATCTATCTATCTATCTATCTATCTATCTATCTATCTATCTATCTATCTATCTATCTATCTATCTATCTATCTATCTATCTATCTATCTATCTATCTATGTGTCCATTATGAACATTATTTTCAGTTTCCTACGAGCGATCTAGTTGTGTTTAGTGTAGATGTGTACGTATGCAACATTCTCAAGGCTATGACCATGGGGGTTCTTCTTCCGTTCACTCAACAGGTCGGCAGCTATAAGCTAGCTTCACCATGGTAACCATATCTGCAATGTGCCATTTTTAACTTCAATCTTTTCATTTACAGGGTCTCTGCACTCCCCCGTTGCTGTTTGTCTTCTGTCTTATTGTTCCACTGATGTCTGATTCAGATTTCCAGGACAAAGATGACATGAATACAAAGACATAATGAGCCAGAACTGTACATGCAGAATGAATCATATTAATACCATCGTATTATCTCTGTATTATATCTGCATTGCTCCCATTTAATTATGTATGGTAATAAGAATATTGTTCATGTCAAAAAATGATGGCGCAATCATGATATAGTGTAATTTACTAATATGATATTGTGATTGGAGTACATGATAGTGTCGTGGTTGGGACTCACCCCACAGCAAAGGACACACTGTTTGAATCCAAGTGGAAGTACTCAGAGGAATGGAACTCCATTATGTAAAACAAGGGGGTCAAACTCATTGTTATATCATTAAAAGGTTCACATGTATTGAATGATCCTTATAAATCACATGGCAAACCTGTACATTTAATAAAAGGTCAGCATTTTCAACATTATGCCTTGGTACCCATGTGATTTGGGACTTACAGATCACAGATGGTTTTTAATAAACTACTTAAATCTTCAAAGATATGAAATAATTTGATCACATGTATCTGGAACTCACAAGTATAGCAGGGGAGTTTAAATTATGATTAGACTAACTATTAAAAAATAAGAAATTATATTAAATATAGACACATTTCTACATCTGTGTAGTAATCCTGCTCACTTGAACTGACTCACTACGGAATACAGACTAAAGCATGCAGCGGTGGTCTAATAATAATTTCTCACAGCTGGTAAATTTCGCCCTCCAGGCTGGATTAGATCCTCTGGTGGGCCCGTTCTGGCTGAGTGACATCCCTGATCTAAAGACATGCATATCAGGTGAATTGGTGTCTGGATCTGTGAATGAGTGACTGTGTTTGCCCTGCGATAGACTGGCAACCTTTTGACACAATCCTCTTGATTCTAAGTTGGACAAAGCAAGTAACAATGACCCAAAATATGAGAAAATATAATGTACGACAATCCAAACTGTAATAATAACTGGTCGATTATGTAAAAGGATTTACGAAGAATTTAAATGTGATCTGTTTAACGCATACATTATATTGTACTAGTGATTGGATAAATACATTACAGATTATGGCGAACAGAAGACTAAAAATTACCTTGGCAACAGGAATGATAAAAAAACAAACATAGATTGTAAATAGATATACGTACATATAAACAAATACTCAAAACTATAAGAACTCGTTCTTTCAGTGTGATTCAAATTGAAGCACTTCAAGTTCAAGTCTAAACCATAAATCATTGACTCATTTTATAATGTATTATTAATCACTATTAATATATAATTTTTGGGGAAACATGTTTTGCCTGCCACATAATGTCATAGTAAAAGTGTTTAAGTTTTGGGCTGAGCATCTTGTTACATAATTGACCAGTCATTACATTTTGGGTTTTATTACGTTGTGAGTTTTTTTTTCTCAATTTTTTTAATAGCATTCTGGGCTCAGCACTTTTGTTACATCATCAACCAGTTATTACATTTTGTGTTTTATTACATTATATCTTATAACAATTCGGGTCGTTGCTACATTTTGGGTAGTTGTTACATAGCGGGCTCTAACAGGGCTTCAACCATCTCTTGTGAATAGAAAGCCAAGCTTCCATGGGGTGACAGTTAAATCCAGCAATGTGAGACGACAACTCATGAGGGAAGACAAATGGGGAATGTCGTGCAACAAAGGTCACCAAATATGCAGAGTGATAATTGGTGCTGGTGCTTTCTGTCGCCATGCTGCTGCACTCGCAGATTGTGTGATGCAATTTGGGGAGTAAAATTTGGGAATGGTGGCATAAACTTCTCATTGGGTTCCATGTTATAGAAAACAATTACAATTGAAACCGTGCTGAATGTCTAGAATGTATGACGTGTGATCCGCAGTGACTCTCGGCTCATTTGCACACTCTGAAACTGGCATCAGCGTGAGTTTGTGCACGCAACAAAGATGTGAAAGAGTGACGCAGACTTTAATGTGGGCAGATACAGCACGCTTGAAGATTCCCCTGGGAGAAGGAATAAACACGCCCTGCATGCATCCTGTTTGTGTGTCTACGGTATGTATGTGTGTTGCCGAGATGCGAGCGCATGTTGTTTCAGCTGTGACTGGCAGGACGGGTCACTGTGGGAGCAGCAGCCCTGCGAGTGACTAGAATATGCAACCACTTTCCTTTCCCTCAAGACACTATATACACACAGTCACCGGGGTGTGAAAAACAGAGACATACGCACGAGTGCAAACCACACACACACGCACGCACGCACGCACGCACGCACGCACGCACGCACGCACGCACGCACGCACGCACGCACGCACGCACGCACACACACACACACACACACACACACAGAGTTTAATTGAAAAAAACCAAGTCTTCACTTTAAAAAAACAACATGATTTTCATCATAAAATCTTGATTCACCTCCCTATAAGGAAGTGATTTAGATCCACACAACAGTAATGGTTTAGTCTACAATATTCTTTTAAAAGTCGCTTTGACTTTTTTTCTCATCCTTTTGAGACAAATGCTTTTTTATAAAAACCATTTTAGATGTTCTACATTAGTGGTTTGTGCTCTCATCTCAAATCCCATGATTGAGTCAAGGTTTGAATCTTTCTGGATGGAGTTTGCGTGTTTTTTTCCCCCCGTTGCATGTGTGTGGGTTTTCTCCGCATATGACCAGTCAAAGAATCTGTGGTTCAGGTTAGAACATCGCTGGACGTCTCTGAGTCGTTCACAAACCTGCCTACATTTTTACCGTACTTTCTGTTGTGGGACCAGGGACAGAGTTGGTCCTGGGTGCGCTTTGACTTACCGTAACCTCCCGCTCTGCCTAGCTCCCCTACGTACTGTGCGGTGGAACAGTGGCTGCCTTGTATCCTATCCTGAACTTGAATAAAAACTACACACTAAAATCATGTTATAGCCCCAAGAAACGCACGCACGCACACATGCTTAACAAGTGCATGACTGTTAAGTTTTACATTCGGATAATTGTAGCGCCCTCACTTCACCAGCTGGTTTCCTCTGACAAATCTGATCCGTTTGAGGCTCAAACCATCTTATTACCTGCTCCGACAACTCAGTCACAACTGAAAATGAAATGCAGTGAGAAAGATTGCATCTGCAGAGGAGATAGGGTGATAATGACAAATGAGGATGTGATTTCTCTTTGCAGGTTTTCGCATGTGCGATTGGGTTTATTAGTGTAGGAGAGAGGGGGCGTGGCACAGGAAGACAAACTGAGCGAGATATGGCGGCAAGGTTGAAGTGGCAAGACAAGAAAAGCCCAAATCTCAGCACGGTGCACTCCTCCTACTACATTATCAATCAGCGATAGAAAATGTGAGAAGTACAGGCAGGAGTAAAGAAAAGCTAAATCTCATTGGAGTTAGTCGGCAAGGATATAGAGTGCTGTTACCACCGGAGATTAACCCTCAGTCTATATGTGCTTGCACACATCCCCTAAGAGCGCGTACATTTTCATTAGTCATTATTGTTCTAGATTCCTCTGAGAGTGCAAATATCCACTCTACTCCCCCTTATCAAATCAATATAAACTCAAAGTCACCATAAAAACAGGATCACTCAATACATATGAGCTGCATTGTAGGTTGATTATGAGCTGGAGCAATAAAAACACATCTTGGCAGGATTATTGCTAATCTGTAGTGGCAATACAGTACATTTAATCTTCTGATGAGCATGTAATTGGCAATATCATTATTAAGTGGCTTTTATATACTCTAAGGATTCAAACAAAATGATTAAAGCGGTCCTCTCTTTTTGTTTGATTTGTGTTAAATCAACAATCAACACCATGGAAATCTGCCTCAAGCATGTAAATGTAATTTCTACATTGTGCAGCAATCAACTGAGACCAAACACTTCCCAGCAACCCAGCATTAAAACAAAAAACAAAAAAAAAACTGTTTGGTGAAGACAAAATGGGCTTACAGCACTTTTATTCAAGAATGAAAGACTAATGCATGATAAATAGCAGTACAAAAAGGCTTAAAAATGTCCCTCTGGACTCCAAATAAGTAAAAATTTCCTGACCAGGATAGCATTTTTTTTTTTTTATCTTTGCCTGATGCACATTTGCCCTCAGTAACTGGGTATTCAAATATTATAAATCCAATATTTGTTAGATAACAGCACTGTGAGCCGTAGTCCCATAGCTATTACAGAATTAAACTTGAGGACAGTAGTATGAAACTGAAGATTACTTAGCCTACTTAGACATCGCACTTCCATGCATTCTTGTCTGTTTGTTCACAAGGTTTAGAGCGAGATATGATTGTTACCCTTTTATTTCCATCGATTTAGGATCACAGGGCATCTCAGGATATAACACTTTTTTTTTCTAGTTGTAATCTCCCCACCCATACATGTTGAAATTGTCTCTAAAAGAATACATTTCAAGGGGAAGCAGCGGCAACCTGCTCGGAGATGCACATGAGCTGCGTTGCAACATCTGTTTCGCAAAAAGCCCTCAGGTGTCTGAGATAAACCAGATCTCCTGGGAGTCCGCTACCTTTAGGCGCCAACATTAACGGGGTACATTTTGGAGAAAATAATCAAGATTTGGGTTGAAGTGAGGACGTTGTGTTATATTCCCCACTCTTGGATAGATCCGAACACCATTCTCCTGGGCGAGAGTCCTGTTTTCGTTTCATCCAACCCAGAACATCTTTCTGACGGAGGCCTCAACCATGTGACCTCAGATAACATGGCAGCTCACAAACAAAAAGCCTCCCAGCAAATATATTAGACCCATTCATTTTGCAGTAATGGTATGTATGGACTGTATGTGCTAAAGAAAAAGCAGAAGACAGATTTCTTGAGTGGAGACAACAAGGGTGGGGACAAGTAGTGGCTTTAACTTTCCCCACTGAAATCTCTTGCCAATCCCAGGATTTCAACCAAAGACCTCCAGGTTACCAGCTGGTGTTGAAGTCTTTCAGAGACGGTGATATGAAAGCAAGTGATTGGCACAGAGATCAACATGGGATCTTGCTGAGAGAGATTTGTAAGAACATTATTTTTTAATTAAAATCACACACTGTTCCTGGATATGCATTAGGATTGTGAATAAATTACATGCTCACGCGCATCAATAGTGCTTTTAGAGCTTTTTGCAGGTGATCAAGTAACAATCACATCACAACTAACATCATGTGCAAACAGAACTATTCAAATGAGGATTTTGTGTGTATTAGGAGCCATTAGGATCCAAGAAAAGCCCAGTTAGATAAAGACATGCACAAACTGAAAGCTGTTTGATACCATTTTTATACAGGCAAACCCCAATATGTTGAAATCAACCTAAATCAGTTGAATAAGAGAGCTTTTCTGAGGGGCTATACTAAAAGCAGAATCATTTAATCTCTTATGTGAAGGTGATACAACCAATGACGTAGCAATATGGCAGAAAGTATTGATGATCTGAAAAGTTTATGTCCACATGAGGAGTTTTTGTATGACAGTATGTCTTTTTGATCTTTTTAACATGCAGACAAGCCAAAAGTCTCAATCTCTGTCTATGAGTGCATGAAGAATAAAGGTGACATTGAAAGCTTTTTAACAGGAAATAACTAAATGCTCAAACTCGAAATTATGCAACTTGTACTACAGTGGTCTAATAGCTTATAAGTAAGCACACACACACAAAAAAAAATCATAATTAGCTTTTTCCCCCCCACATCTATTTTAAGAGCAATGTTCAGACTTGACTTGACTTTTCACTGACCTTTCCCACTCTGAGACTCAATGTTCAGGTCATTATCTTGCTTACCACGGAGTTTTCTGACTGCCAACACTAATTCTCCACAATTAATTGGCCATTGAGAGCTGGAAAAAGTCCTCTGTCAGAGAGCAACTCAGGCTTACTGGCACAAACTCCTCGTAATCACCCACTGCTGATTATGTCTTCTTTTTGTCAATATGTTCAGCTGCTGATAGTGGCTACGGCGATGGCTTGGCTGTCATAAAACCGTGCGCAGTGTGAGGAGTGGGCGTGAATGCATGTGTGTGCTCTAACTGATGGGCTCTGGTCATGCGATCCATGCTGCTGTCTAATTATCCAGATGTGATGGATGGCCTTGATTAAATCATGTGAAGGCTGAGACAGCCGCTGCCTTCTTTCCTCCCTCTCTCTCTCTGACTTTTACTTTCTGACACACACGCACACACAGACTCATAACTTGCGGTCCCTTTCATCTGATCCCTCCTTTTTTACTTCACTATATGAAACAGGGCCAAGGCGGATCAAAACAGATGAGCCCCGCTTTCAACAATGATAAAAGATATCAATGAATCACTGTGAGGGGAAGACAAAAAAAGAGAGGGAGAAAGAAGGCAAGAACATCACACTTGGAAAGCTAAAGGCGAAGGAACTGAAAAGCAATGGAGACACTGAGGCAGATTTGGATTTTACAAACTGATGGCCATTTGTAGACACTTTTAACTCTACTCTTACTTTACATCGAAATCAGCCTTACTGAACAGTTTTATGGACTAGTATTTTATGAATGAAACTTTATGGGGACAGTTCCAAGTGTGTGTTGTGCCTTAAAATATTCAGTGCAATGCTTATTCCGGATTTCAGAAACATGCAGTTGAGGTAAACTGACCCGAAAAATGCCCTTGGGTGATCTCAGGCTCTTGCCCCTATCAGGTCTGCAGCGAGTGGATCCATGATGGCTTTTTACGTTTTACTTTTCTCTAACCCCAACCGGAATAGCAGAGAGGCTCCACCTCTGAGGCTGGTTCTGCCGGTTTCTTCCTGTTCAAATTGAGCTTTTCCTTTGCACATTAATATAATTGTGTTCTACTTTTGCGTAAAGGCAGCATGGATTGGTTACTGCAGCCCACACCCACGAGTTGAGTAAAAAGGATATAACATGGACAGAGCGATTTCAGGGATCTATTCAAACGTTCCTCCTAACAATTAGTTGATTTCAATTCTGAGCTTTATCTATCATCTTAATGAGAGAGTCCCCGATTGACTCTGGGACACAACATATTTGCCACTTTTACTGAATATTTTTGGTGAGCACTATGTAACTGCATCTATTTAATAAATATTAAGGAGCATAAACAGCAGCTTTTGACAAGCCACTGTTTTTCTGTGCAGCTCAGACATGCATCGCGAGCAAATTCCTTTTTTCAATTGCATACAGCAGTTTTTGATTGAAGAAGCTATGTGCATTTTTGTATCTGTGTGCACAGAACAGAAATGAGGAGCTAAATCAAATCACCTTATTCCCGTATTGAAGTGCTGAGAAAAAGGAAGCGAGGCAGGAGTGTTACGGAATACAATCTTCAACCTGATTCTCCTTTCCGCTGCTGATAAGCTGCACTGCAGATAATCAAGGAACACAACTGATAACCTGTTTTAATGCAGGCTCAGCTCTGTTTGTTTCATAACTGGAGACAGAAAGCCAACCACACACGTCCTCATGTGCTTCCTAATGAGACGCCGACGTTTGGCGCTGCAGAACGCCTGCCGTTTGAAGTTACACTTCCAGAAACCATATGTTTACAGCTGGAGGAGCAGGCACAGAGCCACAAACCACACATGTAAGTACAGAGACACACATGCCTTCAATAATGTATGCGGAGCCACACACAGACACTCATTCACAAATAAAACATGCGTGGGTGAGAGGAAAAAAATGGAGGGAAGTGACTCATCTGCAAAAAAAAACAAAAAAAACCTTTAAAGTGTCAACAATTAAAGCCTTTTCACTGAGTTCCCACTGCTGTTATTGTTTCTGAAGTAAGCTGTCAAAAACTGTCATAAATCCTGAAGAGGAAATCTTGGTGACAGCCATCTGCTATATTATATATGCTTTGAATGGAAAAACCTAAGTTCAAATGGTCTGTAACATTCAAGTAGTCTAAATCAATTGTAACAGAGGTTTTGATGTGAAAATGTATCAAGATGAAAATTAACATGGAGGTTGTGAACTGTGTATTTTGCTGAAAAAACTAAACTTGCTTTAATGGCCAGGGTCTCTTGATTTAGGTTGTAGAGAGTGCTCAAAATGTTTTAATTCAAGTCAAAGCACAGATGCGTGTGTAAAGAAAGAAAAAAACTTTGGCAAAAGTGAATGTCTGAGTTTGAGTGTGCTCGGGTACAAGAGTATCTCATTAAAAACAGCTTAATTGGAAGATTGGATAGATTTGGTGCTGTTTTTTATTTTATTGAAAAGTGGGGTTTCCTATATAATCGTGCACACATACAGACAATCATGCATGCATGCATGATAGTAGTGCGCAAGACTTGTCGGATGTTATGACCCCCCCACGGCCGTCTTCGTGCAAACCTGTTTGAAACACTGGAAGATGATCTGATGGCGAAGCTGCAGTGTTGTCTTGATGTGTCATGGTTGTTAATCAGCTGTTATGTTGGTGTGGATTAAGTACTGATGCATAATAGTGGCCTTACATTGGATTCGGATTGTGTATTTCCTGTTGGACATAATGTGTGGCACGAGGGGTGATGGGTGGCGGTGTTTGTAACTGCTGGCCCTGACTGAAACACCACCGCATGCCACAGCACAGACATCATTTAATCAAGTCCTTAGGTCATCTCTCAGATTCAGAAGGTAAAATGTATGGTGGCCCCTAGTGGCAGTGGTAGTTATGACAAAAGTAATGCAGTTAGACTCGGCATTTATCTTCTCCAATCTGAAATACTAAAATCAGAAGTGTTAAAAACTTAGACAAGAAAAACACAACATCACCAGTCTTGTTTTCCCCTTGTGCAGTAAAGCATCTGCCTCCGCACCTACCAGTGCACTTACCCTTACCTCACCCTTTCAAGGAACTTCCAACCCCATGTGCCATGAGTCGATTCCTCTGCTCTCGTACATCATCTCATCTCCACAACTAAACTCAACACCATGGGCCTTAACTACAGACTGTACAGTCCTTCTTCAGAAAAGGAGTCAAAACCATTCAGTTTAGTACTTTTCAGGATGTTTATTAACGTTTAGTTTATTTTTTTTGTGATCATGTTGAGTTTATTTTTTTTTGTGATCATGCTTTCATGGTTGTCTTCTTAGTGTTGTGGTTCTTTCCGATATAGATTCTCTTCAATGGGACGGATGCAAGAAACTGAACATAACCAAGCCAATTTCACTGGCTTGGATATGTTACTACATATATTTTGAACATTAATATACTGACAAACATGATCCCAAAATAATCATCAGATGACAATAAGTTTCGGCTTGGAGCCAGAATTTGTACCTGGCAGAACATAGAGAAACACTTGTCATAGCTATTGGTTAAAGGCTGTGCGCACTCACACATTTGCTTTCTCTCAGGGGCTGACTGGAGCTTTCCTGAGATTTAAGTGAGCCCACCAAAAGTCTGTGTACTAAAAGTGTAGCCCCATTAAGGCTAATCTCTGTGATTACGGCTTCCCAATCATTGTTGACCAGGTGGATTTGTCTCCTTCTTTGCTGCAGACATTTCTCCTTATCAGAGAATAGAAAGCACAGCTGTCACTAATAACATAAATGCTCAATCCATTCTTTCTATTCACGTATTCTCTTGTAATGTATTGGATTAATGGGTAATGTGAAAATTGTTTTATTGAAAACGGAACGTTTATCACCCTAAAGTGGAAAAAGCCCCCACAAAGGACAATCTGAGAAATGCTGGTCAAGCATCGCATAGACTGTCACTGTCTTAATGTCAAAGCAAATTAAAGTAAAAAGTGCAGCGTGAGAGCCAAGAGTGACTTGAGCATTTGGCAGTCCAAACACACAACACTTATCTGCCTGTTACTGGAACCAATGCTGGGAAGTAATTAAGACCTAAAACTGTCTTTATCTTTGTCCAAATTGCTTGTCAGATGGTTGAGAAGCTCTAAAAACTACTTCCTTCCACACATTTCTAACATGTGTTTTTCAGATTTCATTACAAGGCAAGTCAATCTGACATTGAATCTACTTCACACCGTGGTCTTTTTAACACCAATATATTGATTTGAGCCTGTTGCACCTTTATGACGATGGCTCGGCCTGTGTGAATGGCACAGAAAGGGAATGAATTTGTCGCAGCACCTTTCATTGCTGCAGGGGTTACAGTTATTACAGGCGCAGCAAATGCAAGAGCTGTGAAGGCCTGTGTGAATGGGTAAAGCTGGCATACGCTGCGAATCAGTCATGCTACTGGCTATTGGAGATCTGACAAATGAAAATCTCATGAGAACTCTGTGCAAAAAAGAAAAAAACCAGCAGTGAAGGGAATTTGACACAATGTTGCTATGCCTTGTGTTTGAACCCCTACTCTGGTTTACTAAGATTTGTGTGTATTTGGCTGGTGATCAACAAAGAACAACACCACAAGTGGCATCAAGCACAAACAGGAGTATTCAAATGAGAATTTCCCGTGCTTTAGACCCTGTTTACACAAGAACTGGAAATGGTGTCCTTTCCCTGTTTTGTTTGCAGGAGTTTGTCATGGAGCGATTGGATGAGGCGCTCAGCAGCGACAAGCACAAAATGAAATGTGATACCACAGAGTTGGGAGTATTGCTGGAGTAAGTTCATAAACAAATCGGAGCGTTAAGGCAAATAAATGTGAGTTTGACTGGAAAAAAATATGATCTGGGAGATGATCTGTAACAAAATCAAAGCTGTGTGAAACAGAAGAGCAACAGAAGAGATTCAGAAAAGATGGCAAAACCTACAAAGGGGTGCAATGCAGAAAATAGCTTCTATTAAAGTCTCAAAATAAAAGTGAACTGTAGTGAAATGCATCCCACCACAATAACAACAATATTTCTACTGAAGGCTGGGCATATCTGGACCTTCTTTACAACTGCCTTAAAAATAGACGCAATGATAAACAATGCAAATGTTCTGTTAACGCATTCAAGTGAACCACCAAAGGCAACTACTACTACTACTACTACTTTCAGTACCAGAATCAAACCTTAATGACCCGTTATTTGTTTTTAATGATGACACACAAATTGTTGCTCTATTGTTTTGAGTTTTTTTTGTGTCAGAAAAGTTTCACCGTTACATGGCAATGTTGAAAATTATGTAGTTAGCATGCCAGGCCATGGGTTGGCACTGTGGGTTGTTTATGTGATGAAGCCGCATACATGCAAGCAGAAAATTATATGCTATAAACATTACAAATGGCGAGTACATGCATATTCGTGCATGTACTCGCTGTTGTAATGCTTTTACGGGTGACTCTCTACTATAGAACTACCAAGCCCCAGGAGAATATGGACTGGGAGTCATGACACTCTGGAGGCCGCCATGTTTGTTGTCCATTTATTTGTGCATGTGGACAACAACTATTTACTACAGCTGTGGAGCTCATGCACAGAAGTAGAATTTCAAACAGTTCAGTTTTCCTCAGTTTCCATGGAGACGGAGTCAGAACTTTTTCTTAAAGTTCCACCTTGGCAGCCGTTTACCAAAAACTTGTGTTTTCAGTGACTGCCAGCTCTGTTGTCCTATAAACAGACACTGAAAATGCAAGGAAATGTTCTGTTTTCACTTGTAAAATGTGTAAATGGGGCCTTGGCATGGCTAATTTTTAAAAACCTGTTTAGGGCTACTAGCCATTAGCCATTATTCCACACAAACAGATTTTCTAGACGTGTTGCGAGTGAGTAAGTGCGGATAGTAAAGGGCTCATGGACGAACTGATGGGCAGAGGCAGAGGACGTGTCTCTGAAGTGAGGGACACCGCAGAAGATGTCACATTGTAGATTACATCTTACATAATACACACCTGTCACAAGTAAATAAACGGCACATTCAACCTGACAGCACTGACAGCCATGGCATCTCACTTTGGCAACAGTGCAAGGCCGTTTTGGCTGACAGCATTTTGATGCATCTGTGATTTCACTTGAATAGGGGATCACAGCCAACCCGGCCCCGCTATCCCATCAGAGAAAATGCACATATACACAGGGCATTTAGTCTCTAAGTGGGCCTCTCTATCACTATAATTAAATGGAGACGTCAGTGCTTTGTATTGGCTGGTATATGCGTGTCTGGACCAAAAGAAAAAAGACCAAAGCGTTGTATGACTGGCTTAGCCGAGGTGGCGATGGATAAATAGGCGAGCGGCAAACATAAATAAATGCAAAGACGAATGGTTGGAGAGGTGGATGGATGGAAAACAGATAAGTGGTTTTAGCTAATCGAGATGAGGGAAAGTAGATAGAGTGCTTCCAGACACCAGATGGACTGTAAAGCACTGACGTCACAGCGGTAACACAAGACTCGAGAGAATGGAGGGAGGAGGGAGGGAGGAAAAGGAGGAGACTGAGGCTAAGAATAGTCGAACAACCTCGGGCCAGCTCAATCGGTCAGCCCTGCCTGCTATTTTTTACTTTACTACTGTGCCAGCCGGCACTCGTCTGACATCTTTGTCTACTCTCTTTTCATTTTACACTCCCCATCAGTCAGCTTTGAAAGCTTAATAAGTCCACGGGTGTGACAGTCCTGTAGCAAAATTTCTCTGCAACCGACAAACAGAGTCCCCAGTACACGCAGGTAAACGGTAGATGTTCAAACTAGCGTGCGCAGTGCTTGGCTTCAAAAGCAAGTCAGTGAGTCGATACTGCTCCCTTCAAATGAGGGATCAAACACAAGACTCCAGAGGCCACGGAGCAGAGTGACTGGCAAGCGTCTGATTCCCACTTTCTTAGAGCCGATTCATTGACGTGGGTTAATCCCTGAGAGGTTCCACTTACGCACTCCTACAGGGGATGAATTTCAAGCATGCATAAGACAGAAGTAGGATTCATAAGCGGGTACAGGTGACAAGTAGCTGCAGGAATTACACTTATGTATATGCAAGTGTGTGCACTCATGGATGCTTCCTACTTACCACAGTCTCATCAGGAAATGGTGCTCCATGTCTTTGGGTAGAAAAGCGCAGCTAAATGAGTCAGCCCAAAACACTGTAGAAAACAAAGACACAAAAAAAGGCATTTTAAAAAAAGTATTTTTGAGCAGAAAAACTCAAGTGCAGCCTTTTGAGAAACTGTCAAATCTAGTCGGAAAATGTTAAGCCATTTCACTTTTATTTTTCTACAGTGAAGCTCCTTCTCTATGGGAGAAAGCACTCCATCCTATAAGCTCCGACCTGTAAATGGGTCCCTGGTGGAAAACTTGCAGCTGTGCCAGTAAGTGTCGAAACAAGTAGCTTCCTTCAATACCTGGCTAACACTTGCACTCCAGACCATTTGAAGTATTCAGGCATGGAGTGAAAACTAAGCAAGAGGACATGATGATGATAACAGAGCGATATAAAACTAAAGAGAGAGTGACATTGCAGGGGGAGGAAAGCATCAGTGGCAAAAACAGCCTTAAAAGAAAGATGAGGGTACGGGCAAAAGGCTAACAGCTTAATTGAGTGTGTGCTGCGTTCAATTACCTCCTGAAGGTAGCGGAATGTGTGAAAGCGGTGGAGCCTTAGTGAAGAATACTGAAGCACTCACACGCCTACGAAGAAACCATTATATTAAGAAATGTGACGAGGGAGAAACAATGAAGAATGAAAAAAAGAGACTCGATTGACCACAGGATAAAAAAAAAAAAAAAAAACTTCCTGTGAAAGCACAAAGCAACAGGTCAGTCTGGGTTCGAAAGTTGATCACAGAGACATAAAACATCTTAAAAAAGACATTTCGTAGCCATGAGGAAGGTGTTGGCCTCCTCATATCTTTGCACTGGGAGGCATTGTCTTTGTCTTGCTATGCATGGTGCATCTGCCCATGCTAGATATGAATGCTTAACACTTTTAAGTGAAACGTGACTGCCATGGTGTACTGCATATATTATTATTCTTCCAAGAGTATTAAAATTGGCACAGTGATTACTGTTAGCTGTGAGCATTAGCTCTCTAGATTGTTTTCTTTTTTCTCTAACAGCTTTATAAAGCTCCCTAAGTGTGCGTTAATTTGGAACTGTGGCCAAAACACAAACTACAGTTACATAGCTTAGGTCCATGTAAGGAATCATATGGAGAAAACAAACATCCCAAGGGCCCAAACAAGCCAATTAGGACAGTATGATCACAGGAGGAAAATTTTACAGTGTAATAGTGTAATAGTTTATTTAAAATGAACTTCTCTTCCTATTTTATGTACGAGGAGATTTGGTGTTTTAGTTAAAGTGGCATACCTTGCACAGCACTGAAAGAGAGGGCAGTGATGCAGCAGTGAAAGGAGTCTTCCTCATTGCTTGTGAAGTATCATTAGCATCAAACCCGCTATGAGCACGAGTTTGTAAAACCATGCACGGAGGCTGCAAAATGTTCTGCATTTAAAAATAGCATACTGTTGAAATTCTTATTATTATTCTTTATCAATTCCAGCTTTTTCAAGGATTGGAAGAAAATATATTGCTTCAAATGCAGTTTTTTCAGAATGTAGTCCAACGTATTTGCACTATAACAAAGAAAAAAATTCAAAGTTGACCAAGAAAAAGGAGTATTTAAAGGTTGCTCTGATGCCATGTTACAATTCCGGCCCCCTGGAGAGAGGACAGGGTTGTATGTGGCCCTTGTACTAAAATGAGTTTGACGCTCCAGTTTCACAGGTTGTCTGCTACAATCCCCAAATGCCTCAACAAGAGCCTTATTTCATTTAAGCTCCAGTTGCCTGGTAATTATGTTTTTGTTGACCAGGATACAAAGATGTTAAATGCACTCACATTCAGATATGACAGGCGAGGCCATTCTAAACTCAATAAAAAAAACATTTTGATAAGCATTGTGTGACATGAGGCGATGCATTTTTTGCCAACCCTACATGGAGGATCTGATGCTGTTGCTCGTCAGGAAGAGCATGGCAGATGCTCCCAATGATTTGTCGGAAAGTGTGTGTGTGTGTGTGTGTGTGTTGGTGTGCGGTGTACCGAGAGTGTTGTGCGTGTGCGCGGGTGTGATGTGTCGCGAGCTAGCTGCAGAGATAATTAGAACACAACTCTTTTGCTGTCCCTGCAGGCCACTGATCCAGCTGCTTTCATCTAATATAGGTCAGCTGTGACAAAGCCCTCGGCGTGGACACTGATCAGCTCCGCCAACTCTCATGCACACGAAAACATTAAATAAACTCAAACGCACACTCGTGGAGATAAGCTCTGTGACGCACATGTCGATGGTACATATGTATGTTGCATTCATAAATATAAAGCAAGTCCCACATTGGGGCCTCCGGGATGTGAGTTCACAACCACTCACAGCTTCGCCGGCAACTTCAGCGGAGAAACACACAGCCTGAACCATGAATACACTGAAGAGAGCACATGAGGATGAAGAAGTTGACTCTTTTATAGCTGAAGCAAATATCGCTGGACACAGTCAATTCAAATTCATTCACTGGCTTTGAAATCGGCGCTCAACTGGAAATTGAGTTTGACGCATTATGTGTGCATCCGATTCTCAGTGACGTCCAAATTGCAAATTTTCTGTCATAGTTCCACGTCATGCTCACACCAAAATACTGAATGGAAACTGAAAGATAGGTGCATGTGTGAACGAATTCATTTTAATTGTGCATCACATTACAAGACACAAGGTAGTTTTATTAAACTGAGGGGCAGACATCAATAAATTGCAATCACGCTCTCGTCTCTGAACGGCTTGGATCAGTAAAATTCCAGGCTTGTACCATCAAGTGAGTCGAGTAAGTTGATCTGGCCAGAGACTGGAAAATCCACACCTTTTCTTTTGTGTAAAGCACAACAATATTAGAAATAACACATTCAAACCGTAGAAATATCATTAATCTAAATATAACAGCTGACAGATTCTCACACTGTCAGCTACAATAATACCAGCCGGTGAACTCATACAATTGGAATCTCTTATCACTTGAACAGATGAAACAAAAACTGTCGGTGTTTTTCGCTGATGATTTGTTAAACTGCCGAGTGATTTGTATTGCCGGCTGCAATACGGCCATGTCAATCATTTTTAGTGACAGTATGACAGTAAAATACTGAGGAGTTGATGGAATTTTTTTGTATGAGATTTGCTCCTTGTTTGTTGTTAACAGATTAAACGCTGGGAAAAAAAAACTAAAACTGTGGGATACACAATTCTCCTCTGCATAACCTCTAAAGACAGCAGAGAGGACTGGTGCTTAGTTAACTCTAAATTCTCAACATCCTCACAGACACTTTCTCAAACAGATTCTCACACGTGCACTTTGTTTTTTTTTTGTTTTTTTGTTTCCAGACCCAGCAACATCCTCTGAAGAGTTTTAGGTTTTAGCCACGGGGTCACACCACAACTCAACCGGGTCATCACGGGTCATCTCACCCAGGTCTGGGAGGGGCGAGACCCGAGCAGCCGAGGTGAAGAGGTGCCAGGTGGCCGAAGAGAAAAGCAATTATATTCTACTTCTTTCCCCCACGCGCTGCACCATCAATTTCAAAGGCCACATTTATTAAGTGCCACCGCTGATAGAGAGTGCACACCTAAAGTGACTGTCTCAACTCCTCAGGTGTTCCATCCAACCTATTATATCGATGAGCCGCTCAACAGAAAAGCATCATTATCTTCTGCTGCCCAACTACAGTGGACTCGCTAATGCGGCAATAATTGGTGCAAATTACAAAGTGAACAAGTAGAAGCGTAGCCTTTGGGATGGCTAGATTAAGAGGTCTACGCTATGTCGCATTGCGGGAGAGCCATGCATTCTCTTGAATCTAATCACTGCTTTTCTTCCTCTTTCAGCCTTTCTGTGTTTTTTTTTCTTCCTCCTTAAGTATGCCCAGAGAGTGCAAAGCTATTTATGCAAATACAATCAATACCTGATAGTCCAATTTCTAATGACTCTTCCCCTCGCTCGCTTTTTTCCACTTCCTCTCTCCATCCACTTGTCTTCCAAGACACTGCAATGGGGGCATTAATTAGAGCCAGACAAGCACCAAGGATTTCCCATGAGACTGAGCAGCAAGGCCAGTTCATAGCAGGTCAGAAGAGGACAGGGTGGTCTGACCACTGCAGCCAAGAAGCATGAGACCACAGAAACTGTTTGAATATAAAGTAAAGGACAGAAAATTGGATTGTAGATTACAAAGTCGTGCTATGAGGACAGACAGCGAAACAATACAGTTTGGTCAATTTCCAGTTAAAAAGCCGAAGAAATAAAATGTACTGCTGATGTGTGTGTATGTTGTGTAAGAGATACACAGTCATGGATATCACTTGTTTTCAAATTAAGCACGACTATTACAAAGATAAGTTGGATCACAATCAAATTGTCTATCTGCTGACCGCACGTGTATGTGTGCACTAAATAGTTGTTCCTTGGTTTGAATTCCCGCTCTACGAAAAGTCATTGTTACCCGTGTCTCTCTGTCTCTATCGACCACACTTTCTCATACTGTTATTATGAAGAAAGGCTTGAAATGCTGAAAATACATATTAAAAGCGCTTTTTTTGCCACGATCAAAGCAGAAAAGTTCTTTGAAAGCAGGTATAGAGATAAAAAGAGAGCGCTTGTCATCATGGCTGGATAATACTGAATTGAAACCAAAAATATACCTCAACAAAATGTCCGTTATCATTTTCTTTCTTCCGATGAGCCTCTGTCAAAAAGGATTGTATAGCTGTATTGCTAACTTTGGGGCAACGGTAAAACCCAAGGAGCTTAGTTCCATTTTGCGAACCAGTGTCCTACATTTAGGACATAGCACATAGATTTTTATTTTTTTTTTAATAACTTCTTAGGGATTTCCACAGGATTAGGTTCAGAAAACCCAAGCAACTTCTTTAACACCAGCCATTTCCAATTAGATCCTATTAGCAGAACATTGACTTCGGCTCTGCAAACACCCTATAGGGGATTTCCATCGGCTTAACGGGGGGGGAAAAAAGTTAAATAACAGTTGCATGTGTTCATTCCATACAGTATATACTGCTCCAGTTTTGTGCCTCCAGCACATTGTCAAACAGTATGACAACCTCTGAGTCTTTCCAGTGCATATCTGTCCATGACATGGCATAATGCCTATTACACATGCAAGGATCATGCTCATAACATTGGGAGGAGAGCATGTACACATTAAAGTCCCGATGCACCCCGCATGCAAGAAGGCGCTCAATTAAGCTGCGAGCGAGATGACAGAGGTTTAGGGATGGTATGGATCAGCTACAAACAAGATAAGGAGAGAAGAGAGGAGAGGCGAAATGCTGACTTCTCCCCTGGTGATCTCCGAAAGCAGACGCAGATGTAACGGATGAAAGACAAAAGGCAATGAAAAAAAAAAATGCTTTCAAGAAAATGCAAACGGAATAAATGAAGAGCTGTGAATGCTGACGGAGGGTAGTCAGCATGAAAAGAGCTAATTTTCTATGCTTTTTAGCATTCGTGGTTTCCCATGGAGTGGTGGTCACAAATCCCAGTTTCGTAGAATCACTCTGCCTATAGGATTTAGGTTTGAATATTACATCAGTATAAATAGTAATTTGATGCTGTTAGTCACATTCACGCAATCAACACGCCAACGGAGGCAGCTGCCTTGCAAAGCACTGAGGCTCCGTTTCCGCAACAACGGTTTCATGTGAAAACAGCCGTTTTGTTTTGGGTGTCTGTTTCCATGACAATGGTGCTCGTATCCAATGAAAAACACAGCTTTTTGAAAATGAATCTCAAGGTGGAACTTTTTGAAATATGCACTGCGGAAATGGGCAGAAACTAAACTTTTTGAAAATGCTCTGTCTCCCTGGAGACGGAGGAAAATGCTACTTTTTCTCAAACGCTGCTCCTGCGTATAGGTTTTCTTGCATATGTGTGCAATCAAACACTCAAACTGTAAAACGGGTCCTAAGATCAAACTCAGGGTCAAATGTTACTCCAAGGTTTTAATGTCTCTCTCCTCAGGTTCATCTCATGGTGCTTCGTGTGGAGGCTGATTTCCCCCTCTGAACTGTAATCAGCCCTCTTGTCTTGTCCCAGTTGAGCTTTCTTACAGATATCTGAGAGTAGATATGAAAACAATATGTCTTTTCACTATGTGCAGAGTGGTTTCACTAAGGTAGCTTCATTTCCAAAAGCTTCTATCTGGGTCTGAACACTGGGTGAATATTTCAGTGATGACTAAATCCATCAGCAGTTATTTTCTGAGAAACAGATTACACAATTATTGTATCTATTTTTTTTGCTAAATTAATTATCTGCTTGTTGAAGAATTAACTAATTATCCCATCAAGCTTGTTTGAGGAGGGCCTCTGTGAGCGGGAACAGGCTGTGTTGAACCAAATTAATAATCAAGAGTTTTCCCAAACCTTTAACAAACACTTCAATGCAGAAGCTAAAGGTTTTTCCACAATGCATGACCACGAGATATTCATACAGAGTGCAAATGTTTGCCCAGTGATTGTGCAGCAGCCTGTTAAGTGGAACAGAGTAGATGAGGATGTTATCAGTATGGCTTTGTGGTCACAGCACTGCCTTGCTTGTGTCTTGCCAATACATTCTCCTTCAAATGGAGTCAATCATCTACCCAGCATGCCTTGTTTTGCTTCCCCTTACCAAAAAGAAGTACATTCAAGTATACTTCAAGTATACTAAAAATCAAGGTAGTATACTTCAAGTTTACTTTAAGTGTACTTATCAGAAGTATACTTTACCAAGTACATTTTAAGTATACTAATAATTATACTTATATATATACTTATTCTAAAGTTTACTTACATTTAGACTATACTTGTACTTGACTATACTTATCAGAAGTATACTTTACCAAGTACATTTTAAGTATACTAATAATTATACTTATATATATACTTATTCTAAAGCTTACTTACATTTAGACTATACTTGTGCTTGACTATACTTATCAGAAGTATACTTTACCAAGTACATTTTAAGTATACTAATAATTATACTTATATATATACTTATTCTAAAGTTTACTTACATTTAGACTATACTTGTACTTGACTATACTTATCAGAAGTATACTTCACCAAGCACATTTTAAGTATACTCATAATTATGCCAATGTTATATATGTATATACTTATACTAAAGTTTACTTACATTTAGACTACACTTGTACTTATCAGAAGTACATTTCACCAAGTAAAGTTTAAGTATATTAAAATTTAGGCTATACTTTTATACTTATATGTATACTTACACTAAAGTTTACATTTAGATAATACTTGTTCTTGAGTATATCTTATTAAAATGAAATATGACAAGATATAAAACTATTTGCAGTTGTATTTTTGACTGTAGCCCATTTAATATATTTTCACATTTGCTAGATTGTTTCTGTACTATACTATACTGTAAGATAATCCAAATCATATCGATCCGATATTTGATTTTTTTGGCAAAAGGTCAGTATGTATGTGGCTTATAAGTTTATAGCCTAAGTGAACCTGGTGTTTCTCATAGTCTACATAGTGTCATAACCTTTTTTTTGTTTATTTCAAACAACTTCCAACCCTTAAATGGCACATAAAACCACCTATTTTATAACAATGGAAAAAGGAGAAAAATAACTTATCAGGTAGTTTATTAATGCTCATAAAATGGGAACATTTATTAAAGACAATGAGCTCTTTCAATCCCGTTCATATGGATTTGGCAGAGGTACAACATACAGTTTATCAGTCTCAACAACAACACATTTCTTTAATATCTTATAAGGGCAAATGACACACATTTCCAGTCTTAACTTCATGAATGAAAGTACTCTCTACACCAATCTTTGAATCTTTACACAATGGCCTGTTAGATTTACTCAGCTTCTCTACCAACACACAAGAATGTTTGCTACATGCACAGTATCCCGGGTTTTCATGTGCACACTTTTCTTTAAAGCCAACCAAGTCATTAATTAAACACAATTTACCATCATTCAAAGATACAGCACTGTTGAATCTTTTTTTCAGCCGTTCATAGACTTTCAGACTGTGAAACAAAACAGCTGTAACCAAAATACGCCTGTAATACCAGAAGCAGTTACTTAGATTTTCACATAGTTTTCCAATGGCAAGCCCATGTGAAGCTAGGATGTCTACCTGCCATGGAGGATGACCAAATCCTTATACCCTATAACAAGAATAAAGATCCCTTTTTTCAGGTGTTCATCTGCATCAAGTATCACATACACGGGGACAGTCAGCTCTAATGCCAAGGTATTTCAAACAGCATTCACAATAAAAGTGTACTTCATATGTAGATGAGCTTCCAAATTCTTTTTGGAACAGGTAATTGGAGGATGGGATCAAACCAGGAAAGGCAATGTTGAGCATTTCAAGCAAATGAGTCACTGCTTCACCAGTCAAATTGTGCCACAACTGGAAGGACAGGAGCATCAGTAGTCTCTCCTTTAGTTCCCGGAGGACCAGGATACAAGAGCTTGTCACCAGCATCTCCCCCATCTTCATTGACCTAGACAAGAGAGTACACCCAAAATGTTAGTAGTTGACATATTTAAAGTTTGGGCAAAAAACGTTTTTCTTGAATTACCAATCCCACAGAGCCACTCGATTAAAACAAACACTAATAAAAAATTTTTATACATCATATTTTCAAATCCCAAAGCATAGTATGACTCCTAACTTTGCTGAAATATAAGTTTATTGAACACATATGATAAAGCATGCCCCTCATGTGTTATGTGTTAGGTATAATTAAAGAAACCAGGCGGGTTTTCGTAAGGTACACTTTCTAATGCTTGTATATTAAAGAGGGTCTAACTTTGATTGACATCCCATAAGCATCAGAGCCAAAGGCGAGGTTACGACTGAACTACACGCCCGGCCAGGGTCAAGTCTACAATGAAGATCCCGCCCATATGCCTTCTTCTCGGGGGAGGGGGGTCACTTTGTGAACATATTAGACAAAAAGCCTGCGACATAAAAAAAAAAAAAAAGTATGGGCGTATTTTGTTCACTTTGCTTCAGAGTAAAAAACAAAGTAGGCTACACAGTTGCAAGACAACAGTAACCTGTCGTTCATAACTTACCTTTGCTTCCTTGCATCTGTTCCGTGTTCTTTTCGGGATTTGTTCTGTGCCATCCTCCAAGTACTTCTTGTACGGTCCCGAACGTTTTGCCATGATTTCGCTACAAAAATGTACCACGATCCTCCATTACGCTTCAAGTTTCTTCTCTCTGCCTTCTCATTTCCCAGCATTCATTTCGACACGGTAGTCTCGCGGTACTACACGTAGTGCGACCCAACTTCGCTGCATAGAGATCTCGCGATAGCTCATTCGCGCTCCTTCAAACGTTCGCGCGCTTGCAGGTGAAGGAAAAAAGAAAAGAAAAACGGGAGCTCGTCGACGAGATAGGTGTGTTAAAACCTTGATATGGCGTATGCTATTTATTACTTTAAAGACAAGGCTGTAGAGGTGGGACCAATACAATGGATGAAGGAGGACGACCAAAAACAACTGTCATCCAAACCTTTTAACTAGTGCCCTAATCTGGAGGATGGAGATGGCTGGTTGAACGTCAAGTGGACAGGCGGACGTAAGGGGGAAAAAGACGGCCAAAGGACGTTTCCAGCGAAGATTTTAATGATCAGCGGTCAGTATATGTGTGATTTATCTTTTATATATTTATTTAAGTAAAATACCTTTCCAGAAAAAAATATGTTACAACACCGCGTATTCGGCTTATTACACGGTTTTTGTCAAGTCAATTGCACTTTTGGGCTGAAATCAAGGCCTTAAATGTCATTATAAAGCATTAAATTGCATTCAAACTGGCATAAATGTAGATTTCTGGGAAAATTATGACATTGCTCAATAATTTTTACTGTTTAAGTTAATCAAATATACCAATATGATTGTCTAAAGTTATATGTGTGAACAGTTTATCAAGTTTATGGTGACGTTTTCTTGCATGTGAAAAATTTGAGTTGACATATTCATTATTGTGCATTTTTGTGTCTCATTGCACTCTTTTAATGTTTCTCATAGACAATTACACTGACCTGTGTAAAAAGAGAGAGGACTTCATAAAAGGAGAAGATATCTGGAAAAGACCAAACGATAATGAGAAACGAAAGAGAACGGCCAACAGCAAGTGGATGGAGAAAGAGCAACCGAAAGGCATTCAAAACAGGTAAAACATTATAAAAAAAAAAAAAAAGTATGACTACATACAAAGCTCTATAACCGATTAATCATACACCTCATGTCATGAAAATGAAAAGTAAATCTTTCCTATATTCAAGGGATTTTTGAGTCTCTCATGTCATCTCTGTATGGTCTGAGACTGCACATACAGCGTCTCCAGCAACATGGAGCTGCCTGTGGAGACCTCTGTAAATAATGCAGATCGACATACACAGCAGCCCGCATTGGCTGATGCCGATACACGTAAAAACTACAAATATCGGCCGGTCACTCATACTTTCCAAATACTAACATGCAAAATATCTATTTGGCAGCAAAAGACAAAAAAAGCATCCTCATCCTGTCCTGCAAAAGAGGCTGCAAATCAAATGATTGAAGAGTTGAAGAAGGATCTCATGGAACAGCAAGCTTTGGAGGTAATTTGTATATTTTTTGTTTAATTTAGGAAATAATCTGGCAATCTATTGGGGCTGCTAGTAGTTTATATCGGCGACCTTGCTGTGCTTATCTTCGGCAGAGAAACGCTCGCTTGCTCAAGTTTGACCGGAAGACAGTCAGCAGCACATAAAGATGTGGAGTCCAAGCCACAACTTGATGCTGCAAAACTTGATGCCATTGTTGGTGAGTGTACTTAACTACTTTTAAATATCAAAATAAATTGTACTAACACGTTACACCGTTGCTTAGTTCTCCATTGTTGTTTTGATGCAGCACGGGAGGGAAAGGGTTAAGTCTGCAGAATCAGTAAGGAAAACTGCAGCAAAAAGCAAAAAAAGGTGTGAGGAATTCACCTGTGAGTAGCTACAAAAGCTTTCCACATAAAATCATGTGTTGGTAACTGTGTGTACAAGGAGCAGCGAGAACAGGAAGAAGTGACAGGAGACATGCAGACGTTATCATAGAGCCACAATTTGAGAGCCACTGGTCTAAACCAGGAGGATCAAACTGCCATGTGCACTTCTGGAGGTCGTCAGGAAAATATCAATGATACAATATTAGGAGTTCACTAAAATAGTTGCACTTTTCTATTTTATTATTTGACTATTTATAAACGTATACACATATATATCAAAAGTACCAATGGATGGTTTTCTGATGGAAATCTCACGTTTCTTTCATTGCATACAAAATCTAAGACCATTTTAAGCATTTCAAAGTGCACTAACTTTAACTTTGTACATCCAGACGTTTTGACTTGCTATAAAGAAAAGTGTTAAAAGATAGAAGTCTTGTCTAAAATTAATAAACCCTGCTGCTTGTTTTGCATATTTGACAATCGATACCTTTTTCCATCATGGGTGTACAGTTAAAGCATTATATGCGTACCTATTGTTAATTAATTACATCAAAATTAACTTATCTATTGTGATCAATCAAATTTTAAAAGTCTGCTTAATCTGATATTCAAAAAAATGATTCACAGCAGTATTATTAATTGAAGTATGAACTGTTAAGATTTTGTGGTGTCAGAGTTCACCTAACAGTACAAGTGTTAATTTCTTTTTGTGTGTGTGTGTGTGTGTGTTCACAGGGCATGCTCAGTCCAAGTTTCCATCTATGAGCGTTCCAGATGTGAGAAAAATAATAAGAAAGAAATGCAACAACGAAAACTTCAAAAAAGCATCAACAAGCAAGCAAGTAAATGCTTAAAACAGACAATTAAAACATGTTCAGAATAGTTTGTGTTCTCAAGTTTGTTTCCTCCTGTTGAACAAATCTGTTGTTATAATGTTCAATTTCTACAATTCTCTATATGTTGAATAAATGTAAACAAAATTGCTTTGCTGTTTTCTTAACTTTATTTTCTCAGCATAAAGGTGAAGTATCACAAAGTAGTGGACTTGAAATGTATTGGTAGTAATAGTAATACCAAGTTTAACTTTAAGTATACTGTAAAGTATACTTTCAAAGAGAGAAGTATACTCAATTTTATCAGAAGTACACTGGAAGTAAACTTAAAAGATTACTTTAAGTATACTTTTGGCATACTTTAAAGTATACTTGTAGTATACTACAAGTGGGCCAATTTAGTCCCAAGGAGTATACTTGTAAGTATCATTACTTTAAGTATACTGTAAAGTATACTTTCAAAGAGAAAAGTATACTCAATTATATCAGAAGTACACTACAAGTAAACTTGTATTATTACTTTAAGTATGCTGTAAAGTATACTTTCAAAGAGAGAAGTATACTACAAGTAAACTTGTATTATTACTTTAAGTATACTGTAAAGTATACTTTCAAAGAGAGAAGTATACTACAAGTAAACTTGTATTATTACTTTAAGTATACTGTAAAGTATACTTTCAAAGAGAGAAGTATACTACAAGTAAACTTGTATTATTACTTTAAGTATACTGTAAAGTATACTTTCAAAGAGAGAAGTATACTACAAGTAAACTTAAAAGATTACTTTAAGTATACTGTAAAGTATACTTTCAAAGAGAGAAGTATACTACAAGTAAACTTAAAAGATTACTTTAAGTATACTGAAAAGTGTACTTTCAAAGATAAAAGTATACTCAATCATATCAGAAGTACACTACAAGTAAACTTAAAAGATTACTTTAAGTATACTTTTGGTATACTTTAAAGTATACTTGTAGTATACTACAAGTGGGCCAATTTAGTCCCAAGGAGTATACTTGTAAGTAAACTTCTAGTGCAAATATAAGTATACTTGGTAGAGTATACTATGTATACTTAAGTACACTTGATATTACATACTTGAAGTATACTTCTTTTTGGTAAGGGTCAGTACGGTTTTGCTGAACCAGTGTCAAGATGGCTTATATGCTGCACCGCCTAACAATGAATCTTAATGACAACTTGGAATATCTTTGCGTAATAATGAAATCCATGTCTTTACCTTTAACAAAAAAGCCCCACTTGAAATATTTGCAATCTTGAGGATTCAAACTCTTGAGGCGGCCACTCCATGGTTACAAGAAAAGGAGATAGGATTGTACACATACTCTGAGATTGTTGAAATGAGTGAATTCATGGAGCTCAGCCAATGATCTGAACTACACGACTGCGTTGTGCCATTGAAGAAATGTATACGTATTTTTTCATATTTTCTTATTCAGACTCTCTGTGGCCAGTTTTCATTGACTGAAGAATTTTGTTTTGTTTTGGGTAAAGATGGAGGGATGGTATTCAAAAACGTGCAGAAAGCTGAGAGAGGGAGCCTTGTGCCCATGTAGTAGTCAATATGAAGATCTACTAGCAAAAAACAGAAAAGATTCCCAAGAATGTCGCACAGCCGCAACTTGAATATTCCAAAGGAATAACGTTTTCAATGTTACCCTACTGATAATGTGAGTCGATGCGAAATTATTAAAGACACATCTGAATAAACAAGGAGATTCCTGTCATTTCTATCATAAGAGGGTTGATAGATGTTCAAAAATCTGCTCCAAGCATCTTTGTGTGACTATGTAGAAAGGAATTTGTCTATTTTCGTTGCATTAACAGGGGATTTATGTATGAAGGCAACTTGAACTCATTCACAAAGATGACTTCTTTTGGATTGTGACACTGAGCTGATGTTTACAGATGCAAGCAGTTGTGACCCTTTAAACAAAACTTTAGGCTGTTCAATCAATTATGCCAACGATGGATCACAGGAACGAGCCTTTGTTGATCAACTTCCCCATTAGAATAATCATCTTGCCAAATAATTTTCTCCAAATCAGCTTCAGGATAAAGACCATGTAGGCAGACGTACACAGAGGCACCTGGATGCTAATCAAGAGCCCTCAGCTCGTCTTAATGGGCTTTAGAGCGTATTCTGACTGTACACAAATCAAATGAATGTGGCGGTTCAAAGCGTGACTGTAGACACACTGTATTACAGAGTGGCGGTGGTGACGCGGTGCTTTTAGGCTGGCAAAGAATTGCCTGCATAAATCAGAGATGGGACCGCAGAGTGACATAGAAGGGAAGAAAAGGGCAAAGGGATGATTGAGAATAAGGTAAAAAAAAAAAAAAAAAGCAGGATGAGGACATGTGGTAATGTGATGAGGCATTTCAGGGTAACAAAAAGGAGCAAAAAAGACTCTTTTTCCCTGCTTCTCTGGGTTTCAAGTTAACATGTGCATGTACTCTAACTACAAGGCCCGCATGTGTATGTGGCTGTGCAGCTGTGCTTTACTTCACATGTATCTTTATGGGTATACTTATTCTCTGTGGTCAGGGCAAAACACTTAGAGCCCAGCTCTACCTCCAGTACTCACCTGACAGCTCGCCATTTTTCATAGTATTTGTGCTCCCTCTCTCTGTTTCTCTTTTTTTTTTCTCTTTTCCCCCACGACTCTTACGGATCCCTTGGTTCTCATTAGGTGACTCCCTGGCAGCAGCTGAGTACAGTAAGTGAATGTTTCTCATTCCTCCACTCTCTCTCTCTCTCTCTCCCAATCAATCTTTCACCCTCTCTGATGCACTTCCCGTGCCCCCTCACCACCTTCTACACGTACGTCTCAAACTCTCTGTTCGCTTCCTTCCACTTTTTCCTCTCCAACGCTCCCCTCGGCTTTTCGTTTAGCACTGTAAACCCATTCGCCTCTCTCTTAGGACACAAACAAAGAATGATGACTGAGAGAACACCCAAGAAAACAAGTAGGTGAAAAACAAATCATATTTTTATTCGAGTACAAAGTCACTTTTTTTTTGTAGCGTCTTCTTTCTAATCGCAAGCCAGCAATATGGGGGAATGACTAAAGTTATGATTTATTCATTTCAATTCTGCTGGTTAGTGTCGCTGTGGCAATGATGCCCCAGAGCATCCAAATGATCAGTTTCTTTTCATCCTTTTTTCTCGGTGAGACCAGTACAAGATTTTGTGTTGTGGGTGTGTGTGGGTGTTAAAACACATTCAAAATGTGTGTACACATGCATGATTCTTTATGATTTTCATTATGTCATTTTTCATCCATGTCCCTTCACCCGAAACTCAATTCTGAGCCGACGTGTCACAGATCATTAGACAAATATAGTGACAGTGCACTGATTACAGAAACGAATGACGCATGCCGTTTTGCCCCATTGTGTGTGTGCAAATGCATTTACTTGCAACTGTGTGTGTTTGCTTGCATGCAGAGAGGTCATTTAAGAGGGGGAGAGGCTGGAGCCAGTGAATAGGATGTCCATTACGGGCAGAGTATCGGTAATATGACACAGAGGTAACAGCGAGGGTTTAGCACGTCATCCAAAACCATCATCAGCTTGCAGACTCAAGGTCAGTTACAGGTTAACGCTGAAAGAGAGTCACTGCAGCTCTGTAACAGGTGGAGCCATGCTATGTTTAATCAATGAAAATGACTATGATGTGAGTAAAGTCTGAACATCGGTAACTTCTGTCTGAATGGATGTTGGGGTTATTTTTGTGACATTTCAACTTTTTACATTACAAGACCTTCAATCAATACCTTTTGGTCGCGAACTGGTCCTTCAACAAAACGGCACATTTTCAATTGATAGTTCAAATACTCTTATCTAGCCTTCAAAATAAATAGTATTTTCTCAGTTCCCTGTGTCTGCTTTAGGTTCTCAAAAGTGTATTATTGTTGATTTCTTTGAAATGCGCAGAACCAATTTCGACAGAAAAACCTTGAGGCCCCTCTTGTGATCTAAAGATCAACTGATGGTTTCACTATTCAAACATTGTTGCTATCTTTAAGGGTCAGATATACTCATAGGCTTTATAAAGTGTGGTAAATTGCCCTGAAAATGCACTTGCAAACAACTTGGTGCACTTTGGTTTACACCAGAGCAAACTGCTGGCAATGGCATCGTTACCCTCATTATTGCTAAAGTTTGCCTCCACAAACACAAAATGAAATGTGATACCATGGAGTTGGACATGTTGGTTGAAAGAGGCATCAAACAAATCGAAGCTTCTCAATTTGTCAAAAAACAAAACAAAACAGAAAACGGGACATGATCTGTCACAAACTGAAACAACAGGAAACAATAAAAAAATTGTTTAAGACCTCAGAATGGGCAGAACAGAAAATATGCAATAAAATGTGCAAATAAAAGTTGTGGTGAACCCACAGAAGTGCTGCAGAAGTTGTAAATCACATTGTACGTTTTACAAATGTGCTAAATCGATAGTGTACTTTACTTCAATAGGCTTCAGTAGATCTTCTTTGTGCTGCATGTTCATTTTTCAATGAGTAAACCTTTTGAGGATCACGCCTTAATTATTCGGCCTGTTGTCTGATGTAGTTTACAGGTTTATCCGCCTTATCTCTTCCTGTTTAACTCAAATTACGCTGATGAATTACTGCAATCATCCTCATTAGAATTTGTTCTCGGCTGCAGTTTACAGGTAAACCTCTTTCGCTTTGCTTGTCTTCTTTATTGTGCGGTCAGCATAGCACTGACTGCAGCCTGATGCTCCCTCCACCGTACTTCCTCATTGGGAATGTCCACGTTTGTGTCATATGCTGTGTGCTGTATCGTTCCCAAACAATTTTCAATGCTTCCGCAGACAACTGTTTTTGAAGAACAATCTTGAGAACATTTAAAAAGCTTTTTTAAAATTATATAATTATATATCTGTTGTTGTGATTCAAACTGTGGAGGCAATTGTCAATATGTCAGGTGTGCCATCAAAACCTTTCTTCGAGTTGCTGTTGTTTGCAGTCTGATCAATGTCAAATTAGAACCCATTGGATATCAATATAGTCATGATCACATGCATGCATACAAATGCAGAGAAAATGCGTCATTGTCATCTGTAAGACATCAATATGTTCTAAGGTTACATTTCAGCTACTGCATTGCACCTCTTTTGTTCCCCATGAGGAATGTTTACAAGCATATAATTAAAGTTATCCTAGATGTGATAGGTCAATACTACTCAGAGATAAGATAAAAATCTTG
This sequence comes from Blennius ocellaris, assembly GCF_963422515.1. Classification (NCBI taxonomy): domain Eukaryota; kingdom Metazoa; phylum Chordata; class Actinopteri; order Blenniiformes; family Blenniidae; genus Blennius; species Blennius ocellaris. Next base: position 8,593,184 of record NC_137669.1, read on the forward strand.
CGATACATATTCTACAGAGTGTTACTGTACAAAAAAAAAAAAAAAAACAATTGCTGGAGCTCCCATTTAAACCTCAGATGGAAACATTTGACAGGTTATTTACAGCACAAGCAGGTACACTTCAAATTTCTTACAGGAAAATGTGCTTTTTCTAATTTGATGAATGCTTTTTTTTGTCATTTAACAACAAGGGTAACAATTATGTTGGTCACATCTGTGCCACTCTGATAAAAGAACTTACTTCTGTGTACAAAAAAAACACAATTGACAGCCATTCTTTTCAAGGAACAATACAATTTTCAAGTGTGCTCCAGATTTCTTTTCTACTCAAAAGCTGATTTCCTCTCTGAAGCCAAAGAAGTGCTTTCTTCTAGTCCTTCCCTCTAATATATCCCGACTCACAATCTCTGAGGAATTGACATTGGTGTTCCACCTTTTACTCTATTTGACACAGTAAATTTCAACCAATCACAAGAGCCAAATTGCAAGGTGTGTGTGGGGGGTGGAGGGATGGTTGGAGGGTAGCAATGAATCGGAGCAAAATCTGGGGATCACACTGAGGTCAGAGATGATGTCAGTGAGGAGAGAATCTCTTCAAGTGAAGTCATCAAAGCCTCATTATTCTTTTCGCTCAGGTCTGCTCAGGCAAATTAGCTTCACCACTCAAGTGCGTGTGCATGACTGTGCGCGTGTGATTTAGTCTCATTTGTGGTCGCACCCAGTGTGAAATAGCTTTTGTGTGCCTGTGCCTGTGTGTGTGTGTGTGTGTGTGTGTGTGTGTGCGTGCGTGCGTGCGTGCGTGCGTGCGTGCGTGTGTGCGCGTGCGTGCATTGCACACAGGTGCTAATTGAGTTTAAAATGCATCCGCTCAAAGAAGCTCACAGCACTTGTGGACAGAGGTTTTTGTTTCTTTTTTTTACAGAAAAGGATACATCATCAAATAGTGCACCATCAAACAGCCCCATTATAATGACAATAAGGAGAGATGCGGGGAAAAAAGACTCGGAGCCATCACTAGGAAAAACTATTTTCCATCTTTTGACGAGTGAGCGATCCTTACTTTTTATGTTTGATATATATTTCTCATTTAGGTAAAAAAAAAACAAAACAAACAAAAACAACAAAATACACAGAGAAGAGGAGAGGACTTCATTTATCTGAAAATCATTAACCTGTTGTTTCATGCATCGGCACACCCAACGCGGGCAAATTCGTCACGGGCTGGCTGTCTCTGTTGTGATTTGCATAGTTCTGTTTGCGTATTGTGTACAGCCAGGTGTGTGTGTGTGTGTGTGTGTGTGTGTGTGTGTGTGTGTGTGTGTGTGTGTGTGTGTGTGTGTGTGTGTGTGTGTGTGTCTTTAATTGCAGCGTAAAAAGCATCAAACCTGATTATTTGTGTGTCTCATCTGTTTGGGGACTCAATGTGGATCTGAACTGTCCTTCGGTGTGCATCCATATGTGTCTGTTTTTTATTTGTCAGTTTTGTAGAAAACAAGCAATCTGGTGACCTTTAAGCAGGGCAGGGAGGAGAACAGTAACACACACACACGCACGCACGCACGCACACACACACACACACACACACACACACACACGCACAAGGACAGACCTTGCAGAAGAGAACACAGAGTGTCATGTTGACTTAATACTTTGCTTTTGCAGATTGAAGCTCCGCCATATCAGGGGAGCATGTAAAACACTCCATCACATGGAGCTTTGCTAAAGGCCAGGACTGCCACAGTTGCTCTGCCGGTCTCCAGGTGACTGCCGCACCCATTTGCTACATACTCACACACCCACACAATCTTTGTCGGCAATAAGCCTTCAAGGCACCGACACAAATATCCAGTGCATCGTCGTCACGCGCCAGGTACTGAGACGGCAGCCCCTCAGAAGATCATATACACACGTTTCAAAGATGAACACAAAATAAATGCAGCAAACTGCCCTTTTACTGTGCATGCGCTCAACACAGTTGCAATGAGTTCCATTTGGACACGGTGCCTGAATTTAAACATCCGTTCCTTGACACCGTGTACCATCCGGCGTGCACCAATTAGTAGGAGAAAGTCTGCCACGACGAGAATCGCACTGTAAATGTCAAAAAGACCTATACACGCACTCAGCGGGGAGAAAAGGAGGAAGAAAGGGAGAAAGTGAAAGACAACCTAACTCTAATTAGCAGATACGAGCAAAGTGGCGCTAAGAGTTTTGACAATGAGGAATGTCGTCATTTTGAATCTCTTCTCATCTCCACTCTCTCTCCCTCCTCTTCCAAGCCATCCCTCTCATTAATTGGCTGTCACGCTTGTGAGCGTCTTGATGTATGCCTGGTGTGTGTCTGCGCGCGTGTGCGCGTGTGTGTGTGTGTGTGTGCGTGTGTGTGTGTGAGATTGTCAACATCAGAATGCTGTGGGCTGCGGTCGCCCCCGGCAATGAGCGACCACATCATTAGAGGGAGGTGATTATCTTATACCGTGTGGCGATGCTGGATACATCGGTGACCTACCACACACACACACACACACACACACACACACACACACACACACACACACACACACACACACACACACACACACACACACACACACACACACACACACACACACACACACACATTTAACATGCCTTATGGCAACATTACACTGATGTACATTCACTTTCTGATGACTTACTGTAAACTCAGCTGTAACTACTACTTGCCTAACCTAAC